>NC_143027.1:35615000-35945000 GCF_057628025.1 Oncorhynchus mykiss | reverse complement strand
TCAAGTTATTACACAAGAGATTACTGAACAGTTTTGGGAGTTAAATAAGGGGAAATGGAAGGCGTTTACTTTCTGTTATGGAGGTAAGGAAAGTTTCTGTGTAAGCTCAAAAAATAAATTAAAAAAGAATCAATCCACAGGGACTAGGAGCATTCCAATTCCTTCAGAACCTTCCGTCAGACTCCGGGTTCCGGTTGCGAATGTGATAAATGTAAAGCAGTGACAATCTTCAAGGGAAACATTTAGTTCCCCTCCGTGGTCTACAAAGCACCTCAGAGGTACACGCCTTGCCTCCATACTGACAGTCACCATTCAATACACAACAATTAGTCAAGTGGGATTCAAAACACATCCGTGAGTCAGAGAGCATAGGTATAAAAAAAAAAAGATAGATTTCCTGTAGGTTGTAAAAGACTGTTCAAATGAAGTTACATGATATGGCAATGACCTATGGTTTTGTCACCTTGTATGACCAGATGGAACTCCAGTTCAAACATGACTTGACCCTTTCAGCATAAACCAAGTACATTCCCTGAGTTTCCACAAGATAGCACAGCCACAAATTCCTGAAATAATCATTTTAGGTTAGGCGTAAGGTTAACAGCGTGGTTAAGGTTACGCAGCAGTAACACACCACAGTGAGGCTCGAGTTGCTGTTGACGTTTTAAAACTCTTCAAATTAAACGCTAGGCTCCTAAACTAAGCCGTTAAAGCATTATGGAGTCGTAGTGTTGTTACTGAATTGTTACCTCAATTCTTCAACTTGTTTGTTCGGCGAAGGGAAAACGTACATCTCCAAAATAGGCAAACTTTCCAAAGCACAGTGGAGAGGAGAGGTGCATGAAAAGAGAAAGGAAAATTAAAAACACATTCTAAGACTGAGTCCCGAGGGGACTCATGAACCTTTGCCCCGGCTACCTCTCGATTGCTCCCTCCCTCACTCCTACGGCCACTACTAAGTACGGTACACTAACACAGCTTAACGCAGCTTTAATCAATCCTCCTTGTTGTAAATACTGTAAGAAAAGCTGAACAAGGCATTCATCCTAGTCATTAAACAAACATTCAAGCATCATGAAAGAGTGCTGGCTCAGGGAAAACACAACAGAGGTGGAAGGATACACACAGTGCCTGGGATGGCAACTAAGGACATCCGAACACAAGTCGCCTGCGTCGTGAACTTTGCAAAATTGCACTTTGGCTATTTTACAGCAGAAGCATAGCATCTCTATACAGCTGTACTGTACAGTATGTGACTTAGCTTGATTGTTGTGCTCAGCTATCCTCATGCAGGTTCCTAGAGTAAACGGAGTAGTAGTGAGTGGGGAAGGCCCGAGAGGAAGAGATCAAAAACAATGTGCTGCGGAAAAAATACAAAACAAAAATGATTAATCTGTGCCTTCTCTCCTCCCAGGACTCTCTCCCTCCTTCGGTTTCTCCTTTTTCAAAACTGCATCTTTCCACTTTGATGCCCCCCCCCCTCTCTTTATCCACACCTCCGGTACTGAAGAAACAAAACAAAAAACTGTTTTGAAGTGATTTCCCTCTGCTCTCTGCGAGGGTACATATACACACTCCGTGCCAAACACTTCGTACATGACCTTTCCTCAAAGCAAAAAGTTTACGTGTGTCAATAAACGTTGGGCTGAGACACACACACACTTCGTACATGACCTTTCCTCAAAGCAAAAGGTTTACGTGTGGTGAGGTTTCAATTAACGTTGGGGTGTGTGTCCCATCAACTCGGTCGCTCTCTCTCCTTAATGAAACGCTTTCTTCTTTCAGAGTTCTTAAATTACTTTTGTTCCAGCGCCTGTTCAACGCTATGAATAATGCAATAACAGGAACTTAGGAAGTCCTTTAATAATCTCTGTACTGTCAACAGGTCTGTTTATAGTGCAATCAGGCAGAGAGAATTAGCTATACACAGAATTAACAACCTCATGGTGAATTAAAAATGGAGTCCCTAAAATGATAGAGACTTCATGTCTGTAACATAACGCTTCAGTTGGGACTCTTCCGCCGCGCTCTGATTGGGTGCAGACCAGTCACTACTAGTGTGTGTGATTGCGTGTCTGTGTATGCTTTTTTTTTTAAATGCACTGCTGGAGACCCTAAATCTCATGTGGTTTTTACCGTAATCATAGACTGCAGCCTGTTGGTAAGTGATGCGGAGGGTCTGTGACCTCCATTGGACAACAGATCAGCAGGGCTGAACTACACATGTAATCTCCCACAAATCTCTCCCTCTGCCAATGCATTTGAGGAGAATAGCTCCCAAAATCTCGACAAACAGGGACATTAACGTAGCTAAACGTACAACCACAGGATTATCATAGATAAACAGCGCAGGTAAATGTAATATCCTATGTGAACAAATCATGGGTAGACTACAGCTGCAATAGTACTTTTATACTACAAAATGATTCATCCAGTTGAGCAATAGGTACGTGTAAACTTTACCACACCACATTTACATCACAGGATAACATTTGCACTCTCAAACACAAATCGTTTTAACCAGTGCTTAATTTGAGCCGGCACCTCTTCGTTTTGGACTGTTTCGTTTCCGGAACCTATACATGCATGTATTCTTTTCAAACACTGTTTGCAATGTAAACATTCAAATAAAGGCGATCCGAGTCAATTCGAGTTGCTGCCTCATTAATTATCCATCCTCCTAAAAACGTAATGTGGGAACGTAGATTTTGAGCCCGCGACCTGATGTTCTAAAGAATGAGTTCGTGTTGGGCCGTCTCAGGCTATAATGTTGATCAAACTGTGCGCACAAGTTTGAGACCACGAAGGGCCGTTGCGGTGGTGAGAGGGAGAAGCGCGCCTGTATCCGGTCTCAGAACTAGAATGAGATTCACATTCTATGATCCGTCTCCCTCCCTCCGCTAGACAGGAACCTGCCACATAGGACCAATAGCTTCTTAAAAAAAATAGCCTAGCTGTGGATCGTGTTAATGAAGCCCAATCACGAGGCATATAGCCCGGGAACACGCGGCAAATCTATCAGTTAACAGCATGAAGCCAGAACAAGCCTTTCGCAATATTTCAAACACAGGTTGAAAAGCAAATAGCTCCTGCTTAAAAGATAACACTAATCTGACTGTAGGCTACGAACATTGTTTTACAAAGTAAAACAAGAGATGGGCTTTTGGCATGAGAGTAAATCGTCCATCGCCGGAGAGTGAGCTACGCATCATTGGGTGAGTCAGCGAAAGTGGAAAGCTTTTCTAGGACTATAATTTCCTCCTCATACTGTATAGTGAACAAAAATATAAATGCAACAATTTAAAATATTTGACTGAGTTACAGTTCATCTGAAACATGAGGTGATGGCAGCGGATGAATGGCACGACAATGGACCTCTGGATCTTGTCCCAGTATCTGTGCATTCAAATTGCCATCAATAAAATGCAATTGTGTTCATTGTCCGTAGCTTATGCCTGTCCATACCATAACCCCACCACCACCGTGGGGCACTCTGTTTACAAAGTTGAAATCAGCAAACTTCTCGCCAACACGACACTTGGACATACTGCCAAATTCTTTAAAATGTCGTTGGAGGCGATTAAATTCTCTGGCAACAGCTCTGGTGGACATTCCTGCAGTCAGCATGCCAATTGCACGCTCCCTCTCAACTTCAGATATCTGTGGCATAGTATTGTGTGATAAAAACTGCACATTTTAGAGTGGTCTTTTATTGTCCCCAGCACAAGGTGCACCTGTGTAATGATCATGCGGTTTAATCAGCTTCTTTATATGCCACACCTGTCAGGTGGATGGATTATCTTGGCAAAGGAGACATGCTTACTAACAGGGATGTAAAACACATTCGTGCACAACATTTGAGAGATATTAGTATGAGAAACGTCTGGGATCTTTTATTTCAGAAACAGAGGCAGTTTGCCCTCTTAAGGTCCTTAGTACTGAAAAGGGTATGTTCCAGGTGCGTAGGAGTCAACATCTTTTATTTCAGCTCATGAAACCAACACGTTACATGTTGCGTTTATATTTTTGTTTTGCGTACAATGTCTCCACACACCTAGGCTATTGATGGATTCAAGACAAAAGTGGTTTTTATTGATCTCAGATTCTCAGAAGTCAAAACGCAAGACAAGAGGATTACTTCTAATTGTGTGCCATTGAAACCTTATCACATTGCAGCTAGCCAAACACTGCCTCTAGTGCAGCCAGTGTTGTGTTGCGCTTCCAGTAAGCGCAGCCTGTGGAACATGCTAATTACCCTCCTCCCAGCTCATCTGCTTTACTTTAAAGCGATAAAAAGGAGGCAGAATCGGCTTAACACCTTAAAGCACCACAATTAATTGTAATCTAGTTTAATGAGAGACCCACTTTGACTAGCTAATGTGGCTAATTGCAGCCATACAGGAAATGCTATTGACTTTGAGCGGATGCCATTAGACCTTGATGAAGGCGCTGATGTGTGAATATCGCATAGCCCACAACACACACAAATATACTGTATCTCTCTCAGCTGCTATATGCAGACAAACACACCCCTACTATATGCAGGCAGACGCACGCACACACACCATAAAAGGAGGCACGCGATAAAAGAGATGCGCGCACACAGAGGCAAAGCACAAAGAGATTTGTTGTGGCATCCTGCATGCCAATGTTGGACTGCAGCAACCAATTGGGATGTTTATTCTTCAGAAAGACGAGGAAAGGGTGCAGGTGGAAACGTTTCGGCTCATTCGATCAATAGAAGGAACAGTACAACGATAAACCTATATATATATTCTATCGAAACGGTAGAGTTACAGCAAACCGCCTCAGTGGCATAACATTCCTCAAGTGTATTAGAAAAACGCAGTGCAAGTAGGGTCTCTTATGTTACAAGTAAATCATTGAGATAAGACATTAGAACAAGTAGGCCTATAGGAGTAAAGTACTGGCTCAGCTAAGGGGAGGGGAGTACTGCAACAATCCCTTGTGTGTTGGTCCTCTTAGGTTCTGTATCAGTAACTGTAGAGGGGGTTGGAGAGGCTGGAGAAGACTCACGGCTGACAGACATGCTTTGCCGCACAGGCCCAGGGTGACTCGCTTGCTTCCACTACCCACCATCAAATCCAATTCCAACCTGCTGCTGGGGTATAGCTGTCTGCCTGCCTGAACCAGCCATTCCCACCCGTCAACAGTGTTCCAACACTGCTGAAACAGGAGGGGACTGTCCCGCCTTGTATCTAGTTGGAACTTACTATAATACTGTTGCATTCCTTTATAAGTAAAATAACATTTCTCAAGGCACCTTGGATTATAGGTTCACCTTGTGGTGTGTGTGGTTCAGATTCAAGGGCTACTGGGTATCATACAGTTCTATAGTGACACTGTTGGGGTTGCAGAACCTGATTTACTGCTGCTTTTCATCTCCCATGTAAAGGAACTGATTCCAAATCAGCTGAAATGTTTGGGCGCCCTTTACAAAAGGCCTGATGCCTGTGATCTCTGCCAACAAAGCTGTGTTTTCTTTTCCTGGTAGCGTTTGTCGTCGAAACAAGGCTAATTTGGGGAGACGATTTCAACCGTCACTTCTCTCTAAATAACAACGTGTCCTGCAGAGTGACACACACACACATACAAAAAGGTGATTCAATGCTCGTGCACACACTTGCAAATATTTGGGATATTCTCCTTTTTAGTGAGCGGGAACAGGAGTGACCGGTCGAAGCTGTAATAAGGGAACCTCTGACAGAACAAGCCTACCTTTTGTGGGTTCAGTGCGTTTGGGGAGATCCAGCGTGTCGTAGCTTTTGGCATTCTCTCCGTTTTTCCTGCCTGGATTGAGATTGGAGAGAGAACAGTTGTACATGTTAAACAGACAACCAGACCAGTGGCGTAGTGGTAAACTCCCATCGCCGGTCACGGGGGGGGGGGGGGGGGAGTAACGCTCACTATACTTTCAATGCATTTTTCTGCAAAAGTGGGTCAACTGTCGCCTTCACAAAAAAAAGTGGGTGAACCATCCACTACACCAGAGAGTTAATTGACAATGTCCCTGAGATCACTGCATGACCACACACACGCAGATGGACAAGACACAGTGTGAGTGTACGTATACTGCACACACACATTCAAACACAGATGGACAGAGTACACACACACACACACACACACAATACATGTCTAGTAGCAGCCTAGTGGGGAACGTCCTTTAATAAGGGAGGGAGGGAAGGTAATTGAGCAGGGTGGGCCAGCTAATGAACTCTCCATCCATATCGTCAACACGGACGGGACACGGCTAAACTAAATCCCAGGTTCCTTTTCACTACCCAAACTTATTGGTCTTACCTGGTCTCCCCTACTCCTCGTGATTAGGCAAGGTTTGAACTACTAACACTACGATGCTGTGTGGTAGGATGAAGGAGTGAGAACCACAGCAAGGCCACAGCAAATTAAGAGGGCAAACAAGTCAAGTCCGTGAAACTTCTCAGTTTTGGAGGAGATCCAAACTACTGATGCTACAGTAAGGGGAGGGGTGAGATAGTGAGACAGGAGGACACTCACCTTGATTAAACCACTCCTCTATAGTTAGCCAAGGAAGCAGCAGCAATGCCAAAAAACACAAGCAGGGAGAAGAGAAGAGTAAATGATAAAATAGGTTGTGTGGATTAGAGGTGACATAATACAAACAAGTTCAGTTTAAAGTCAACTTGGGGCTATAAAGTTCAGAGGGAAAAAGGGAAGAGAGAGTAGGAAAGCTGAGAGAGAGAGAAAGAGAGAACACAAGGGAGGGAGAAGGAAAGAGATAGCAAGAGAGAGTGGGAGAATAGAAGGTAAGAAACAAGTACTTAGGGCAGAATGGTGACAAGTGGAGAATAAAACCCATTAGCACTCCATAGGTGACTCTCCTGGGACAGAGTTAAGAGGCTGTGGTGTCAGTGTACTCGGCTCATTAGAGAAAGTGTGTGTGTACGATCACACTGCAGCAGCACACACGAGGAGAGAGAGGGACAGTCACTGCCACTCAAGGCACTAAGCCAGCCACACACACACAACAGCACAGGAATATAGGAATCAATAACAAAAAGAGAAATGTAAAATGCAACCATTTTGCATTGGGTAAAAATGCTGGGCCTGAAGCGTCTGTTCATGATAATGGGTGTAATGGCAAGTGTCAGGATTCGGGGGGGTAAATTTAGACAATTTAACTCGGGTAACAAATTGCTGGGAGAGACCGTGTTGTCTAAACGACTCTCTTGCAAGATCTGACTCCCCTTCCCGCACTCACACTGTTTTTGGAAGGGCGTGTTAAGCATTTTTAATGTAGGCCATCTTTCCTTCAAAGTACACCTCCAGGGCCTGTGAAGACTAAACACACCACATTAACTGCTGTGTACAATAGCAGCAGACTGGCTAATTCGCCTGCGATTGCCATCTATAATATTCAATCTGTAAACACACACACACACACACACACACACACATTTCCAGAAACACGCCCCAGTGCTTCTTGGCCTGTAAATCAGTAGCATCCCCCTCCGGACTGTGAGGGGTCAGTGAGATTGGGTCACACCTCATTGACTAAGTGATTCATTGCTGTCATTATTTGTTGTGGGAGAGGGACCTCTACTTGTTGTTCAGCCATTCGTCAGTGATTGAGAGGTAGCCTACACTAATTACATCTCTGTCTAGAACCAGAGGGTAGCCTTTACTAAATAACTGTCTGCTATGGGGAAATAGCTCTGGGCTGAAGGGTACGAGGTAAATAGAGCTCGAAAGAGCTGAAATACTGTTAGCATAGGCCTGGATACATACAGTAACCTATTCAAACTGACAGGGCCCATTTTGAGTATAGTATAATGGGTTTCGGTCCTCTTTTTTTTCTCTGTGTGTGTTAATTAGTGGTTCCTACAGAACATCAAACACTGACGGTGCACGGAAGCGGTTCGTTTTGGGACTGGGCCCATGTCTCCCCAGTCTAGTCTCCCTCTGTGTCGTCCCTGCATTTCACCTTTGGCCTTCTTCCCTCCGAAGCAGCCTGCGTCATCCTTCTTCTTCCTCTGAGGGCCCACAGAGCCCGGGGCCTGCAGCACTGATGGGTCTGTGAACTTCTCGGCCCCTGGGATCTCCTTGTGAACGTGGTAGGACAGGTTCCTCATGATACACACACAGTTCTCCACAGACTGGAGGAGGCGGGGACAAAGAGTTGTCAGCTCAACCTGCACAGATTGTTCTCAGAATATGATATGAAAGGGACTGTTTACTCGCTTCCAAACTAGATAAAGAGACCCACTGGAGACAAGCAAAACAGAAGACAAATCAGCATTCGTGGTATCAAATGTCCCCAACGACTACACAAAATACTGTTATAATAATGTACAGGTAGAATGATGCGTATGGGGAGGTGTGTGGAGCTGGCGGCTCACCTTGTTGTCCATGTCTTTCTTCCCCACAGCTGACTGCAGGGCGTGGAGCAGAGCGTCCACCAGCCCCTCACACTCCCTCAGCCTGCGCCTCGCCTCGGCCCCGTCCGAACTCACGTTCCTGTGGAACACAGACACACCCTGGTCAGAAGCAGAAAAAAAGGAGACATCCGTAGGCTGTGTTAATAAACAGCATTTAGAGTCGCTTTTCATTTCACTTCCAATTTCCTCCATGAGTGGTTGAATATATTACAGAGACAGAGGGCTCCTATCTCCCCCGTGCACAGAGATAGCATTGCCCAGTGCCCATGCTCTAGAAGCTGCGGAGATTAAGATCAGACACAGCTGACTTCAAGAGATAAAAGTAAACACCTGAATCTGACGACAGTGAATCAGCAGTGTAACAGCTAAGCAGACAGGGAAATAATCATTCCACAAACCTTCCCGCACAGGACATGAAAAGTGTCAACTTCCCGCCAAAGATGGAACCGTACACAGGCTTGTAATCTACCATTCCGCACTCCCAAACAGACCTGTATAGTAAATAACTGTCTGCAAAGGCCTGCCAAGTGGTTCCGCGCATGTCTTTACAGAGACTTTAGTTGTGGAGCGAGAGAGCAGGAGCTGCTAGGCTCGCTGGGGACTTAATTTAAGAGGGTTTTCTTTCTGGGCCATATAATCCCATTACCAATCCACCCAGCTAGTCCTGGAGGATGATGCCTGTCACCGCTGCGAAGGGGTTGAGGGGGACAGCCAGAGTGACACACACACTTAAATGTGCACACACTCAAAGGTGATATATGCACGAGCGCACACACTTGCAAACAGAAATGTGCATACACACAGCCGCTCTTTCACACACCTACACACACAGGGGGAAGTCAGTCAGTCTCTGGTGCAGATTCCATTCATCTCAGGTAAAGCCTGGGCTATTATACACTTTGGGCTAATTAAAACGAATCAATGGTACAGAGAGGCAGACACCGCAGACCATACGGGACTCCAATTCCCAAGTCATAAAACATTGACGGGACTGTAGTGGAACGGGTCAAGAGCTTCAAGTAAAATGGCGGCGACAGATATGGCAGCTCTGCTTCTAGCTCCGAAGCAACGTTGTGTTATTTCGTATACATTATTAGCACAGAAAATGTTTTGTGTTGTTATTACATACAGCCAGACATAACTTTTGTATATCAGAGCTGCGGTAACTCACCAGCATTACGACCAGGAATGCGACTTTCCCGAATTGGATCTTTTGTTCGTACCACCCAGGGCAATTTAACTTGTTCCAAAGGCTGTTCCAAAACACCGCCGGCGGAGAAGAGGTATTCGGAGTGGACTTCTAATCCGACTCAGGAGGCGTGCACACCAGCCACCGCTTCCGAGTATATTAATTGCTAATGTTTCGTCTCTGGATAACAAAGAAGACTAGCTCAGGGCGAGGATCTCCTTCCAGAGACATCAGGGATTGTAAAATACTCTGTTTCACAGTAACATGGATCTCTAGGGATATACTGTCCCCGTCCATACAGCCATCTGGCTTCTCAGTACATCACGAATACAGGAATAAAGCACTCTCCGGCAAGAAGGCGGGGGTGTATGTTTCATGATTAACTACCCATGGTGTGATTGTGATAACATACAGGAACTCAAGTCCTTTTGTTCATCCGACCTAGAATACCTCAATCAAATGCCGACCAAGATAATTACCAACACATTGACTGTAGTACTTGCACTGGTAAAACATTGGACCACTGCTACTCAACTTTTCAAAATGCCAACAAAGCCCTCCCCTGCCCTCCCTTCGGCAAATCTGATCGACTCCATTTTGCTTCTCCCTCCTTATAGGTAGGAACTCAAACAGGAAGTACTCTTGCTAAGGTCTATTCAACCCTGGTCTGACCAATCAGAATCCATGCTTCAGGATTGTTTTGATCACGCGGACTGGGACTGAGAATAACATTGACGAATACGGTGAGTGAGTTCATCAGGAAGTGTATAGAAGATTTTGTACCCACTATGGCTATTAAAACCTACCCAAACGAGAAACCGTGGATAGATGGCAGCTTTCGTGCAAAACTGAAAGCGCGAACCACCGCATTTAACCATGGCAAGGTGACGGGGAATATGGTCGAATACAAACAGTGTAGTTATTCCCTCAAGGCAATCAAACAGGCAAAACGTTTGTACAGTACATAGACAAAGTGGAGTCGCAATCCAAAGGGTCAGACACTATACGTATGTGGCAGGTTCTACAGACAATCACGGATTACAAAGGGAAAACCAGCCACGTCGCGGACACCGACGTCTTGCACCCGGATAAGCTGATCACCATCTTTACCCACTTTCAGGATAACACAGTGCCAGCGACGCGGCTCGCTACCAAGGACTGTGGGCACTCAATCTCAGCGGCCGACGTGAGTAAGACAAAGCGTGTTAACCCTCGCAAGGCTGCAGGCCCAGATGGAATCCCAAGCCGCATCCTCAGAGCATGCGCAGACCAGCTGGCTGGATTGTTAACAGACATATTCAATCTCTCCCTATCCCAGTCTGCTGTCCCCACTTGCTTCAAGATGGCCACCATTGTTCCTGTACCCAAGAAAGCGAAAGTAACTGAACTAAATGACTATCGCCTTGTAGCACTCACTTCTGTCATCATGAAGTGCTTTGAGAGACTAGTCAAGGATCATATCACCTCTACCTGAGACCCTAGATCCACTTCAATTTGCTTACTGCCCCAATAGATCCACAGACGATGCAATCACCATCGCACTGCACACTGCTCTATCCTATCTGAACAAGAGGAATACCTATGTAAGAATGCGGTTTATTGACTACAGCTCAGCATTCCACAAAATAGTACCCTCCAAGCTCATCATTAAGCTCGGGGCACTCTGTCTGAACCCCGCCCTGTGCAAATAGGTCTTCCGACTTCCTGATGGGCCGCCCCAGGTGGTGAAGGTAGGAAACAACACCTCCACTTCGCTGATCCTCAACACAGGGGCCCCACAAGGGTGCCTGCTTAGCCCCCTCCTGTACTCCCTGTTCACCCATGACTGCGTGGCCATGCACGCCTCCAACTCAATCATCAAGTTTGCAGTAGTAGGCCTGATTACCAACAATGACAAGAGTCTACAGGGCAGAGGCGAGGGCGCTGGGAGAGTGGATCCAGGAAAATAACCTCTCTCTCAACAAAACAAAGGAGCTTTATAAGAAGAAGCCAGCGGAGAGCAGGAGCCTATTGCGCAATAGACAGGCTGTATGTTAGAAGCTTAAATATACCTTGTCATTCATTAGCTAAATCTAAGGCTAATACTGCATTGAATTTATGACCTGAAAAAGGGTAGGGTAGGACAACTACACTTACTATACAAAACATTAGAAACACCTGCTCTTTCCATGACAGACTGACCAGGTGACAGCTATGATCCCTTATTGATGTCACTTGTTAAACCCACTTCAAATCAGTGTCGATGAAGGGGACCGGTTACAGAATTAGTTTTAATCCTTGAGACAATCGCGCCATGGATCGTGTATGTGTGCTATTCAGAGGGTGACTTTGAACAGGGTGTGGTACTAGGTGCCAGGAGCACCAGTTTGAGTGGGTCAAGAACTGCAATGCTGCTGGGTTTTCCAGGCTCAACAGTTTCCAGTGTGTATCAAGAATGTTCCACCACCCAAGAGACATCCAGCCAACTTGACAACTGTGGGAAGCATAAGGGTCTACATGGGCCAGCATCGCTCTAGAATGCTGTTGACACCTTGTAGAGTGCATGCCCCGACAAATTGAGGCTGTTCTGAGGGCAAAAGGGGGAGCAACTCAATATTAGGAAGGTGTTTCTAATGTTTTGTACACTCCGTGTATATATACTGTATATTGAACAGCATTAAGCTTATCTATTTCGAAACTGGAGAGAAAGACAGCATGCACACTGATTTAAATCAACGATATTCGAGTGATAAGCCGTTTTAAAACTTTGCATCTGGAATTTTACAAAATGACTTGAAGATGAAAAAAAATACGGTGACCCCCGAAACCAGTTGGAGATGTGTAAATTAGACACACATTCAGTCCTTATATTACTGTACCCTAGGCTATGCCGCAGCAAACGTAGTCCTTCCCACCTTTCACAATAAGAAAAGTT
The DNA here is from genome assembly GCF_057628025.1 of Oncorhynchus mykiss. NCBI lineage: Eukaryota > Metazoa > Chordata > Actinopteri > Salmoniformes > Salmonidae > Oncorhynchus > Oncorhynchus mykiss. The sequence continues at coordinate 35,932,456 of NC_143027.1, read as the reverse complement.
AGTATGATGAGATGATACATGCATTGTGAACTGCGCTCCATAACGCGATGCGCTTTCCGTTCTCACTCTGAGCGTTGATGATTGATCATGCAGATAGCAGAGAGTTTTGGCCGTGGCCCGTAGAGAAGCCAGATGTAGAAATGGCATCAAATTTAACAGTTCCATTTTACGTCAGGCTGTTCATAGAAATAATCTCACAGTTCCTTTCCTGGGAAAACGGTGAGAGTATGGGCGGGAAATCCCAGTAACCAATCGGAATTTATACGTCAAGATTGTTTTGATCACGCTGACTGGGAAATGTTCCGGGTCGCCTCTGAGAATAGTCTCGAAATATACACTGACTCGGTGACAGGGTTCGTCAGGAAGTGCATAGAGCATGTTGTTCCCACTGTGACAATAACAAGTTTCCCAAACCAAAAACCGTGGATAGATTGCACCATTCGCAACCACAGGGCTCTCCAGAGGGTGTTGCGGTCAGCCCAACGTCTCATCGGGGGCACACTGCCTGCCATCCACGGCATATACATCACCCTTTGTCACAGAAGATTGTCAAGGACTTCAGCCACCCGAGCCACGGCATGTTCGCCCCGCTACCATCTAGGAGACGACAGTACTGGGACATCAAAGCTGGGACCGAGAGACTGATAAACAGCTTGCATCTCCAGGACATCAGACTGTTACAAAGTCACCCTTAGCCGGTCTAGTACCCTGCCCTATGTACATAGAGTCATTGAACACTGGTCATTTGAATAATTGTTACATACAGTTTTACTCATTTTATATGTATATACTGTATTCTAGTCATGACTCATCCTATATAACTACTGCTGTACACACATTTTCTAGTCATATACTTTCCATACACACAGTTTTGTATTGCTAGGTATTATTACTGAACTGTTGAAGCTAGAAACAAGTATTTAGTGGCACCTGCAATAACATCTGCAAATCTGTGTACGCGACCAATAAACTTTGATTTGACGCAAACGGCGCAGTATATGACTGGGGGCGTGCTCCCTGCCATCCAGGACCTCTTTACCAGGCGGTGTCAGATGAAGGACCAAACAATTGTCAAAAGACCCCAGCCACCAAGCCATAGACTGCTCACTCTGCTTCTGCACGAAAAGTGGTACTGGACCGCCAAGTCTGGGACCAAAAGGCTCCTTAACAGCTTCTACCCAAATCCATAATACTGCTGAACAGTTAACCAAATGGCTAATGGGACTATTTACACTGACCCTTTTGTGCACACTCACTGCATCACAACCAGCCGGTATTGGGAGTTCCATAGGGCGGCGAATAATTGGCCCAGCTTTGTCCGGGTTTGGCTGGGGAAGGCCGTCAATGTAAATAAGAATTTGTTCTTAACTGACTTGCCTAGTTAAATAAAAGGTTAAATAAAATAAATAAAAATCCTTCCAGAAGGAAACAATGCCAAAAAGCAGCAGCGGTAATAGTGACCGATACAGAAAACGTGCTGCTCTGTCAAGGCATGAGTAAACTTAATCTCCCATACATCAGCAGATCTCAAATCTGCCTCTGACCAGCAAACAGTGTGTTGTTGGTTTCCGTCGCTATGGAGACACTCAGCAGCAGGTAACGTAGAGAGAGGGGGAGAGATAGAGAGATGTAATACGAGGCTAGTACAAGGTGCCCTGTATGACCCTGTGGGATGGGTGAGACACACAGTGAACTCACACACACACACACACACACACACACACACACACATACATACACAGAGAGACCCATGGGGAGGAGAAATCAGCTGCCAACTTCACCAGAGGGCATCCACATCCAGCTATATCAGACCTCTAACTCAGCAGTAGTCACCTCTACTACTATACAATACCCCTCCCCCTGTCAGAACCACTGACATTGGCTTTGTCGCAAATGGCACCCTATTCCTATATAGTGCACTACCTTTTGACCAGAGCCCTTCTGGTCCTTTGGGGAACAGGGTACCATTTGGGATGGAGCCACGGTAATGTGCTGCTGGCCAGATGAGAGGCAAACTTGATTACATTGATTAAAGTGAAATGGGGCAGGAGGAGGCAGCAGCTTCTCTAGGGAGGGAGTGGTGTAATCTGAGGACAGCCAGCCGGATCAAACCCTCAGCCTCCGTCTACTTCCTTACCCAGGTCACCAAGCAAAATAAAATACATCCTGATATCAAGAGTGTGTGTGTGTGAGAGAGCGAGAGAAAGAAAGAGAGAAAGATGGCGAGAGAGAGTACCAAACAAGCAAAACACAAGAACGCTAATCTGGAATGTGTTACATTAGACCAAAACAGCAGGGGGTTGGTGGGGTGTTGGAGGGTGGTGGGATTGGTTGGATCCTGATCAACAGACCGCAGTGACTGCTGAGCTGAGCTGCAGTGGATTAGGGACTGGGGGTCAGACTGGCTGGGGCTGGGCGGGATGCAGGCAGCATATGGCTGGGACAGAGGACAACACACACATACATATCTGTTGTGTTTCTGTAGGGTGACATACTTCCATAACACAAGGTCCAAGTCACATCAGGAGAAAGAACTACTATCTAGTCTCCAACATTGTCTGACATTAACCTCACACACTTTAAAAACAGAGTCAAACTGGCAAAATGGACACTAGTAGAGAGTCACAGCCAATATGCAAACGGCCAAAACAAAGACATTGAAGCTACTACATCTTTATTAGAACCACTATCTCCTGGTGGACCTTTGGCTTAACGCAGACATCCAGACTTCCTATAGACTTATCTCCAGTGTGTGTGTGTGTGTGTGTGTGTGTGTGTTGGGGTGGGGACACACACACACACAGCAGTAGAAAGAAGTCATTATCTGGGGCTATATTACACCCCCTCAGGCTCAGCCTCTGGCTTCCTCTTTGAACACTTTCCCTACAAGGTCAGTCAGTATAGAGAGGGGCAGTAGTCTTGAATGACAGTTGCTAGACACTGGACTAGCCAACTACTTTCTCCAGATGAACACACAGTTGGATCATGTGTTACCCTTTGAGAGAAGGTTCAAGCCATACCCTATGGAGGCAATAATCCACAGCTGCAACACATTGAGGAGAATGTGCGAATCTGAATCAAGTGAGCGAGGAAAACATGGCTTCCTCACCAACCTGTCACCTGATTGGTATAAATCTACATACTAATTTAATCCAGTCCCAATCGACCCAACCCGCCCCCCTCCATCCCCTCACAACCTTTAAGATCAGGGAGAAGGTGATGCGTATTTACAAGGGCTAATGTCGTTACGGCAGTTGTAACCGTTGCGGTAAGCCCTTGTGGCCACGGAAGTACTAATCAAGCATCAGGTTGCTTAGACGACCTCTAAGGTCTCTGGTTCTGCCTGTACTGCCTGCCTGCCTGTCTGTTAATAGCACTGCTAATTGCCACAGCAGCGGAGACCATCGATCGCTATCCTTTCAATATCAGATACACTGGTTGAAAAGGTCTTTCAGCTCCCTCTCTCATTCAGAGAATAGCCTCTGTGGTTGAAGTGCGAGTGGTGGCCTGGCAGGTCCATATGCATTGTACCATGGGCCCTGCTGCTGGATCATATTAACCATCTTTTGATCTGCTTCACTTTTTCCTATGGCAGGAAGTACCTTTAAGAGGAGCGTGGGTATCAGGCCTCACGCAAGCTATTACCTCAGACAACCAGAGGTGTTCTTGAAGACGGTGGTCCACTCTGCGTCGCGGGGCTTGGAGTCCTCGTTGGGCTCGTGCTCCCAGCCTGAGTGGGGGATGATGACCTCGTTGGTCATAGTCTGAAGCCCGTGGTTTATAATCACCATCTTCAGAGGCTCATAGGAAGACAGGTTCCACAGGGTCCCTAGGGCGAGGGAGGGAGGGGGATCGGGAGAGGAGCAGAGGGAGAGAAATAGATGAAGGAAAAACTGTCATTCGCCGATTCCTTTCACGTCTGAGGGAACCGTCGTTCACGCAAAATGAAACCATTTACCAGTAACATGTAAAACACACAGCGAAAGCAAAGTCTTAGTTTCTCTCACAGTGAGGAAAGAGATAGCTGTGTCTCACACTGAGCATAATTCAATCACTGAGCCTGTGAATCCTGTAATCTCAGAGAGAGGGAGGAATGGGAGGCGAGGGACACACACACAAACACACACACGCGGTGAGGACAGGTTTAGAGCCGGCATGGAGCCTGGCAACAGTTGCGATAGAGATAGAATCAGGAGGGATTTCACATAAATGGATGTACCAGGGCAAGACCTCCGGTTTGTGGAAAACTAAATACTACAGAATCGACTTCAAAGTCCACATACACACGCAGAGTCCCGTCTTTGTTTTTATGAACTGTAGCTCCCCTCTACCCCACCCCCAGACAAGGCCCAGTGAGGGAGGAATGGTAACAAGATGAAACAGTTTATCTTATTTCAGAAAGTATTGATTTCCTAGGCAGAAGTATAACAGCCAGGAGCTAAAGAGTTTGGCTAAATCTTATACACACAGACTTATGCACGGTTTCTGCCTGGTCAATATTTTTGCCGTCATATCATGCTGACTGCACACTATAAAAACCTTGGCGGGCCCAAATCTAAAAAATACCTTCAGTCTCGCTCGTGTGGTTAATTTATGATTTGAGAAAACCATTACCTCCCTCCGACAACAATAAGTACATCTGTACTTACAGCTGAAAATGGCCTCCACTCTGCAAGGCCATTAGTCAGTGAAGGCCTTAGCACACTGGTAACATGGACCAGAGCTTACCAGAGGCAGAACTGAGCCCTCTATGTGGCGTTAAGAGAAGAGCCATGTCATATTTGCTAGAGGTTTGTTTGACTCGTTTCATTGGCGTGTTATTGTGGCACTCGGGCATGACTGAGCTGCTGCCTGGGGGACGACTGAGCTGCTGCCTGGGGGACGACTGAGCTGCTGCCTGGGGGACGACTGAGCTGCTGCCTGGGGGACGACTGAGCTGCTGCCTGGGGGACGACTGAGCTGCTGCCTGGGGGACGACTGAGCTGCTGCCTGGGGGACGACTGAGCTGCTGCCTGGGGGACGACTGAGCTGCTGCCTGGGGGACGACTGAGCTGCTGCCTGGGGGACGACTGAGCTGCTGCCTGGGGGACGACTGAGCTGCTGCCTGGGGGACGACTGAGTTGATCCTCTCCAACACTGGACCATTAGCGTCACTCCATTGGCTCTGACAACCAGCAGTAAACAGGCAGTGAATAAGAAGTCAACAAGCAACCAACGGTAGTCTACAGACATCACTGGTATAGTCAACAATAGCAGGAACAGTGAAATCAATTGCTAGAATATGGCCAATTGGTGACAAATGAGTTGACATCACGTAATGGTCAACAAGCAGCCAGCAGCAGCCCCCATAGCCAACATACACTGAGTGTACATTAACATGCTCTTTCCATGACAGACTGACCTGGTGAAAGTTATGATCCCTTATTGATATCACTATTAAATCCACTTCAAATCGGCAGGGTAGCCTAGTGGTTAGAGCGTTGGACTAGTAACCGCAAGGTTGCAAGTTCAAATCCCCGAGCTGACAAGGTACAAATCTGTCGTTCTGCCCCTGAACAGGCAGTTAACCCACTGTTCCTAGGCCGTCATTGAAAATAAGAATTTGTTCTTAACTGACTTGCCTAGTTAAATAAAGGTAAAATAAAAATAAAAATAAAATCAGTGACTGGTTAAAGAAGGATTTTTAAGCATTGAGACATGGATTGTGTATGTGTGGCATTCAGAGGGTGAATGGGCAAGGCAAACGATTTAAGTGCCTCCGAACGGGGTATGGTAGTTGTGTCAAGAGCTGCAACACCGCTGGGTTTTCCAAACTCAACAGTTCCCCATGAGCATCAAGAATCTAGCCAACTCGACACAACTGTGAAAAGCATTGGAGTCAACATGGGCCAGCATCACTGTGGAACGCTTTCGACACCTTGTAGAGTCCATGCCCCGATGAATTGAATATTAGGACGGTCTTCTTAATGTTTTGTACACTAACGGTACAATCCACCATCTTTGATAGTCCAGACAGGGAGTACAATGCAATCTACTGCTACTGTATATTGTGGACAATTAGTGACCAATCAGTAAGCAGGAGACCTCAACTACTGTAATATAGTAAGACAATGACATCAACTCCATGACATCAACGTTTTTCAAATGTGTTTTAGTTGGATGTCTCAGGCTCTTCACACTCCTGGATTGCATCCTACCTGGCGTGTTGCTCCTACCAGGTGGCGTGGAGATGATCGGTGTCTGCACCACGTGCTCTCACTCTTTTGTCTTTAACTCGGCTCTGTCATATCCTCACATGGTCTCTCCAATCATTTGCTATGCAGATGACACTCCACTGATCTTTTCCTTCCACCTTCTGAAATCCAGGTGGCGACACACATCTCTGCGTGCCTGGCAGACATCTCCGCCCACCGCCTCCAGAAGCAAGACAAAACGGCGCTCCTCTTCCTCTGGGGAAAGCCTGCCCGCTCCAAGACCTCGCCATCATAGTTGACAACTCTGCGGCGTCGCCCTCCCAGAGTTCAAAGAAACTTGGCATGACAACGGACAACACCCTCTCGTTCTCTGCAAACATCAAAGCAGTGACTCGCTCCTGCAGGTTCATATGCTACAACATCAGTAGAGTACGACCTTTCCCCTCACGTTCTCCGTCACTCCGCTCCTCCGCACACGCCACTGGATTTCAGTCGAAGCTCGCATCGTCATCAAGACCCTGGTGCTTCCCGACGGAGGACCAAGGGAAACTGCCCCTCCTTACCTTCAGGCTATGCCCAAACCCTACATCCCAACCCGAGCACTCTGTTCCGCCCACCTCTGGTCTCTTGGACCTCCCACCCCTACAGGAGGGAAGCTCCCGCTCAGCCCAATCAAAGCTATTGTCTGTCCTGGAACCCCAATAGTGCAACAAGCTTCCCCTAAAGCCAGGTCAGTGGAGTCTTCAATCTTTTTTTTTTAAATCATGTTTTTTTTACCCCCCTTTTTCGTGGTATCTAATTGTTAGTAGCTACTATCTTGTCTCATCGCTACAACGCCTGTACGGCTCGGGAGAGACGAAGGTCAAGAGCCATGCATCCTCCGAAACACAAAACAACCAAGCCGCACTGCTTCGTAACACAGCGCGCATCCAACCCAGCCGCACCAATGTGTCGGAGGAAACACCGTGCACCTAGCGACCTGGTCAGTGCGCACTGCGCCTGGCCCGCCACAGGAGCCGCTAGTGCGCGATGAGACAAGGATATCCCTACCGGCCAAACCCTCCCTAACCCGGACGACGCTAGGCCAATTGTGCGTCGCCCCATGGACCTCCCGGTCGTGGCCGGCTGTGACAGAGCCTGGGCTCGAACCTAGAGTCTCCGGTGGCACAGCAAGCACTGCAATGCAGTGCCTTAGACCACTACGCCACCCGGGAGGCTGAGTCAATCTTCCCAAAACATCTGAAACCCTACCTCTTTGAAGAGGATGTTAAATAAGTCTTGGGGCACCGACTCTTTCACATCACTGCATGTCGGCCTGTACCTCCAACACAGTGCCAATTCTAAAGTATTCAGTTTCTTCACTCTTTCCCCTTAAGAACCTGAAGCATCCCTGGCCTGGCCTCCCTCAACCTCCGTAATCAAATCCCAAGGTAATGGATGGTAATGAAAGCCAAGCCGAGGCAGGCCAGGCCAGGGAAAATGGGAGGTGGACCAGTACTTTCCTCCCTCCCAGGGCCCTGGGCGGCTAATTCAATTTCCTGGGTGCTGGCTACTGCCGACATGCTGCTCTAACAGGCCCATTCACTTAGAGCTGCCCATTACACCTCTCCCTCCCTCCTGCCATTCAATAGCGAGCGAGCGAGAGAGAGGGGTGATTTGGGACTAACATACATATTAGCCATGCAGCGGGGCTAGGCTGTAACTCTCCTGCTGCTGTCACATGTGTCACAGGCTAATTGCTGAGTAGAGATGACAGAGTCCAGGAGAGTGGAGGCGGCGGCCACGGCAGCTGGGAGGGGAGTTATGGAACTGTGTGTGTGTGTGTGTTTATGTGAGATGGGTGGTTGGTAGTAGAGGGGATGAAGAAGGGCGGAGGAGCTAGGTCATGTAAATAAGTAGAATAACCGGTGACAGGCAGGCCACGTGTCTGCTCATATGCCTGCATGTAGGAGGGCGTATATCGACGTGTCTAGAGAGGGCGTGTCTAGAGAGGGCGTGCATGGGCGTGTCTAGAGAGCGCGTGCATGGGCGTGTCTAGGGAGCGCGTGCAGGGACGTGTCTAGGGAGCGCGTGCAGGGACGTGTCTAGGGAGCGCGTGCAGGGACGTGTCTAGGGAGCGCGTGCAGGGACGTGTCTAGGGAGCGCGTGTATGGACGTGTCTAGAGAGTGTGTGTTTGTGTGCTGATAGCAGATGAACAGCTGGCCCCTGCCTAGATCACAGTAGGGTGGCCAGGCCACGAGCAGCACCAATCCACAGAAGTGTGTGTGTGTGTGTGTGTGTCAGACCCCGAACTGTGTAAGCAACCCTGGGCCAGGCAACAGCGGCCGACACACACAAACACGTTTCTTTCCTCACCAACTTCAAAAAGAGCAGTACCATTTCCTGGGCCACAAAGTGAACTCAAGTGCCACTCCAAGTCTCCGCCTGATCCCTTACGCTCTCCTCATCCTACCACACAGGGGGCTTATATAGAATAAATCCCGACTGGAATGGATGGTGGTGGTGGGTTTATATTTCCATTAAAATGCCGAGTTGGGAAGCAGGAGGAATGCAGCTGAATCCTTCATAGAGCAGTCATTGGTTGGTCCTTTCATGTGGCATTGGGAAAGCCATGTTACCCTCCCCTCCCCATTCACTCCCCTGGCCTTACCTACCTGGAACACATTACAACAGCTTTTTCCTCTGGAGAGGTATGCTGACGCACTACTACTAACCCCGCCAGACTATTTATTTAACTAGGCAAGTCAGTTAAGAACAAAGAACAAGTGGAATGAACACCTGTTTAGCAGCCGTTTGCCTACAAATCTATCTTCAAAACTATCTGTGAAAGGAAAATATGAGACACTTCATGATATTCTGGTTTATCAGCACCGTCTTTGCTAGAGGGCAAAAATAGCCATAGGCCTATCCAGGAGGATGAAACACCCAGGGAAAAATAAACTAATTATAAAGACCACTTCCTGTGTGCCTATAAAACAATTGTCAGTTCAACGTCAACCTTTCCCTGCAAAAAACGGAACTGGCTGTGGTTCATCTCCTTCACATAGAGTTGATCAGGCTGTTGATTGTGGCCTGTTGTTCCACTCCTCTTCAATGGCTGTGAAAAGTTGCTGGATATTGGCAGGACCTGGAATGCGCTGTCATATGCGTCCACCCAGAGCATCCCAAACATGCTCAATGGGCGACATGTCTGGTGAGTATGCAGGCCATGGAAGGAATTGTGTACAGATCTTTGTGTCATGGGGCCGATCAGTATCATGCTGAAACGTGATGGCAGCGGATGAATGGCACGACAATGAGCCTCAGGATCTCTGTGCATTCAAATTATCATCGATAAAATGTAATTGTGTTTGTTGTCCATAGCTTATGCCCGTCCATACCATAACCCCACCATGGGGCACACTGTTCACAACGTTGACATCAGCAAACCGCTAGCCCACAGAATGCCATACACGCTGTTTGCATCTGCCCGGTAGAGTTGAAACCAGGATTAATCTGTGAAGAACACACTTCTCCAACGTGCCAGTGGCCATGGACGGTGAGTATTTGCCGAGTTAAGTCAGGTCAGGACACTGGTGAGGACGCCGCGCACGCAGATGAGCTTCCCTGTGACGGTTTCTGACAGTTTGTGCAGAGAAATTTGGTTGTGCAAACCCACAGTTTGGGTGTCTGGCCTCAGAAGATCCTGCAGGTGAAGAAGCCAGATGTTGAGGTCCTGGGTCTGCAATTGTGAGGCTGGTTGGGCATTCTGCCGAATTCTCTAAAACAACGTTGAGGCGGCTTATGGTCGAGAAATTAACAAAATGATCTGTCAACAGCTCTGGTGGACATTCCTTCAGCCAGAAACCCAATTGCACTCTCCCTCAAAACTTCAGACATCTGCGGCTTGCTGTGTGACAAAACTGCACATATTAAAGTGGATTTTATTGTCCCCAGCACAAGGTGCATCTGTGTAATGATTATGCAGTTTAATCAGCTTCTTGATATGCCTCACCTGTCAAGTGGATGGATTATCTTGGCAAAGGACACATGCTCACTAAAAAGGGACGTAAACAAATTTGTGGCCAAAATATTAGAGAAATAAGTTTCTTTGCGTATGGAACATTTCTGGGATCTTTTATTTCAGCTCATGAACCTTGGGACCAACGCTTTACATGTTGCGTTTATATTTTTGTTAAGTATAGCTCTCTCGTACAGTATACAGGACTCGTACAGTATACAGGACATGCTTCAATAACGCCTCCTGACCACAACAGAACAATGCCCTAACAGAGACTACGGTTCTAGAATAACAGGACATGACTTAGAAATGACATTCTACAACAGTACATTAGTTCCCCAGGTCATGCAGGTTTTCACAACGTACCTGAGTAACACATTTTTAAGTTGGAGGGAAAAAAAGCATTTGTACGTTGCAAACAAAAGGCTAGTATGCCTAATATTTACTGTACTATTTACAGAAGATGAGCTGCAGCTAGTTTCGGTTAGTGACTGGATTCATTCTGGACGGGGGGGGGGGCAGCCATTCTTCCCATGAGGGTACACGGATTCCTCACCTGTGATGAGCTCACGGACCTCCATGTCGTTGGTCTTCCTCAGCAGGCGGATGAGGGCTGGGATACCATCGCAGTTCTTGATGGCCACCTTGTTGTCGTGGTCCTTGCCGTAGGAGATGTTCCTCAGGGCTCCACAGGCCTTGCGGTGGACCTCAGCCTTGGGGTGGTCCAGCAACCCTGCCAGCACAGGGATCCCCTTCAGCTGGCGCACATCCTTCTTGATCTTGTCGTTCTCGTAGCACAGGTGCTGCAGGTAGGCGGCGGCGTTGGACTTGACCGGGTCGATAGGGTGGCCCAGCATGGCGATGACCTCTTGCAGGTCTGGGTCACGCCAGCGCGGGTCCTTGCGGATGCTGTCTATGGAGGGCGAGCGGCGGCCAGCCAGGCGGTCCAGGCTGGCCATGCTACCCCTCTCGGGCTGGGCCAGGGGGGCCGCGTACATGCCATGGATGTAGGGGTGTCGCTCGTCAACCAGCTCTGCCTCGATGGGGTCATCGTACCCCCTGGGAGAGAGAGAGAGAGAGAGAGGGAGAAGTTTGTACGTTTGAGAAAAGGTCATGTAACATTGTTTGAAGGATTTTTACATCTAGCTGTATGGATTTGTAGCTGGATGTGTTCTGTACAAGGACAATGGTTTACAATTCACTGTCTATGACAGCGAGCTTAACACTACTACTACAACAGATGGAGGGAGCATTTAGTGGAATTTGTATAAGAGGGATGACAAGAAAAAGAGAGGGGGGAATAAGAGTTGAGAAAGGCCAAGTGAGGTAGGAAGGATTGAATGGAGGGAAAAAGGAGACAGGAAGGGGTGAAGGAGAGGTGAAGAGAGGTGCGAGAGATAGGAGGACAGAGACGGGGAGCGACAAGGCTGCTCTGTTATTAACTCTGTCAGAGGGCCTCCCAGCCGGTGAGGCCCGGAAAAACAGCTCCCGTCATTAACAAACAGGCGGCACTTATTAATCATCTCTATAGTCTCGGAGCCATGTTCTCTTTTGCCTTTCTCTCGTATTAATATTGGGGGTGCTGGGGTTTACAGAGAGAGACAGAGAGAGACAGAGAGAGAGACAGAGAGAGAGACAGAGAGAGAGACAGAGAGAGAGACAGAGACAGAGAGAGAGAGAGAGAGAGAGAGAGAAGAGACAAAGCAAAGGAGAATAGGGGCAGAGGAAGAAAGAGATCGAGAGAGAAAGATATTGAGATGGAGCCCTGTAGAGCCAAGAGCAAAAGGGACTCTTACAACAAAGTCCAGGCAGAAATTGAAAAAGAAACTCAGAACTTTTTCTGGGCTCCCTCACAGAGGGGCTGGTGTGGTGTGGCCCCCAGGAGAGGCAGCAGCAAAGTGAGCTTCAACGCTCCACCATGCCCACAGGGATGCCTCTGCACCAACATTGCCTCAGGGCCCGGAGGCTGGCTCCTTCTGGTCACAGCAGCACCAAAGACTATGCTTAATGCCCTACTCGGCCTGGTCTGGCTGCCTTCCTGGGACTGGGCCTTTTACGTTAGCCTGGTGTATTCCATTTCTCTGTTCCACAAGCAGCCGCATCCTTTTCCTTTCCCCTGTTAGAGTTGTGGAGTACAAGGAGATCTCCTGACTGACAGATCATTAGGCTTCTGAAGCAAACGGTCTCTCGATACTGAGGGGGTTTAACATGATAACTTGTTGTTATCCAAAGGTATTCATGGTGCTTTTACAAACAGAGACATCCTAAGATGATTTTACTTGGTCCACACGCGTAAGGGTAATATGCTGACCACATCGCCTGTGTTGCGTGAGTGTTGCAAGATAAAATGTACACATGCATGTTATTCAATCATTTAATCCAAAACTGGTCGCACGCGTCAACAAGCATCTGCGTAGGCAGGTTCCATTTTAGAAATTGTAAGTCCCACCTCTCCCATCTCCTCATTGGTTTTTAAGAGCATATGCCCTGTTTTGACAACTAGTGTTCCTGAGGGAAAAAAAGCCTGACATTGTTGAGAACTTAGTTCCCCATCCTTGAACTTAGCTAACTTCTTATGAGAAACCTCAAAGTAGACAGGGGAACGATGTCTGGCTCATGCTAAAAGCGGTCTCTCTCTCACACACACACACACACACACACACTGGGCCTCAGGATCTCAACATTTTACATGCTGCGTTTCTATTTTTGTTCAGTATAGTTGGTTCAGAGTGAGTTTTGATATTTCAACCTGCGTGTCCTAAACGTGTCTGGTGGGGAAGACAAACTCAACATGCGCACAATGGCGGATGCACGGAGCAGGTTTGGTCATCATGTAAGATAAGAGATGCACTTTATTCTCCTCCAAAAGGAAAATAAGCAAGGTCACAAAGTAACCCAGTTGGACTATCCCAAGGGGGTTTCCCTTTATTTGGGGGTAGGAACTACACTACTTTGTCTTGTACTAGCTCTGTTCTCTCCTCTGGTGTCTTTTCATGGGAACAAAGGAGGAGGCAGAGAAAGGAAGTGAGAGTGGGGAATCTAATTAATGTCGCACACCATGCGCCACCGCCTGTAGCCTCCCCTCCTTCCTACCACCGAGAGCGAGAGAGAAAGGCTACTTTATTATACACAACTGGCCAGTCTGTTTTGAGCAACTTTGATGTACGGTGCAACAAAACGGGCGACATCCCTAACTGAGTGCTAGCGGTTAGAGACAAGCACTATGTGCCTTAATTTGAATTTGTTTTATGTTAATTATGTGCATAAAAATGTCTCCCTGCCGCACGTTGCGAGAGGGGAGAATCTCATCAGGATATCGCTGTGTGTTCGCGGGTGCATTACTTTACATATATCATGTTTTATAGCATCACTTTCTACATTTTACTGCCAGTGAAATCAACACAAACTGGGAGAAAAAGCTCAGACCTGAGAAGCAATGTAACTACACACTGAATCCTTATATAAATACAGTGGGGCAAAAAGTATTTAGTCAGCCACCAATTGTGCAAGTTCTCCCACTTAAAAAGATGAGAGGCCTGTAATTTTCATCCATCATAGGTACACTTCAACTATGACAGACAAAATGAGAAAAAAAATTCCAGAAAATCACATTGTAGGATTTTTTTATGAATTTATTTGCAAATTATGGTGGAAAATAAGTATTTGGTCACCTACAAACAAGCAAGATTTCTGGCTCTCACAGACCTGTAACTTCTTCTTTAAGAGGCTCCTCTGTCCTCCACTCGTTACCTGTATTAATGGCACCTGTTTGAACTTGTTATCAGTATAAAATACACCCGTCCACAACCTCAAACAGTCACACTCCAAACTCCACTATGGCCAAGACCAAAGAGCTGTCAAAGGACACCAGAAACAAAATTGTAGACCTGCACCAGGCTGGGAAGACTGAATCCTCACTAGGTAAGCAGCTTGGTTTGAAAAAATCAACTATGGGAGCAATTATTAGGAAATGGAAGACATACAAGACCACTGATAATCTCCCTCGATCTGGGGCTCCACGCAAGATCTAACCCCGTGGGGTCAAAATGATCACAAGAACGGTGAGCAAAAATCCCAGAACCACACGGGGGGACCTAGTGAATGACTTGTATAGAGCTGGGACCAAAGTAACAAAGCCTACCATCAGTAACACACTACGCCGACAGGGACTCAAATCCTGCAGTGCCAGACGTATCCCCCTGCTTAAGCCAGTACATGTCCAGGCCCGTCTGAAGTTTGCTAGAGAGCATTTGGATGATCCAGAAGAAGTTTGGGAGAAGGTCAGATGAAACCAAAATATAACTTTTTGGTAAAAACTGAACTCGTCGTGTTTGGAGGACAAAGAATGCTGAGTTGCATCCAAATAACACCATTCCTACTGTGAAGCATGGGGGTGGAAACATCAGGCTTTGGGGCTGTTTTTCTGCAAAGGGACCAGGATGACTGATCCGTGTAAAGGAAAGAATGAATGGGGCCATGTATCGTGAGATTTTGAGTGAAAACCTCCTTCCATCAGCAAGGGCATTGAAGATGAAACGTGGCTGGGTCTTTCAGCATGACAATGATCCCAAACACACCACCCGGGCAACGAAGGAGTGGCTTCGTAAGAAGCATTTCAAGGTCCTGGAGTGGCCTAGCCAGTCTCCAGATCTCAACCCCATAGAAAATCTTTGGAGGGAGTTGAAAGTCCGTGTTGCCCAGCAACAGCCCCAAAACACCACTGCTCTAGAGGAGATCTGCATGGAGGAATGGGCCAAAAAAACAGCAACAGTGTGTGAAAACCTTGTGAAGACTTACAGAAAATGTTTGACCTCCGTCATTGCCAACAAAGGGTATATAACAAAGTATTGAGAAACTTTTATTGACCAAATACTTATTTTCCACCATAATTTGCAAATAAATTCATAAAAAATCCTACATTGTGATTTTCTGGATTTTTTTTCCTCATTTTGTCTGTCATAGTTGAAGTGTACCTATGATGAAAATGACAGGCCTCTCATCTTTTTAAGTGGGAGAACTTGCACAATTGGTGGCTGACTAAATACTTTTTTGCCCCACTGTATATATATATTTTTTTTTCAGAAGGCTAGGGTTTGGCTGGTATCAAAAGACAAAACAAACCAACCCCCACTGCCATAGCCTGGATCTGGACAGGCAAGCAGCTGCACTGAAAGGTGAGGCACAAACAAAGGCTAAGCCTAAAGATAACGCATGCCATGGCTAGGCTAAGTTTCTAAGGCGTCAACACGGTTTTGGGTCTTGTGGTGCGAGGTTAGGTTTAGGGATCGTGGCCAAACTGCAAGGCTAGCCTTGATCAAACATCTCCTGAAACAGGTGTCTTCAGCTCCAGTCTCAAAAATGACATTTTAAGTCCCACACACAGCTGGCTGAGGACATTACATCCGAATGGTACAGCATAGCATCACCCCCTCCTGTTTTAGAATGTTTCCTTCAAGTCTAGGGAACGTGCACGAGAACCATTCCAAGAACCATTTTAACAGGAACGGGTGAAAGTGGACTTGAACGTGAAGCACCACAAACCTCGTCTGGTAGTTAAGGATAGGAGGGCCCAGAGGCGATTAAGCCCCAGTCATTAAGGCCAAACTGGGCCAGGGCTGCTAGTCCGCCTGCTCCTCTGAGGTTTTGGTCCGAGGGCATCTCAGTTAACCTAGTTAAACCAGTCTGAACCCAGTACTCACCATTCAGAGCAGCCTTCAGTCTCGTTTAACCAGGCTACCTCACAGCTGCATGATAGATAACATGGGAAAAGAAATGGCTGCGAGTGAGTCGAGGATATACAGCACCCAACACTTCCATTGTGAACACCCGGTCTGGTCTAAACACGGTCAGACCTACAGTTCCAGACGATTCAAATGCTAAAAAGGAAAAGACAAGCAAAAGCAACACTGCTGTGAATAGCCTCTGAAAAAGAGAGTATGGGTATTGCCAAATGATATCTTCATTACTTTCAGATACATGCGACTACATCAACGGTCTCACATACACTGACAATCAGTGTACAGTTGGGTTTGAAATGGAACTCATTTGAATAGAACTGATGCCAGGGTTGGTAAACGGGTTGCGGACTGAGTGATGGGAATGTCAGGATTTGCATTTAAATTGGCGGCGTTGTGTTGATAGGGGGGGCGGGTTATTCTCAGGATGGGAAAGGCCCTTGCCACCACAGCCGCCAGACATGATGCTCACAGGATGATTACAGTAGCAGCTCACACTCCTCATGGTAATGAAGCTGCTAAATATCCTGCGTGGTCCTCTGTGTGTGTGTGTGTGTGTGTGTGTGTGTGTGTGTGTGTGTGTGTGTGTGTGTGTGTGTGTGTGTGTGTGAGAGAGCGCGTGAAAGCGAGAGAGCAAGTGAGTGTGTAGGAGTGACAGCCAATTATGTCGATCAAATCTCCATTCCTGTGGTCTCCGGCCTTCCCCCTGAGGAGACAAACCTCAAAGGATTAGCAGCCGAGAATTTTTCCATCTCTGTTTGGTGGAACATTCCCACATGCTTATGAGCTCTGTGACTTTTCACTATACAAACAACAGATAGCTCATTTTGAATAATGAGCAATAACTTCTTTATGACTCACAAGACAAAACAAATAAATAAAATCAAAGCAGGAATAAGCAAATGTTCCTTTAAAAAAAAAAATCTAATTGCGTCGGCTGTTTTGATGTCTTTATCTGTTTTTACAACTAGTGTTTGTTCCTGATTTCAATTAAGTGCAGGGAAAAAAGCCTGACATTGTTGAGAACTTAGTTCCCCCATCCTTGAACTTAGCCAACTGCTTATGAGAAACCTCAAAGTAGACAGGGGAACGATGTCTGGCTCATGCTAAAAGTGGTCTCACACACACACACACACACACACACACACACGGCCTCAGGATCTCATCACATTATCTCTGCACATTCAAATTGCCATCGATAAAATGCAATCGTGTTCATTGTTCGTAGCTTATGTTTGCCCATGCTATAACCCCACTGCCACCATGGGGCAGTCTGTTCACAACGTTGACATCAGCAAACCGCTTGCCCACACAACGCCTGCCATCTGCCCGGTGCAGCTGAATCCGGGATTCACCCGTGAAGAGCACACATTTGCATACTGATGTTGGTTACGACGCCAAACTGCAGTCAGGTCAAGACACTGTTGAGGACGATGAGCACGCAGATGCTCACAAATAAATGATTTGGTTGGGCAAACCCACAGTTCCATCAGCTGTCCGGGTGCCTTCATCTCAGACAACCCTGCAAGTGAATATGCCCGGATGTGGCGGTCCTGGGCTGGTGTAGTTGCACGTGGTCTTCGGTTGTGAGGCCAGTTTGACGTACTACCAAATCCTCTAAAACAACATTTGAGTTGGCTTATGGTAGAGAAATGAACATTACATTCTCTGGCAACAGCTCTAGTTGACATTCCTGCAGTCAGCATGCCAACTGCATCCTCCCTCAAAACGTGATGCATCTGTGGCATTGTGTTGTGACAAAACTGCACATTTTAGAGTCGTCTTTTATTGTCCCCAGCACAAGGTGCACCTGTGTAATGTCTATGCTGTTTAGTCAGCTTCTTGATGTGCCACACCTGTCAGGTGGATGGATTATCTTGGGAAAGGAGGAATGCTCACTAACAGGGAGGTAAACAAATTGGTGCACAAAACGTTAGAGAAATATGATTTTTGTGCGAATGGAACAATTCTGAGATGAAACATGAGACAAACACTTTACATGTTGTGTTTACATTTGTATTCAGTGTATATCTGTTTGGCCTTCTTGCGGTCACAATTCACAGTCCACAAATTATTTGTAATTATGTTCCGGCCTCCTGACCATCCGCTGAATCTATTTGATGATCCCCGACACACACACACTTGTTACTAAAGACTAGGAGCGTGGGCAGCACAGTTCTTCCCTCTTATCCTGTAATAGATTACTATACCCTCCTATCTTGTAATAGATTATTATAACCACCATGCTCGGCGAAATCACAGGAAGCCATATTGCACTAAACATCTTAATTTTCCTTTTCCCATAATCGAGGGTTTTCAAAGCGACTAGACGATAAGCTGTAATTAAAATGCTTTAACTCACACATTCATTACAGCCATTTATACAGCAGCCTCAACATCATACTATTAATGGAGGGATACTAATGAGTGTGTGCGTGTGCGAGAGCGAGTGAGAGCAAGGAGTTAGGGTTACAGGTTAAGTTTAGGGTTATGGTAAGGGTTAGGTTTAAGGGTTAGGGAAAAAAGGATTTGAACGCAAACACATTTTAGGATAGAATTACATAACGTGCGTGTGTGGAGACAGACGAGGGCTCTGGGAGGTGCGCTCCTTGCCATGCTAATTCTAGATCCAGTGGTATTATTATAATTGGATTCCAGATGTGTTACATTATCAGGTCTGTTTGTTTGAAAGGTGATACAGGAAGTGATGGAGCACCGCAGTGATGGTGTATGATGGGTACATGTGACGGTACATGTGAGGTTTTTCGCAAAGAAAGGACTCACCCACTGGGCATGGACGTCAGTTCAACAATTCATTTTGATTAACATTTGGTAGTGCTGTCAACTAATGTGAAATCAACTAAAAATGTCACCATGTCATTGGACTTGGGTAAAAAAAAAATGCCGAAATGCAAGGTACACGTTGATAAGGTATCGCGTTGTGAAAATTAAACAGCGAGCTAGCCATCTTAACTGCCTAATCAAGTGTGTGTGTGTGTGTGTGTGTGTGTGTGTGTGTGTGTGCGTTAGTATGTTGTGAAACATGGAGCGTACAGTACAAATTGCCTGTCACAGCAACTGCCTCTCAAGCTGATAGAGTGACTCATTGTCTGGCAGTGTGTGTGTGTATATTTGGGTACGTTTGCATCTGGAAGTGTGTGTGTGTGTGTGTGTGTGTTCCATGCAGACAGAAGCTCTGATTAAAGGGAGGCACCATCCATCTGTACTTCCCACCCCTGCACTAGGCATAACTATAACTGTTAGTGCTATCCAGGACACTCTAAACTATAACCCTAACCTTAAACTTGGTAATATCTAACATTTTGGGTGACCTGACCAAATTCACATAGAAATCTGAGTTATAGGTCTATCATTCTACATGAAAGCAAGTATATGAAGTAGATGTGTTCTATGTGGGCTATTTCTATGCTTTCTGTTCTTAAGTTTTGTTTTTGAGTCTTACTTCAGTTATGTACACAAGTTTCATGCTGCAAACACAATATTTTTGGTTATGGAAAATATATTTCACAGCGGTTTAGATGGTAGAATGATACTCTACGCTATATTATCTTATTTTGTTTCATAAATTGAAATTAGGTGAACCATTAGAGTTTTCGCAACCAGGAAATAAACGGTGGAGCGATATCTGCATAGCGCAACTTTAACCATTAAAAATGTCAACTTCAATGGGGTAGGGATGTCCCAAAGATCCTGGACAGCAAGGACGTAAATATAACACATCACCACGCTGCGTTTACATCCAGGGTGTGTATGTGTGCTTGATTAACAATGTCCCCGAAATGCAGCCCAGCACTGTCAGAGGCTGCCACAATGCTATTCTGCATCGCCTTTGAACATCTCCATGACAGACACACAGGATTACTCTCTTCCTCCCTCACAAACTTCCTCAGTTCACTCCCCTTCAAACTGGCTTAGGGCACTTATTTCATTCTTCTCCGATGGAAAGAAAAAAAAGAGAATATAGAAGTTTGAATAAATCCATCTGTTACAGATCACTAGTCAAAAAACAAGTATTTTAAACACACACTGCTCCACGTTAAACATCACCTTCAATTTGCTTGAGGTTTCTTTCTTGTGCTACAGAGTACAGGAAAAGTGGACATTGTGTGGCCTGATGGGACTGCACAATCACAAGGGGAGATAATGTGGTACTAATTGCAGCCTTGACAGACAGACTTTACGGAATGTTGCCTGTAAAAAGTGTTTTATCTGGCAATGTTTTTAAGAACCCAATTCATACAGTCCCAATTTCTACCACATTCTTGCAGGGATAAGCCTCTCATATCTCTTGCACACAATACCGGTAAGTAGGAGTGGCAGTAGACGTGGGCAGATGTGGGTAGATATCTATATATATTTTTTTTAATACATTAAAGAAATCCATTATTATCGGGTCGGTGCAGCCTATAGGGAAACATGGCTGCGCCATGAAAATTAAATCAATAGTTTTGTTCATTAAACAGACAAGACATTTACCCTGATCACAGTAAATACACATTTTATGGTAGGCTAATAATATAATGGAACATAACAGAATAAAATACAAATAATATTTGCGTCAAGGGAACGTGTGAAGTTTGGAAACAGAGCCCGAGCCTGTGTTTTTGTTGTTGTTGTAAATCCATGTTCATATCTCCTTCCTACCCTCACTCTGCTTCGTTAGGGAGCAGGCGTCGGGTCTTCCACAACCTCTGCGGGCTTTTGGAGTTGCCTATATGCAACCGAGGAAAAAATAATAAATAATCCTACACTTGATTTAGGCTACATTATCGCGTGCTAAACGTTTCTGATCGTTGATAAAAGAGCCATACCACCACCACTTATCTGCCCAGACAGAATGAACCAAATATACAGACGGAGATTCAGTTAAACAAAATCACATCGATCGATTGAGACAAGTCAGTCACAGGCTTTTTGGTCGGGAGTAGGCCTAGGCTACTAAATTACCGCGAGTGAAGAGCAACATAATCCACTTGTTAAACTACATAAACATGCGGGCTAAATGTTCTGATCCGTGCTAATGAATGAGCCAACCAGACAAGATGATCGTGCGCAGCACTCACCTCAACTTTTAGACAAGTTAGCAAGTTTACATTGCAGTATATGTGTTGCCCGTGTGCGAAAAGTCTAGTAAGTGTGTGCCAATACCACCGCAGCATTATGGCTACATTTCATCCTAAGCCATATGCAGAACTTCAGCGCAATCATGACTCGGTCGGTCCGCGGAAATAAGTTTAGGATTTGATAACAAAAAAAGTTGGTTGGGAAAATGTGGTTTGAAAGGTGTATAGGTGACTAAGGGCCCATTATGGGGTTTTTGTCAGAGGCTAGCTGGCTGGTTTCTGGCAGAAGGATCCGGAGGTTACAGACATGTTAATGAAGGTCGCCGAGAGTGACACGGCTCAGGGAGGAGACAGACAACACCGCCTCTCTCCCTCTGTCTCACCGCTTCTCTTTCTTTCTCGCTCTAGCTCTCCCTCAATCTCCTCTTCCCATGTCTAACGATCTCCACTTTCCCTCGGTCTGTTTCCCTATCGAACTGTCCGTCGCTCACGGTCTCTTTGTCCAACTGCCTCTCTCTCTCCCCCTCCCTCTGTATATCTGCCTCTATTTCTCTCTCTTTCTCTGCCTAACGGTCTCTTCTCCCTCCCCCTCTTTTTCTATGTCTAACAGTGTCTTTCTGACATAAACACATGTTCAACCGCCATTTGCATGAAAACGGATATCAAAGCCTCTTCCCTTCAACGCCACCTCCTCTGTAGGAATCTCAAAAAGAAAATACATCTGTTGACATATATATACACACACACACCTTTGTTTCTCACGCATGCTAGAAGAATAAGACATGTATTCTTAATTTTCCTCATCTTGAGAAGACTATTCTTCTCACGTCTCAGACAATGCCTGTAGCCATGCATAAAACTAGTCTTCATTGTGCATCACATAGAAGAAAGAATCAGTCTCCAGCTGTTAAGACGCACCAAGGCGTAGCTAGGATACAGCTAGGAGGATACAGCTAGGAGGATACAGCTAGGAGGATACAGCTAGGAGGATACAGCTAGCTACATCCACTCAAACAACAATCACAGCTAATCACCACCCTGCTCAAAAGTTGAGTCCTATCTATACTTTATCTATATGTAACAAGAAAGACATGTTTTCAAAATAAACCTGGCCAAGAAAGCAGCTCACATCCATTTTTTCAGACAACCTAAACCAAACCAGTCCAGTCCAATCCTATCTTCCAGGTCACCTAAACATTTTCAGACGACTAAAACCAGACAGCGTTCTGTCACATCTATCGTTCTCACCTGACACGTGGCCCGTCACGGAGTGGCTCTCTCACGGTCCTGCCGCGGTTGGTGCCAGGCAGCGTGCCTTGGCGCCGGCTGGCGGTGGAGTAGTCAGGGTCCAGGTCATAGGGCTCCTCCTCCTCAGGGCCCAGGCTGCGGCGGTCGTCCTCTAGTCCGTAGGGCTCTGGCTGGAAGCGTTCTGGCTGGGACCGGTTCAGGTCCACACTGCTGCTGCCCATGGGCACCTGAGGCTGGGCCACGTGGCCGTAGTCATCCTTCCGAATGGGTAAGGTCCCGTAGCTGTTCTCCGTCCGGTAGCTGTTAGCCATGGCGTAGGGATAGCGGGGCGGCCGGAAGTTGACGCCACGTGACAGGCTGCCGTAGTTGTCTGTCACGTCTCCAATCCCGTAGCCGTCGTGGAGGCCATAGTGGCGCCCACCATAATGGCTCCCGCCGGCATCGGGGGGGAGCGTGTCGGTGTAGGAGTCGTTGTAGTTGTTGTAGGAGCGCGTGAGCGTGGAGGTGGCCTGCGGCGTGGTGATATAGCGCTCGCCGTTCTTCAGGTAGCGCCGGTCGATGGAGTCTGTGTAGCTGCCCAGCGGGGAGGAGCCCTCGGGTAGGGGCAGGCCGTCGGGGCCCAGGGGCACCTGTCGAACCGTCCGCGTGGTCACCGTCTTCACCATCTTCGTCACCTAGAGAGGTGGTCACAAAGACAGAGTTAGACTGATGACATAATCCTGATTACATTATAAGTTAAATCAGTTACTACCCAATCCTGAAAGTCTATTGTGTGTATGGGCCACACACACATAACAGTTGATGAGGACAATGTTTAAACATTCTGATCACCCTGACATGACTGTACTTGACAGTATGTTCAGGTGTCCCACCAGACAAACAGACAGACTACAGATGAATCCCGTCCCCAGACAGCTCTCTCTATATGGTAGTAAGTCAGCCTGGGGAGGAGGTTACCTACAGATAAACCCAGTGAGAGACAGGTGGTTAGGTCAGAAACACAGCATGGACACAGCACACCGATGCAGCCTGTTGAATCGCAGACAGGCCAGTGGGATGCCGATGCCACACAGTGAGTGCTGAGGAATGAGATGAGGACAACATTGTTCCTTTAAAAAGAGTGACACTGCAGGCAGGCACTGTCAATAACAGGTCGAAGGTCATGCATTGGGAAACTCCGAATGAGAAAGGGTCGTACCATTGCTTTTCATCCATTTCTATTCTAAAAAAAAACAAGGCTAGGTTGTGTTGGAAATAAGGGTGAGTTTCTGTGACATCTCCCCCCCCCCCCCATATGGAATAGGGGGCCATTTCGGAAGGTGACAGTCATAACTGGGGAGTGACTGTGTCTTAGAGCACAAGTAATCTGTATCTACTGTATATCGATGCATCTTGTACTTCCTACATCACACTCCTACTTGTCTGCGTGCTGAAGCCGTCTGGCAGTCAGGGAGGGTTAGCTGCATCTAACCTCAGACTGAGGTTCAGCACTGATACAGAAACCAATTTGCTGCCCAGTGAATTCTGCAGTGGGGATAATTGGCTATTTTGTCCGTGGCTATAAATTCATTTTCAGAATTAATGAGATTGATGAAAATTAATCTTCATTGGAAGGGGCCCCATGTCTGATGCAATTCGCGTTGTGCCTGACAAGGTGCACGGAGAGGGTCCATTCCCACAAGAATTGAAGCAAAGGCATGAAACGATACCGAGGAAACTCAAAAAGGTCCTAAACATCTCAAAAGAGGAAGCAGGGAACAAAACGTGAATCATAAATGTTAAACGTTCACAGTCATTACATATGAGAAATTGAAATCTTGATCCCATTTTCACAAAGCCTTTAGTTTGTTCACACCCTGTCCCCAACTGAGGTGTTTTAAATTCAAATCGGCCAAGAAACGGACCATTCCCAGTCATGTTAGTGAATAATTATGGCGCTTCGGTAACATCTAAAGACCACCCTTCACTGCCATCCATCGGTTTGCTACTTCTGGCAGAACTGCTCCCCCTCCCTTCGAGTGTAACTCGCACACAATCATCCCTTTCATGTTAAAAATAAAGTCTTTGTCAGATTCCAAACTTAATGAAACAGCTTGAACCGCTGGCCTTAAAATAACAGGCTGGCTTTCTCTTATCAGCTGCTTGATTAGAGGACTTTCATTGCCATTCATTTCAAATGGAGGTGGTGATGGTAATTGAGTGCAGGTCTGGTTGGGACAGGGGTCGCTCTTCACTCAAAATGACCCGGTGCCTCCTACACTGTGCTGAAATGTGGAGATGATCTCTTAGGCCTGGGGTTGAGGACCAATACCAGGAACTATTCAGCAGTGTTCTTCAATCAGGATTCTGGTCCTAAAACTGTACAAACCACCACAGGCTAAACATCTGCCGTGGCCCAAACTCCCTCCATCTTTGACGAGCCCGTCTTCCACCTCAGCCAGGGAGAGAAGCCTTGACGAACACCACGTTTTTCTACTAACATGACTTCTAAAGAGCCTTCGCTGGTACAGCACGAGAAACCGTCAGACAGGTTTCAAACAGAACTTTGATCCGCTATAGATCACAACATGCAAAAACAAGCAAACTGGGGGCCTGGGGATGGTGCTTCAGAGAGGGCTTCAGAAAAGGCCCATCTAGACTACTGTAAACGGGCTAAACGAGAATCTCTAAAACGCTGGTGTGTGTGTGTGTGTGTGTGTGTTTGTGGGTCTGTATGTATTTGTCAGGGCCATGTGGCTACGGTAGTGCTTGCAGTCAAACCGGGGCCTATGTTTACCAAGTGTTAGGCTGTTAAAGGGGAGGGAGGGCAGACACCCCACGCTGTTTTTATAACGCCATAACACTTTCACCAGCTCTGCCGCATTCAACTTTTATAGACAGAGAGCTCAAACTGATAAACCAACTGCCCTGGAATTAGTGGGAGGTGTAGGGAGATATGAGCAGGAAGTGTTAGGGGTTGACTTCAAGACAAAAAAAAACAGCCTTTGGGTTCTTTACTGTGTCTGTCTGTGATGGGGTGGGAGAAGAGGTGCTGGGTTTGGACTGTGGTGAGATGGAACCTTCCGGCACCACCGGGGTCTCGATGATGGTCACTGGCAGGTAAGTGTGGCGGGTGATGGTTTTGATCACCCTGGTCACCTATGGGAAAGCGTTGATGGCGGAGGTGGTCAATAAGTAGTACCGGCATCACATTGGCAGTTGTCTGCACATACACAGTACATGGACAAGCCTGTTGATTCAACCCATTCAACAACACAGAAAAAAAAAAAAAAAAATCACCAAAACAATGACAGCGTAAAAACAGCACATTAAAATTGACTGATGCTACAGTATAGAATTTTGCATCCGAGCGGGTTTCGTTCTTTCCGTTCAAACCTTTCTCCCTCGTGTGTGCTGGTGTGTATTAAGGCCTGTTGTGTTGATTGAGTTTGTGGCGTGCCTTAACCCTCATTAACTCCCATCCACAGGACACGGAATGAACGCTGCTGCTTTTAATATACACTTTTTAATTTACCTCCTTTAAAAGAACAGTGTGAGTGTATCACACAACCCTCACAGGACCACGTCCACAGAAAAGCACCGTGTGTTGGGAGGGAGATGGAGGATGGACATGGTGATGCCCATTCCCTGTGTGTGTGTGTGTGTACGTGCGTGCAGATAGCGTCTACCACATACTAGCCAGCCAGTTGACTGACTCACTCACTCCTTTACAGCTGGAGCGGTTAGATAGTTAGCATTTAAACAGCGAACGCCACCCCACATTAACTTATTCCCAGGCCTTGTTTTGGTCTGTTTGTTTCAGTGTGGTGGCTGGCTACTGATACTGCTTATACTGCTGCTTGCCTTGTTTGCATATGTGTTTAGCAATAAAAAACATGTTTTTTCCCCCCAAAAGCAATAGTGTGAAATCTCGTTGTGCTTGGAGGGGATACTCAGAATACATGAAAGGAAATGCATTAGCAGTAAGTAGCCAGCTGGAGCCGCCTGTTCAAAGGAACCCAATTACACATACTGTAAATTCAACAGATAAGAAAAAGAGTGAGCGCGAGAGAGTGTAAGAGAAAGTAAGAGGGGGAGAGAAAGCGATTGAGCGAGAAGGATGAAAGTCTGGAAATGTCACGTACGCAGGCTGCCATCACAAGCTGGCTGGCCAACCGATGACACCAATTAGAAAGGAACGGTCAAAACCATCTCTTAATCTGCTTCTTCCCCTCAAATTGACTTCCAAAAAACACCCGCTCACATCCCTATGGAATTGTGTCCTTAAAATCAGTGACCCTCACTCCCTCAATCCCCAAGCCCAAGATTGTTTTATTTAGCTGTGTGTGTGCGTGCGCCTGTGTGTGTGTGTGCCTGTTTGCTTTAGTGTGCATGTGTCCTATCCCCTACAATAGGATAGCAGCACACACAATGAAACAGAGGGATTAGCAGGGCTGTTTAATTGCAGACTCTGTAGTGTCTCTAGTGTACCAGCAGCTCTAGCCAGGGTTATTCCCTTGGGTCCCTCCCTAGGGAACCAGACTTACGGAAAAAAACATCTCCGCTCTATTTGGCCCTGCGTCCCAAATTGCACCCTATATGGTGCACTAGTCTTGACCAGAGCTCTATAGAACTTGACCAGAGCCCCATTCCATCCGGAAGCACACTGCACTGAGACACTGTCTGGAGCGGTAGTGGGCATGGCGTGGAGCAGGCCTGACTGAAGTGGAGAAGCTATGAGCTACGTTCAGGAAGGACAGGAAGAGTAACAATACTGGAGCTGTGGAGCGTTGGGCTGGCTGTGAGGAGGTAAGAGACAGACTGCCTGTGTGACAGAAGGGTGTGGCCGCGCGCGGCTGACATGGGCACACACAAAATGGTGTTGTGAGTTGATAGTAAAGTGATGAGGGGGGAAGTTTTTCCAACTCACCTTCAGGTTAGTTGACATATCCTTATATAGAAACAACAAAACACAATAGAGGGGAATCAAGAAAAAAGAACCTGCAACACAAAATACTCTGGGAGCAATACTGAAACAGTAACCAAATTGTAAGACAAAATCTGGGCATCTGGTTAAAGGATCACAGGCCTTAGAGACCGTCACATTAGGCTGCAGAGTTATCATAAAACAATTACCATGCTGTTTTACTGCAGGCAACCTGCCACATACATTTCCAAGGGTTGTAAGCAACCCAAACAATTTGTTGCATTAACACGTTTCAATATAGTGTGTGGGCATTGAATTTCATTCTCCTCCAGCACCTAGGTACCTACTACCTAATTACTACCTCATTTTTGTGATGTGCGACGATGTTGCTTCCCCCCAGTACCTTGGTTTCTGTGCGTCGCGTGGTGCCGTCGTCGGAGGTGACTACGGAAACGTGGGAGGTGGGCGTGCCAGGGTCCTCCTCAATGGTGACCGTCTCCTCCACCATCTCCTGGGGCTCCTGCATCATGGCCAGAGACGTCTGGTTACTGGGGCTCTGCTCCTGGAGAGAGAGTGAGGGAGGGAAGGAGAGGACACTATTGTACATCTGTGTGCCGATCACATTTTTTTTTTATTGATAGCGGATCGGTAACCACCGGGGTATACTGTACGTAGTCTGGACTCTGGAACTGAACCTACACACACACACACACACACGGTCTGAGGATGCAATTTATACACAGTTTTACACAATATCACAATATCCCCTCATCAGAAAAGATGTATCCTCAATGAAACAAAAGCCTAGAGGGCTATCAGGCATATTGCATTTGATTCATATTGCGTCGGTGTGCGTGCGTGTATAGAACTTCCTGTTCCTGCCACAGGAAGTTCCATGAGGTCATCCACGACTGTACCAAAACTCTGCTTCCATACTCAGACAATTAACATCAACAAACTGCTGTACACCCTCTTAATGTGGAATATAGGAAGGAAGCCATTTGCATTTAATCATCAACAACCAAGTAGCGAGAGAGAGGGAGGAGAGAAAGAACTAAAGACAGAATAAGAGCAAGAGAGAGATGAGCTGTGTATGGCATTGTGGGTTTAGCAAAGTGGCGTGGAGGGAGGGAGGGCTGGGTGAGGCAGGCACAGAGTTGATGATGCCAGAGGGACTGTTTGTTTTCTATGAGTCTTTGAAGGTGCTAACAAGCGGGCAGTTCTTCATTGATTAGCCAAGCAGTGTTAGCTAGCCGCTTCAAAGACCCTCTGTCTCACTGAAACCTGATTGATCTGCTGCCCGTCCGTCTTGCTGATCAGTCAGAAGACTCCGCTTTCATGTTGGGAATCTTCTCCTCCCTAATCCTATGGGCCGGGCTGTTAGGTTTGCGTGTGTGTACAGGGATGGGAGGGGGATTCTGGACATCGTTTTCAGGGACAAAGTCAAAGAAAGTTACTCCTCGTCACAGCAGTAGAGTCAATTAGTGAAGTCAATTGTGTGTTAAGTAATTTCCCTCGGAGCAGTGTGTCAGCTCTCCGTTATTGGGACTAATGACTGGGAAGAATAGCTGAGGTACAGTGTCATTTTCTCAGTCAACTGTTGTGGGATGTTTGAAAAAGCAATTGACCTTTGGTTAATCAAGTAGTGTGGGATGAAAGCTCTCTTTGTAACGGTACGCAGAACATGGTGTTTATTTACCTTTCAATGTGATGTAATACTTGGTTGTTCTTTGTGTAGGACGAGACCAAAAACCTGCTGTATTCAGAATTGTCCCCTTCTCCGGTACTGTACACACAGGAAAGTATGTCTGACGTGGGCCAGACCTGCCAGTTTGAACATCCGTTTACCTTTACCGGGATGCAGGGAACTCACAGGCTTGAAGGCTGACTAGAGGACTGAACGATAGCGTGCGAGTTTAGAATTCGGCAACTGCGCAAGCATGCAAGCGAGTGCATCCCTGTGTGTACAGTGAATCCGTGGTAGCCAGCCAACGGCCAGGACAGCTCTTCCTGGCTGTACTTGAGACACAACATCCCTGAACGCCAGAAAATACCATCAAAGCAGGACTAAGCAATCCAAGGCCGCCGCTTAAAAGACTGACAAGCAAGCTGTGGCTCGAGCAAAGCAACTCAGAGGCCTACTAGCTGACTAACCAGCTGCTTGATCCCAGAGTAATGCCTCTTCCCTCCCTCCCCCTCTCTTCCTGCCTATTCCCTCCCTCTCTTAACCCATTCCCAACCTTCAAAAGAAAGAAAGAACGAAAGAGCAAAAGAACGAAAGAGCAAAAGAACGAAAGAGAGCCAAAGAAAGAACGAAAGAGAGCGAAAGAAAGAACCAAAGAAAGAAAGAACGAGGACGCATACTGGGAAGAGATTGGGGAGGCTGTCATCTAAAGGTGACCTTTCATTGAGATAAAAAAAAAATGCACATGCGTGTCCAAGTGATGTGTACTGTTGCCATGATACACATTCTAGAACTATACCAAACAAAAATACAAACGCAACATGTTAAGTGTTGGTCCCATGTTTCATGAGCTGAAATTAAAAAAATCCTGAAATATTCCACACAAAAAGTCTCTCAAATTGTGCACAAATTTGTTTACATCCTATTAGCGAGCATTTATCCTTGACCAAGACAATCCATCAACATGACAGGTGGCATATCAATCTGATTAAACGGCATGATCATTACACAGGTGCACCTTGTGCTGGGGACAAAAAGGGCCACTTTAACATGTGCAGGTTACTCACAATACAATGCCACAGATGTCTCAAGTTGAGGGAGTGTGCAATTGGCATGCTGACTGCAGCTCTGTCCACCAAAGCTGTTGCCAGAGAATTGAATGTTCATTTCTCTACCATAAACTGCATCCAACATCATTTTAGAAAATTTGGCAGTACGCCCAACCCAGCCTCACAACCGCAGACCACGAGTAACCACGCCAGCCCAGGACCTCCACATCCGGCTTATTTATATAAGTACCCAAAACTTTGCTATGAGACTCAAAATTGAGCTCAGGCACATCCTCTTTCCATTGATCATCCTTGAGATGTTTCTACAACTTCATTGGAGTCCACCTGTGGTAAATTCAATTAATTGGACATGATTTGGAAAGGCGCACACATCTGTCTATATAAAGCCTCACAGTTGACAGTGCATTTCAGAACAAAACCAAACCATGAGCTCGAAGGAATTATCTGTCGACCTCCAAGACAGGATTGTGTCAAGGCACAGATCTGGGGAAGGGTACCAAAACATATCTACAGCATTGAAGATCCTGAAGAACACAGCAGGCGCCATCATTCTTAAATGGAAGAAGTTTGGAACCACCAAGACTCATCCTAGAGCTGGCTTCCCAGCCAAACTGAGCAATTGGGGAAGAAAGGCCTTGGTCAGGGAGGTGACCAAGAACCCGATGGTCACTCTGACAGAGCTCCAGAGTTCATCTGTGGAGATGGGAGAACCTTCCAGAAGGACAACCATCTCTGTAGTACTCCACCAATCAGGCCTTTATGGTAGTGGCCAGATGGAAGCCACTCCTCAGTAAAAGGAACATGATAGTCTGCTAGGAGTTTGCCAAAAGGTACCTCAGACCATGAGAATCTAAATTCTCTGGTCTGATGAAACGAAGATTGAACGCTTTGGCCTGAATGCCAAGTGTCACGTCTGGAGGAAACCTGGCACCATCTCTACAGTGATGAATGTTGATGGCAGCATCATGCTGTGGGGTTGTTTTTCAGCGGCAGGGACTGGAAGACTAGTCAGGATCGAGGGAAAGATGCACGGAGCAAAGTACAGAGAGATCCTTGATGACTTGATGACCTGCTCCAGAATGCTCAGGACCTCAGACCGGGGCGAAGGTTAATCTTCCAACAGGACAACAACCCTAAGCACACAAAGACATTGCAGTAGTTTTGGGACAAGTCTCGGCACGTCCTTGAGTGGCCCAGCCAGAGTCCGGATTTGAACCAAATCGAACATATCTCTGGAGAGACCTGAAAATAGCTGTGCAGTGATGCTTCCCAGCCAACCTGACAGAGATTGAGATGATCTGCAAAGAAGAATGGTAGAAACTCCTCAAATACAGGTGTGCCAAGCTTGTAGGGTCATACCCAAGAAGACTTGAGGCTGTAATCACTGCCAAAGGTACATCAACAAAGTTCTGAGTAAAGGGTCTGAATACTAATGTAAATGGGACATTTCCATTTTTTTTTATATACATTTACAAACATTTCTAAAATGTTTTTTCATTATGGGATATTGTGTGTAGATTGATGAGATTTTACCTAACAAAATGTGGAAAAAGTCAGGGGAATGAAAACTTTCCAAATGCACTGTATATTACTGTGTACTTAATGAACCCAAGGATGACACATATTGAACAAGATCATAGCTCGGGAGGAACACAAGACAATGCAATATAGTTTGTGCAAACCGCAAATTCCCCAATTACAGTTAGGTCAGCAGATGCCATACTACAGCTCCACAGGGTGAAAGACCGATATTTCTGAGAAATGCTTCGGTGGTAAACCAATTTTGGAGAGAGAAGGGAATAGAGAGGTGAGACTGAAGTGTCAGACAGACAAGGATTTGGCCTCGAGGCAGGTGGAGGATTAGCCAAACCTGCACTTTATTCAGCCTTGTTTGTCTGGATCCGTCTCACAGTATGGAGCAGAAGGCTGGCTCTATCCATATACCCCGCTTTACCTCTCAGACAGCTCTAAGAGGAGGAGACACTACCTCTCTGACAGCTCTCCAAGAAGAGACACTACCTCTCTGACAGCTCTAAGAAGAGGAGACACTACCTCTCTGACAGCTCTAAGAAGAGGAGACGCTTCACCTCTCTGACAGCTCTAAGAGGAGACGCTTCACCTCTATGACAGCTCTAAGAAGAGGAGACGCTTTACCTCTCTGACAGCTCTAAGAAGAGGAGACGCTTTACCTCTCTGACAGCTCTAAGAGGAGATGCTTTACCTCTCTGACAGCTCTAAGAGGAGACGCTTTACCTCTCTGACAGCTCTAAGAGGAGGAGACGCTTTACCTCTATGACAGCTCTAAGAGGAGGATACGCTTTACCTCTATGACAGCTCTAAGAGGAGGAGACGCTTTACCTCTCTGACAGCTCTAAGAGGAGACGCATTACCTCTATGACAGCTCTAAGAAGAGGAGACGCTTTACCTCTCTGACAGCTCTAAGAAGAGGAGACGCTTTACCTCTCTGACAGCTCTAAGAGGAGACGCTTTACCTCTCCGACAGCTCTAAGAGGAGGAGACGCTTTACCTTTCTGACAGCTCTCCGAGACGCTTTACCTCTCTGACAGCTCTAAGAGGAGGAGACGCTTTACCTCTCTGACAGCTCTAAGAGGAGGAGACACTTCACCTCTATGACAGCTCTAAGAGGAGGAGACGCTTTACCTCTATGACAGCTCTAAGAGGAGGAGACGCTTTACCTCTCTGACAGCTCTAAGAGGAGACGCTTACACACAGGTGAACTCCTGACACCAGGTGTGTGTGTGGGTGCGCGTGTTAGGCTGAGTTAAAGGAAAACTCCAATTTTTCAGTCAAGATAATGGACCCAAAATCCAAATTGAGGATCATCAAAAAAATATTAAAAAATGTTCACAGTTTCCTATGGGATGGCCATGTGCTCCACTAACACAGGGCTGTAAAAACTGGCAGCTCTGAATCACTACCACACAGCCCACTAGTCAGTGAGTCATGGAATTCCCCTGCAACATGCACAGGCTGTGTCCTGAATGGCACCTTATTCCCTATGAAGTGCGCTACTCTTGACCGTGCCAATAGGGCTCGGGTCTAATGTGCACTACGTAGGAAATGGGGTGCCATTAGGGACTCACACACAGATTGATACAAGGTCACAACAGAACCATGTCTAGAAGAGGGAGAAGTCTTCACAGTATTGTAGATGACTGAACATATGAATGAATCTCCTTCTGTTTACATTGAACGTAACAAAATGCAGAGAAACAATATTATTTGAGAAGGTAAATGTGATCCTGTTCAGTTTCCTTTTCAAAGTCTTGATGTGATACGGAATCTGAGTAGTTACCGAGTATTATATTTCATTGTAATGCATCTTTATAGAGAATACCCCTCCCATCATTCCGAGATGTACTAATGTGGGTTGTTCTGGATGAAACGGTGGGTGAGAAAAGTAGTGAGCGGGAGATGTAGAGATACAGTGGATGTTAATTAACAGCAGCCTCCTATCTCTATCAATCCCTGAGTCATCCATCACACAACCATCAGGCATGTCCCTGCTAGGAGATAGCAGAGGAGGGGAGGGAGGTGAGGAGGAGGGGAGAGAGGAGTGAAGGGAGGGCAGCCTCTGTGCTTGATGCTTCATTATGAAACTATAAGAGGAACAATGATCCAAGTAGCTAGGCCTAAAACTCTGCACTTCAGTGTCAATCTTCCCTCTTGAATTATGTATGAAACGCTAAGTCTAATGTAGAAGTCCTTGTATTGGTGTTGCAAGAGAAAGAATTGAGTAACAAAATCCATCACCCATGAGAAATGTCTCAAGTTGTTCTCCTGTGTAGACCACTGTGTATAACACATCCTGGTTCTAAATATCCCAGGTAAAAAGACAGATGGATTCCTCCAGTCTTAATCCAATACTGTACATCTAATGTGCAGTAACTGCTCAGGATGCACTAGTAAGGAATTATACCGTAGACTAGCAATATGAAATAATTTGAGGCCCTGTGGTTAGTTTTTGAGTGGTTACTGTACCTCCAGTTAAGATCGAGCTCATTTGATTCCTAGCAGGTAAAGACTACCTGTGATGAGTGTCACCTTGCCTCTCCAGGACCTCGGGCTCCTTCCCTGCCCCAGTGCAGCATGGGTAACAGGATTTCAGTCGGAGTCCTTGCCAGCAATCATTACACAATTAATCCCCCAGCAAAGACCGCTTGGGTAACCTTGGGTCGTCTAATTTCCCATCATCCCTTCTATTCTACCGGCTGCCCTCCCGGCACCCCTCCACCAGACTCGAACCCAGGTCACATGACAAGGGTTTTTGAGGGAAGGGATGTGAAACCATGCACTATATTATACTACCTTGCCCGTTACAAAACAATAAAAAAAACAGTAAAGTGATGGAATACGCCAGCCAAAACAAGGGCTGCTTGTGGAATGGCCTGGAGGCCTGGAGGTCTGGCAGGTGCAGTTAAGTCAACAGGAGGAGGAAGAGAAACCAGGGTGACGGGCTGACAATGTGTGGTAGTGACCCAACACAGCACACTGTCCCTGGGCTAAGCACCCCACAACAGGGCTCCAGAGCCAAGTCCCCCCAGTCAGCCCCCGGCTCAGTTACAGGCAGGGCAGGGGCAGCCCGGCTGGGTCCTAATTGACTGGAATGATAGGAAGTGGAGGAGCGATCAGACTAACAGGAGAGGAGACTTAATCCGTGGTGGCTGGACGAGGGCATCCCGCTGGTGAACTGGTGACGGCTTGGAGCTGGAAGTGGAGACAAACACACTCAGACCAGTGGACTGGGACATGAAGTAACACACAGACTCTGATCTATAGATACACACACACACAAACAAACTTGTTCCATTAGAGTGAAATGAGCAACAAATACACCCACAGCCCAGTAGAGTGACTGGGACAGGAGGTAACAAACACACACGCAAAACAGCGGCCAAAGCCCTGACAATGCAGCCGGGCATAATCTGCCCTCCTTTAATCTGCCCTCCTCTGGCGAGTGATCCTGAGCCAAATCTCTTTCTCTCTCCTCATGCATAGTCTCCTCATTTCACAGGCCTGCCCTGCATCACTCCTCCCTCCCTGCCCAGCCCAAGACATCCTTTCCTTACCGCTTCCCAGAAGCCCCTTCACCACCATCCCCATCTGGCCAACTCTTTTGTTCCTTTGTGCTAAAGCCCAGAGTGAGTCCGGATAAAACTTGGTTGACTGGACATGTTGATGGGCTGGCCGCAAGACACAGAGGCCACCTCCGACTTTCAATAAACTATGAGTCTAATTTAAAAACCTGGCTGTAATAAGGGGAGGTCGATCTGATAGCCTCACAACAGGAGCTCACAGTCGTCCCCCCACCCCACTGTGACAGAACCAGCTAACTACTAATAGAGACGCAATCCAACAAAAAAGCAATGTCTGATATGTCTCCAGGGCTGATGTTCATTCTGATTCATTGGCTGGGATTTCCCCCCCGAAAACCTATTTCTCACATATGGCACAATTATACATGACACCTGCACACACTAAAGTCACACTTCACAAGCATTCACACTTCATTGTCTGCAGTCAGACTTGGCTCTGGGTTGCATTCCACACTGACAGTTCTCACTGAATATGCTCTGTCAACACAGACAGGCTAACCAGCATGAGGATAAATCACTTCTATAGAGCTCCAGATTTCAGGAAACAGATTGAAGAAGAGGAGAAGAGGGGGGGAGGGGGGCGAAGATAAGGACAAAGGAGGAGATCAGAGAAAAGGATGAAGACACAAAAACAAAAAGCAGCGCTCCAACTAGAGCCGTGGTATGACACGGCAGTAACAGAGGTAAAACAATGGGGCCAGGCCTTCTGGTAGGGGTCAGTGCTCGTGGTGGGGTTGTTTGTTTGGATAGGGGGCGCGGTGCAGTTGAGAGAAAAGGGAGGAATTCGTCTTCCGCGCCAGCAGGGAATGGATGATGGAGGATGGGGGGGGGGGGGGGGTTGTAATTATTATTATTAGGCCTGTAGCGAGAGGGGTGTAAGACCCCCTTCGCAGGCCACCTGACTGTATCAGGAGGGGAGGAAGGAGGGATGGGGGTGGAGGAAGGGAGGGCCGGGGAAAAGAGAGCAACTGTTCCCAGAAGCTCAGGTCTGTGTGAGCTCCGGAGGGTTGGAGAGGGACATGTGTTCCACGTCCTGCTAGCTAGTAATGCTACGAGGCCAGGCCAGCGCTCACCGCCCCCCTCCACACTAAAACACGGCTGTGCTCGGCTGCATTGGGATAACCCATTTCATGGAATTTACAGATGAGAGGAAGAAAACATCCCCACCTCATAACCCCATGTGTGAGCGAGAACCATTAGACTTGCAGGCAGATACAGTGTAGAGCTCATAACAGGCCCCCGGGGGCCTCTGGGTATTAACACAGATACCTACTGTCCCCTGAGAGACAGGCTCCTTTACAAAAGGGCCAAGATGTCAGCAAACGCTAACATATTTCTCTATCCAGTCGAGACACAACGCATAGCACAGCGGCCACGCAGTTCATCAAGATAACGGCCACCGCTTTTCAAATATGCACTCAGTGTGATGCCATTAAGCCGCCGGCCGCTGACCAACTCTTTACAGCTCGTGTAAAGATGCAGACCCCCAGCCATATAGTAGGCGCTTGTTTGGCATCAAGACTAGGCCCAGGTCTCCGTCAGAGAACGCCCAGCAGATTTACAGCCAACCTTTAACTCGGCGGTGAGATAAGGGGGCTGTGTAATATCTGTCTCTTAACCAGAGAGCTACATGGATAAATCTAGCAGGACCGTTGTGATTCGGCCCAGCCACTTTTATTTATTATTCCTCTCTCGCTGATTAAAGATATTAGCGAGGAGAGGCAGTGCTCTTTTCAGTTCCACTTTACTCTCAGTGTGAGACTGTACTGGGAGAAAACATACCCTGGCAGGGCTGATAGCGGATGGACAGGCTGAATGGTCCTAACTCACTGTGTGCCGGGTCAATTGGAAGCCCTCCCTGTGGACAGACAGAATATTTCCATTTACAGCGCTCCATCTACAGTGTTATATGATGTACTCTTTTCTCTTTAGCTCATTCAGCACAAACATAGTTCACGGGTTGTATCTTTTGTTTTATATGTAATGTGGGTGCTTTGATGTGTTTGGACCCCAGGAAGAGCAGCTGCTGCCTTGGCGGAAGCTAATGGGGATTCCTAATAAAAACTAGTACACAGTAAAACAGAAGAGGACCAAGACGACCAGACGGACTAATCTTCCAGCCCAGGTAGCAAAGGAAGTCACCCGGCTGCCTGAGTGACTCTACCTGGATGTTCGGTTCTAACTGGAAGTCCCTGTGACCAGGACTTGTGGCTGGAGATATAGGAGATAATACCATGATATAGGACTGTATATAGTATGGCTTCTCCATATGGTACAGCCATTGATATAGTATGCAGATGAGAATGCTATTCGTTGACTACAGCTCAGCGTTCAACACCATAGTGCCCTCAAAGCTCATCACTAAGCTAAGGACCCTGGGACTGAACACCTCCATCTGCAACTGGATCCTGGACGTCTCCAGGTGTTAAGGGTAGGTAGCAACACATCTGCCATGCTGCTCCTCAACATGGGAGCCCCTCAGGGGTGCGTGCTCAGTCCAGTACTCCCTGTTCACTCATGACCACACGGCCAGACAACTCCAACACCATCATTAAGTTTACAGATGACAACAGTGGTAGACTTGATCACTGACAACAATGAGACAGCCTGTAGTGGGGAGGTCAGAGACCTGGCCATGTGGTGCCAGGACAATCACCTCTCCCTCAACATGATCAATGGAGATGATTGTGGACTACAGGAAAAAGAGGACTGATTACGCCCCCATTCTCATCGACGGGGCTGTAGCGGAGCAGGTTGAGAGCTTCAAGTTCCTTGGCGTCCACATCACCAACAAACTATCATGGTCCAAGCACACCAAGGCAGTCATGAAGAGGGCACGACAAAACCTATTTCCCATCAGGAGACTGAAAAGATTTTGCATGGGTCCTCAGATGCTCAAAAGGTTCTACAGCTGTACCATCGAGAGCATCCTGACTGGTTGCATCACTTCATGGTATGGCAACTGCTCGGCCTCTGACCACAAGGCACTACAGAGGGTAGTGCGTATGGCCCAGTACATCACTGGGGCCAACTTTCCTGCTGTCCAGCACCTCTACACAAGGCGGTGTCCGAGGAAGGCCGGAAAAATGGTCAAAGAAGCCAGCCACCCGTGTCAGACTGTTAATTCCGGTACCGCACAGCAAGCGGTACCGGAGCGCCAAGTCTAGATCCAAGAGGCTTCTAAACAGCTTCTACCACCAAGCCATAAGACTCCTGAACAGCTCATCAAATGGCTACCCACTCTATTTGCATTGCTACCCACTCTATTTGCATTGCGCCCCCACTACAGTAGCTGTAGACATACTACAGTAACCATGCCAGAGATCTGGGTTCTCAGAGGTTCAACCTGAGTACACGTCTGTTGCCTTCTCCATTACTACCTCTCGCCATCACTCCCTGTCTACACAGAGGTCCTCTCATCTCTCACACTGTCGTGGGAAAAAAAAAAACACTGGGCCCTGACACAACAAAGTGCTTCCGAAACATCACTCAGGACAGAGACTACAAACACACAGATAAAGAGGAGAGACAGGGAGGGGAAGAGAGGGAGAGTGACACTCCGAGCAAGACACAAAGAGAGAGACGAGAGAAAGAGTGAAAGCGAGAGAGACAAAGAGAGCACCATCATTAAAGGAAACATTCTGCCTCAGTGCAGTGCCATTCATTTCTACTGTGAGAGGTCCGTAGTAGAGCCATTTGATTGGAATAGGATCTCTACTCCATCTTTTTAACACAAATTTAAAATTAAAGACATGACACCCCCACTCTCACTAATACCTAAAGAAACGAGGGGAGGTCTACTTTCTCTGAACACTGAGGTGGTGAAGTGATATAAAAAGACAACAGGGGTCTTTGTGAAGGTGTGAAGGTGTGTGTGTGTGTGCGCGCGCGCGCAAGTACGCGAGAGAGTGTCTTCTAAGATCATAGGGGAAAGCTCATAATGAATATTTAAACAAGACAGATTTCCACAGCATAGTTTTGATGGTGTGCTTTTCTGCATTTAAAATTAGAGCAAAAGAGTCAACGTTTTAACCACCACGTGACTTGGCTGAAAAAAAGAAAATGCCTTATTTGAAGCCCTGGCTCGTACAAGCAAGTTTTTTTAAAACTCAAAAACATGCACTTGCTAGGCAAATTAAAAATATCCAAGAAATGTATTTTGTACGATACGGATTTCTCTCAATCGAGCTGTGAGCATATACTACGAACACAGTAAATCCTTTTGAGATTGAAGAGGTGCCTGCCGAGCTGCTGCCTGGCTGTGAATAAAGGTCGTCTTTGAATAGCGATGTGTAATAGAGATTTTCCCCAGCTCAGAAGAGCTCCCAGGTCCCCAGGCATTGGATATGAAAGATATTTTACACTGGGTTTGGATATGCACTTCTCAAATCTTTATTTTCAAAGTCTTGCACTATTCATTCGGAGTCTGTTGTGTAGCTCTGCGGGAGGCTGAGGTTTGGCTGGGTCAGGGAGGCGGTGGGGAGGGGAGTGTGGTAGGCAGCACTGATACAGATGAAGTATGGATTATCTCCTCTATGAGTCTGAGTGGTTAAGCCCCTGTGCTATAGCTGCTGTAGCTAGACCCACTCCCTTTCACAGTCAGTTCCACTCCCTCTTCCAACACCACAGTTCAGCTGCAGGCCTTAGCATCTGGAGACAAGCCATCAGATACTTCTCTCTTCCCACCTCCCAGTCTCCTGCTCTGACCCGAGCCTTAGTTGTGCGCAAAAGGAAATGCAGAGGAATGCAAAATCATCAGGCCCAAATAAAGGGCCAGTAAACACAAAACTAAAACAACCACAACAAGCAGGGAGGAATGACAACCGCTAGGCTCCAGACATCCCATTAATAGACAGGCCACTGGCCTAAAGACCATTCCCAGAAAGACGCCATTCTCGCTCTTCCTTCCCCCTTCAGACACTGTCTGAAATGGTGCCCTTTTCGCCATACAGTCCACGACTTTATAGTGGCACCCTCTTCCCTAAGTAGTGCACAAAGGAGAATAGGGTGCTATTTCAGACATAACCTATAACTCCATAGAGACCTTGTAAAGATAAACATAGAACTGTGTAGTCCATGAGCCAGAGGGACAAATTTCACCTAATGCAGGGTAATGTAGGTCCTGGGGGACCAACGAACCATGCCTCCGCTTTGACCGTTAGGGCCTACCTCCTTGTGGTCGGAGCATTGGAGAGAGAGAAAGGGGCGGTAGCGAGTGAGAAAAATGTAATCTCATTTTTATTTGTCACATGCTCCATAAAAAAACAGCAGTAGACCAAGAATTAAATGCTTCCCAACAATGCAGAGAAATAAACACAAAATGAGTAACGTTAACTTGGCTATATACCAGTACTGAGTAGATGTGCAGGGGTACGAGGTAATTGAGGTACGTACGTACGGTACGGTACATACATGTACACACACACACACACACACACACACACACACACATATTACATACATACATACATACATACATACAACTAGGAATAAAGTGACCAGGCAACAGGATAAATAAACTGCAACAGCAGTTTACGTGATGAATCAAAAGTTGGTGCAACAAGGGTCAACGCAGACAGTCCGGGAAGCTATTTGGTTAACTAACTCATCGATCTAAGAAGCATCCTAAAATACTACATATCTGTCGACGAGGATGACTGTGTTTGCCACAAATTCAACTGAGTGTTTGGCGTGTGACGCTGGATGTGAGACTCGAGTGAGCAGAGGAATAGACTGAATGATTGATTCCCTGGATACGGGTAGGACAAACTATTGACTGTGTGAAGGTAGAGAGAATCGGAAAAGATGGCTTAGGCAACAATAAGCTCGCAACTACCATTTGAACCAAGAGAAAAATCAGGAACGGGAGGTGTACTGTGAAATAATGGATTTGTTTGTTGTTGTTGCTGTTAATAAAATACCTGATGCTACTACACAGAAAAGCATACTCGTTGTCGGTGCACAGGCATACAGTTTCCTGAGAAACCCGTTGAGCCCAGATAAACCAGGAGACAAGTCATTCATAGATCTAGTCAATCTATTACAATAGCACTTCAACCCCAAACCCAGTGAAATAGTGCAATGCTTCAAGTTTGATTCACACATGAGAAAACCTACCGAATCAGTGGTGGAACATGTGGCCGAGTTGAGGAAATGAGCACTGGACTGTAACTACGGGAATACATTATCGCAAATGCTACTCGATTGGCTGGTGTGTGGGATTAATGACAGGATACAAAATCTGTTATCAGAGCCTAATCTCACATTTGAGAACGCACTCAAACCGACCATGGCCATGGAGTCTGCAAAAAGAAATGCACTGGATTTGCAGCAAAGGGGCGCTACTGCGTGCCACACAGTAAAAGAGAGCAGCTCTGAGCGCGTTGGTTTTCAAAGAAGGGAAAGCCACTGGGGCAGCAACCAATAGAGACCGTTATCGTTGCAAAAGAAAACATGCAGCGGTTACTGTAAATTGAAAACATGCAGCGTTTACTGTAAATTGAAAACATGAAGTGTTATGCATGTGGGATAATAGGACACATTGAGATCGCGTGGCGCAATAACAAAAAGCAACAGAACAGAATTACGACAGAAAACCAAATATCTTGCAACGCTCTCCGCACAAAGTAATAAAAGTGATTGATTTACAGGTTCAATGAGAAGTGGGGAAAAAGTGCCTAAATTGAGAGACACACCTATTACACTCAAAACAGTACATAGGAGAGTAAATCACTGATTGGAGTTGCTGATGTTCAGGTGGAATATCAAGGAAAGTAAAAGTCTGCCTCTCTTGGTCGTGGAAGGTACTGGCCCCAGTTTACAAGGGAGAGGGTGGTATAGAAGGAAACCAAATTTAACTGGGATGAAATCAAGCTTGTCACTGCAGCAGGTGCTTTCAAAGCATGAGCGCGTTTTCAAAGAGCAGCTAGGGACATGAATAGGGGTCCAAGCTGCCATTCATGTTGCTGCAGAAGCTACTCCCGGATTCTACAGGCCAAGATCAGTTCCATATGCCATGAAGCCTAATGTGGATGTGGAAATTGATACGCTTTGCAGAGGATATCATTATTCCTGTCAAGTTCTGAGTGGGCAGCACCAGTTGTTCC
This sequence comes from Oncorhynchus mykiss, assembly GCF_057628025.1. Classification (NCBI taxonomy): domain Eukaryota; kingdom Metazoa; phylum Chordata; class Actinopteri; order Salmoniformes; family Salmonidae; genus Oncorhynchus; species Oncorhynchus mykiss. Next base: position 35,890,311 of record NC_143027.1, on the reverse strand, counting down.
CATACACAAACCAGATGGTTCAATCAGATAGGGGGGGTGAAGTTTTGAGGAGGATGGAAAAGGCCGGTCTCCGGCTGAAGAGGAGCAAGTGTACACTGTTAGCTGATGAAGTGCAGTACCTGGGTCACAAGGTGGACGCCAAGGGGTCACACGCTGTCAAAGCTAAAGTAAGGGCTGTCATGGAAGCTCCAGCTCCGACAAGCGTTACAGAGCTGGAAGCCTATCTTGGTTACTGAACTATTACAAATCGCTTCCTCCCTGACCTCTTAGCTCCACTGCATCAACTGTTAAGGAAGGACGTGGGCTGGACTGGTAAGAAAGACAAGAAGAAGATTTTGCAAAGTCAAAAGGAGTTACTGCAATCAGAAGTGCTGGTGGACTCCTCAGCAGACAGATCTCATCTTATCGTGTGATGCCTCATCGTATGGTGTGGGGGCGGTTCTATCACACCGGATGGAAAACGGCACAGAGAAACTTATCAGGTTCATGTCAAGAACATTGTTGCCAGCAGAGAAAAAATCCTCCCAGCTGGACATGGAAGGACTGTCTGTCATTCGGAATACAGAGAAGTTCTTATACGGTAGAACATTCACTATTGTGACCGACCATAAGCCTATGATCTCGGTTTCATGAAGAAAAGCTAGTACCACAAATGATCTCGCCAAGAGTTCAACGTTGGGCTGTGTGGCTCAGGGCCTACAAGTACAGAATAATCTACAAGCTAGGTAGACACCATGGGAACGCTGATGCTCTAGGTAGGCTGCCCGTTCCAGAAATCATCGTTCAGTAAGTCTTGGTGATCGATGTGTTGGATGATTCAAGGGTTTTTATTTTTACTATTTTTTACATTGTTGAATAGTGAAGACATCACAACTATGAAATAACACATATGGAACCATGTAGTAACCCAAAAAACTGTTAAACAAATATATTTTATATTTAAGATTCTTCAAAATTGCCACCCTTTGCCTTGACAGCTTTGCACATTCTTGGCATTTCTCTCAACCAGCTTCATGAGGTAGTCACTCACAAAGACAAGGCAGGTGTAACCAAACATTTCCAAATCCCAAATGACAGATGTCCACCTGTCTAACGTCCAATGCTCATGTTTCTTGGCCCAAGCAAGTATCTTCTTCTTATTGGTGTCCTTTACTAGTGGATTCTTTGCAGCAATTCGACCATGAAGGTCTGATTCACACAGTCTCCTCTGAACAGTTGATGTTGAGATGTGTCTGTTACTAGAACTCTGCGCAGCCCAAATAAATGCTTCAATCTGAGGTGCAGTTAATTTGCCCATTTCTGAGGCTGGTAACTCTAAGGAACTTATCCTCTGCAGCAGGTAACTCTGGTTCTTCCTTTCCTGTGGCGAAAGCCAGTTCCATCATAGGGCTTGGTGGTTTTTGCGACTGAACTTGGAGAAATGTTCAAAGTTTTGAAATGTTCTGTATTGACTGACCTTCATGCCTTGAAGTAATGATGGACTGTCATTTCTCTTTGCTTATTTGAGCTGTTCTTGACATAATATAGACTTGGTATTTTACCAAATAGGGCTATCCTCTGTATACCACCCCTACTTTGGTCACAACACAACGGATTGGCTCAAACGCATTGCTGACGTTGAGGGAGAGGTTGTTGTCCAGGCACCACACTGTTGTTTCGTCAGCAAACTTAATTATGGTGTTGGAGTCGTACGTGGCCATGCAGTCATGGGTGAACAGAGAGTACAGGAGGGGACTAACCATGCACCCCTGAGCTACCCCTGTGTTGAGGGTCAGCACGGTGTTATTGCCTACCCTTACCACCTAGTGGCGACCAATCAGGAAGCCTAGGATCCAGTTGCAGAGGGAGGTGTTCAGTCCCGGGGTCCTTAGCTTAGCGATGAGCTTGGAGGGCACTATGGTGTTGAACGCTGAGCTGTTGTCAATGAGCTGTAGTCAATGAACAGCATTCTCACACACTGTAGGTGTTCCTCTTGTCCAGGTGGGAGAGTGCAGTGTTGAGTGCAATAGAGATTGCGTCATCTGTGGATCTGTTGGGGGGGTATACGAAGTGGAGTGGGACCAGGGTGTCCAGGATGATGGTGTTGATATGAGCCGTGACCAGCCTTTCATGGCTACATCTGTGAGTGCTATGGGGGGGCAGCCGTCATTTAGACAGGTTACCTTGGCGATCTTGGTAACAGTGAGCTAAACAAGGACTATGCGTAGAATAATGATGATCACCAAGCAGGCTGAGCAACGAAAGAGCAGCCCTCCAGCCAAACAGAGAGAGAGAGACAGACCAGAAAAGCTTGGTGGTATTCATTAAGGACCACATGGAATAAAGCGAGCGGTGTCCCCTAATGAATAAAACCCTGTACCGGAGCAGTCCCAATCCGCGTCCCAATGTCTAAGCTCTGTGATTACCAACCGAGGCGCAGCAGAGAGGGCTGAACGGCTCGTTGTCTCCCTTAGACAGAGACGTCCGGTGTGCTCCGAGGGTAATTACCCAGAATTCCAGGAACAAGGGTCCTACTAACCGCTGCCGAGCAGCTGCCAAATCAGTTTAGTCTCATCTCCACCATAGGACCCTCCAATTGGCTCAAGCATGGGTACTTTCCAACTTGGACATCTGCTACTTCGCTAGTGAATACACCTCATCTGACCTGCAAAGACACTCTAGATATTGCATATAGTCCTGTGCTGTGAGGTACGACCACCATGAGAACGGCTGATCCTAGATACACATGATAGACACAGAAGTTACGGGGTCATCGAGGAGTACAGAGAACAACCAGAGATAACGTCAACAGTGCGTCCTCGTGAGGACATTTCCCTCAACGTAACAGTAGTGGGAAAAGCTGTGCACTAGGTAGGAAACAAGGTGCCATTTGGAATGCAGGCTCTATCTAGATGGGAAGAAAAAGCAGGAGAGTAATTTTGCTTTCCTGGTGTCTGACTACGCCCACTATGGAATGCAAATGGGCCCGGCGGCCTGGTAGTCCAACATAAAGGAAGTCAGAGAAACTTGAACAGTACGGGCTACAATACACAACCCAGCTCCACTCCCAACTCTACAGAAACAAACTAAAGAGAACGTAGCCTAACTGCTGGCCTTGTCTGACTGAAGCTTACAGTATCACTTCCAGGAGTCTGGAGTCCAGTGTTTGCCTTATCTATGGAGGTCGCCAGCTAGCTGGCAGGTCAGGACTGGAGAAGCTCATTGTGTGTGTCCGTTGGGACCGAGGCACATGCTCTGGGCCATACAGGGACATATAGGAGTTGATTGAGCGGGGGGGGGAGCAGTACACGCTGTCTGCAGCCTAAAAATAGAGTGGAGGGTGTGAGAGCATAGAGAGCACTGCAGCCAGACTGGCTCTGCTCTTGGTGGGGGGGGGGAGCGGTGTTCTCCGCTCACCCCTTTCTCTGCAATGAGCTCTGCAGTACTAGAGGGGAGCCCAAAATAACTCCCCCCGCCCTCCCTTCTACAATGCTGCTGGATCAGGACACACTCACACCGACTGCACGCACAGCTGGGGCAAGCTTGGCTCTATATTAACGCCACTAATCCAGTATATGTGCAAATCAGACCTGAACCACACTCCCACTCTCTCTAGGGCACACACGCGTCCCACTGAGGGGGGTCACACACGCATCCCACCGGGCACAGAAGTCAGTTCAACATCTAGTCTTGACTTACATTTGGTTGAGTTGTCAACTAATGTACATTGTTCTGAAATTGTTTTCATTAAAAGTTGGGTGGAAAAAAACGTTGATTACTTTTTGCAAACCCAATGAATTACCCCACGTTGATTCACCATCATCACGTCGATTTTTGGGGTTGAAATGATGTGGAAACAATGTTGATTCAGCCAGTTTTGGCCCAGTGAGGTTACAGTATTGCCAACCCTCTCACTACTTAGAAGAGATGCTCTTCCAACCATAACCCCCTCTACCATGAGAACAACTGCTAGAGGATTGGCTTAGAAATGAGCAGTTGCACATTTGGAGGCAGAAGAGAAAAGGTTTCTGGGAAACGGAATGCAACTTCAGAGTTCTTTGTTTGCTTTACGGGCCAATAGAGAAGCAGAGACACACGCTCTCGCAAAAGCACCCAATTCAGCTTTTCTCAAATCAAGGCAGAAGTTCAAAAAGCACAGTGACGTGACTGAGGGGAAAAGGCTAATTACTGTACACACTACACACTACAAACACGGCAATGACTCATTGCACACTCACACATCCTGTCCCATTGAAGCCTTGGTATTCTCCCTCTTCCTTTACCTCGGCAGGAATGTAAACTACATAAATAAAGGGGTCTTGGGCTGACTGCGCCAATTCCCCACAGAGCAGCAGGAAAAGGAGGAATCTCAATGGCGTCAGTAATTTGACTCTTGATATATTCACTGGGTGCTAGTCAGAGTAGCCAGACACAGAAGAAATAGGATATCCCCCGACTCCCACCTCAGCAATAAGGAGAGTCCTGTACAAACGACTCCCTGAATCATCTTCGGAGAGGCTGAACAGATCGTTCCTCAACGGTGCCATGTGGCGGCCATTTTGCCATTCCCTGGCTGGATTGGCACACCATCTGACATCATTACGGGGGCCCAGTGTGGTGTAGGGCACGCAGGCTGCTCCTACTCTGTAAACCAGGAATAGGTTAGGTAGACTAGGTCTGTGAGTGAAATTGGCACCCTACTCCCTATAGCGCAATGCCTTAGGGCTCTGGTGAAAAGTGCAACATAAAGCGAATAGGGTGCCACTTCATGAGTGGCGAGCTTGGAGGGCACTATGGTGTTGAACGGTGAGTTGTAGTCAACAAACAGCATTCTCACACACTGTAGGTTTTCCTCTTGTCCAGGTGGGAGAGTGCAGTGTTGAGTGTAATAGAGATGGCGTCATCTGGGGATCTGTTGGGGCGGTATGCGAAAAGGATGACATTTCAGACACATCCTCTGTGCCCCAGCAGGGTTTAGACCTGAGAGAGCCAAGCTCATCCTCAGTGCTTTAGAGACCCATCCGCATTGTACGCCCACTCCCATCAGAGACACTTCTGAGCTCTCCTAGTTTTTACTGCAATTACTCTGAGCATCTGTTCACCCGCAGGCCCCAATTACCTGATCACTACACCACCTACACCACCCACCCGCCAGACCAGGGCCCAATCACCTGAACAACAAACCACCCACCCAAACCACCCAGACTGACTGACTGCACAGACCAAGTGTCAATTAAGCCATACCCCTCCACCATTGCAATGCTACCATAGAGCCATTAGTTGTCTCAGTGACAAGATTCAGTTGTCCGTTCGAATATTCCCTCTATATTTCATTAAGCTGAAAGTCTGACTTGAACAAAGACAGACAAGACAAGAGCATCAACATTGAATGCCAGCAACTGGTTAGCTGAGATGGAAGCCATGCCGGCCAGGCACCATCCAAATTACAAAATGAGCGCTAGCAAATACTAGGAGAACACTCAATCTTGTTTTTGTATTTTCTGGAAACATTGGGGTCAGAATGATTTATTTTTTTCCTCGATCAGTGCAGATTAGTATCCAACCACTAAACTACTCTGGACAGATGGACTGCTCTGCTAGGGTGGTGGAATGCCCCAGCCTCAGTCACAGCCAATCATGGTGAATGTTAATAAAGCCTATTGTTGTCTAAACCACTGGAGCCTCAATGAGGGGGGGGGGGGGGGAACACAGGAGTGGAGCCCAGGGGTCGTAGGAATATTAGAACAATAGCCTCAGGAGCTGATGAAAATATGTCCATTTCAGAGACCATAACAGTTCAATTTAAAACAGGAAGAAAATCAATGCTTATGCAAGTGGTCTTCGAAACCACTGGAATGTACAAAATGTGTGAATTTGCTAGAGTAGCGGAGAATGATTGCATCCAAATCCACCTTTGTTCAAGCACCTTTGGCAGCGATTACAGCCTCAAGTCTTATTGGGTATGACATTACAAGCTTTGCACACCTGCATTTGGAGAGTATCTCCCATTCTTCTCCGCAGATCCTGTCAAGCTAAATTCAGGTTGGATGGTAAGTGTTGCTGCACAGCTATTTTCAGGTCTCTCCAGATATGTTCCGGGCTTTGGCTGGTCCACTCAAGGACATTCAGAGACTTGTCCCGAAGCCACTCCTCCATTGTCTTGGCTGTGTGCTTAGGGTTGTTGTCCTTTTGGAACGTGAACCTTCACGCCAGCTCTGGAGCAGGTTTTCATCAAGAATCTCCATTTACTTTGCGCAGTTCATCTTTCCCTCAATCCTGACTCGTCTCCCAGTCCCTGCCCCTGAAAAACATCCCCATGGCATGCTGCCACCACGTTTCACCGTGGGGATGGGAACAGGTTTCCACCAGACGTGACGCTTGGCATTCAGGCCAAAGAGTTCAATCTTGGTTTCATCAGACTAGAGAATCTTGTTTCTCATGGCCGGAGAGTCCTTTAGGTGCCTTTTGGCAAACTCCAAGCGGGCTGTCAGGTGCCTTTTATTGAGGAACGGCCTCCTTCTGGCCACTCTACATAAAGGCCTGATTGGTAGTGTGCTGCAGAGACGGTTGTCCTTCAGGAAAGGCTCTCCCATCGCCACAGAGGAACTATGGAGCTCTATCAGAGTGACCATCGAGTTCTTGGTCACCCCCCTGACCATGGCCCTTCTACCCCGATTGCTCAATTTGGCCTGGCAGCTCTAGAAAGAGTCTGGTGGTTCCAAACTGCTTCTATTTAAAAATGGAGCCCACTGTGTTCTTGGGGACCTTCAATGCTGCAGACATTTTGTTGGTACTCTTCCCCAGATCTGTGCCTCGATACAATCCTGTCTCGGAGCTCTACAGGCAATTGCTTTGACCTCATGGCTTGGTTTTTGGTCTGACATGCACTGTCAACTGTGTGACCTATATAGACAGGTGTGTGGATTTCCAAGTCATGTCCAATCAACTGAATTTACCACAGGTGGACTCCAATCAAGTAGAAACATCTCAAGGATGATCAATGGAAACAGGATGCACCTGAGCTCAATTTTGAGTGCCATAGCAAAGGGTCTGAATACTTATTTATGTAAATAAGGTATTTATTTTTAATACACCAACCCCCCCTCAAAAAAAACGTTTTGCTTTGCCATTATAGGGTATTGTGTGTAGATTGATTAGATAAAAAAAAAATGTTTCCATTTTAAAATAAGGCTGTAATGTAACAAAATGTGAAAAAAGTCAAGGGGTCTGAATTCTTTCAGAATGCACTGTAGCTATGCCATGTACTCTGATCTTGACTCACCATCAAATATCCCTGGGAAATATCCCTGCCAGAAACAATAACAGTCAAATAAACAACAATATGGCAACACTCCTAGTAAAGGTACCTTGCACAATAAGAGTTGAGGATATCGTTATTGACTTTCGCCAATAGCAAATAAACAAAACCTATATCTTCACTAACTTGAAGTGGAAAACTGAGTTGTACATTTTGCTCAAAGGTAATAAGAATCACACCAAGACCACCACCACAACAAGACGCTACAACAACACGTCCTCAGGGTGAGTACCGCATTAGTTTGTTGGATTACTGCTACATCTAATCCCATGGTACTGACTGAACAATCCATTTCTATGCTTGGGCATCCATGTACAAATCATTTCTCTGCCAAGATAACAGCAGATTCCAATAGTTACAGCGGCGATCAGAGACAAAGAGCTGAAACAGTACCGTGAGGCCAGCTAATGTCCGTTAGCCTTGAACCATCAGCAGCCATTTAGTAAGTCATTCAAGGACTTCCTTCCCAACACCGCAGCAGCGCCGCTACACTAGGCCGCTAAACTGTTTTACTCTCAGGAGACCAATCACATCATTGATAGCAGCGAGACAAACTCAGACATGCTCTCCATTTTACATCGACATTCTGAGGAGGAGGGCTTCCAAGTCCTTCCAGTCCCCCTCCCCCCTTTTCCCTACAAGACGGCGCTACAGGAGCCAGATCTGCAGCATCAACACCGCGTGCCAGACCCAGACCCACGTGGTGTGCAGCAGAAGCACAGGTTGATATTGTCTGCCGAAAAGAAAAAAAACAACGCCTCCAAATTCCTCCCATGTTGTGGAGATTAGGGAACACTTCAGTGGAATTCCAAGCCCCATATGGCTACAGGGTGCTCACATCTCTCACATTACTGAGAGGCTGCTGCCTGCACGCTGCCAGCATGTCTATAGTTCCCGTTCCAAACCCACAGGAGAAGAAAACACAGGACGACAGGGAGATTCCTAACAGTATGCAGGAACAGAGTAAGGACACCACACAGCACTGGTTGGGCGGCGGATGGTAGAAGCCTTCTTCATTGGCATACCCCTAAGCACAACCATCCAATAGAAGCATCCAGACATACGACTGAGCAAAGAGAAGGAGCGCGTCACATGAATCCCACATGACTCATTTGAGGTATTAAACTCCTAGTGCTGTTCTAGTCCCCCGTCAACTCTCAACAGATTTACACGAAGAAGAAAACAATTTGTTAGTCAGCCCTGGATTATTTTATTCGAATAAAAGGTCATCCCTGAATTGAATCCAGAGAGTTCTGAGGTAAAAGCAGTGACCTCACCAAGTAAATATGACTCTATAGCGTATCCTTGAGCTCTAAGCTCCAGCACAGACTGGTATCACTTACAGTATACTGAGCTTTCCTCATTCGAGTGGAAAACGGCATCAAAACGTATAATGTTGACGACATTCCGGAGGCGACCACACAGAAAAAAAAAAAAAAAACTTCCCCATTTATCAAACCAGGGAAATTAGTCTGTAAGTGTTTGGAATCACGACCTGTCACATCGATTCATCCTGCTTCTTCAGAGAGCTAGGCTGAGGCGGGGCACGCACACACAGCAGACGTTCGGACATGAAACGTCCTGGAGAGCAGAGGGTTTGATCTCACAGAGCTGAAAAGGGCATGAAAGAGATCGGTTCCTTCACAGCACAGCACCCTCCTGTCACAGAAACACAGAAGCGCTCGGAGACAACGCAGAGGACTGTTGCGTCATCAAGGCTGCTCCTACTCATTTCAACTGCGGAGGATATCCCAGCAGCCAGAGTCTCAACCATGGGACTCCTGCCCATTAGATAAACACAATCCCAAATATGGCTCTTTGATGGAAGAAACGTGCATCACAAGAGTGTTCGCCTGCCAGATATGAGATGAGTGATCTCCGTAGAGTTAGATGAAGACGAATCATTCTGATAAAACGCCACACGAAGGCAAAATGTTGTGTACGTCAATGTCATAAGAAGTGCGACGCTCGGTCAAGAAGAAACACATGCTCCGATGGTAGAGCAAGAGAAAGGAGAAGACGCATAAGAAATATATATATCAAAAGCCACAATATAAGCCAAAACAAATTTAACTCATGGGACTCACTGTGTCATGCTATAAGAGGTAAGGGTAGAGCTATCCGGGGAGGTGTGCAACCAGCCAAGTATCCTGATGGTAAAAGCCCTACTCTGGAGGAGAATCCCAGCCTGTGGAACAGCAGCTTCTCCCCTCAGTGTGAGAACGAGAGCTAGCCTATACTGGAGCTGTAGCGAGATGACCCACTTCAGATCCACAACAAGCTGTCCCCTGTGCTGCTGTTCGCGCAGCTCGCTGGGTCTACAACACACACACACGTAGATAGATATCCACTAATACACGCTCATGTACTGACACACGCACACATATATACACATTCCATGTGCATCTGAGCACACAAATTACACAATGCATACACACGCCATACTTTGCACAACAAACATATTCTATTAAACATCTATAGAATCCATGGCTTGCTACATCCCACCTCCCAGGCTTTGGCTCAGCCCTGAAGGTGTTTACTGCGGTAGTATTGTCGGGTGGATCATCTGCAGCAACCTATTTCCACACTTCCCCTGCCAAGGAGCCAACCCGGAAGAGTATACCCCAGTTCACATGGGTGAAAAACCCCCGTGAAGTGTCCCGCACACAGATTGACAGGTTACAACACCCCCCGCCCCCCTTAAACCCCCTCCATCCGTTACCTTCCAAAACATTCAGGATGAGGGCACTCGCCACAGTATAGAGCTTCTCAATACAAACGAGGGGGCTGTGGAATCAAAAAGAGAGGCACATTGTGTGCTGGGAAAAAAAGAGGAGCTAATTAGGTTTTCTGGTGGTGAAGTTCTGGAGAGAGAAGACAGGAGCCATGTTAGACACAGACACAGGCAGACAGACACAAACGGCCGGACAGAGAGAGTGACAGACACACACGGCCGGACAGAGCGACACACACGTACACACACACACACACACACGGCCGGACAGAGCGACACACACACACACACACGGCCGGACAGAGCGACACACACACACAGCCGGACAGAGCGACACACACACACACACACACACACACGGCCGGACAGAGCGACACACACACACACACACACACGGCCGGACAGAGCGACACACACACACACGGCCGGACAGAGATGGACAAAGCTGCTTCTGGGTTCTGAGCTGGCATGACCTAGCCCTGCAGACTGTATGCTTGCACAGGAGAGGCCCAGCTATAATTTGAGGCTGCATCTTGGGGAGCCCAGGTCCATGTGTGTACAGAATGTGTGAGCGAGTGCCCATGGCAGACTGTCTCACAGGTGTCCAATGCCTTGTTCTGACCACGGACATATAGCCACTCTGTGAGTAAGTCATTTCCACACCACAACATGGTGGGTGGACAATAGCTTTTCTTTGAAAACTTCCCGTCTAAGTTGGTTGGTCTCATCTCTGGAGTTCTGACGATTTTTGAGGAGTAGTGTAAATAACTAAATAGATCTATCTAGCTGTTCTACTCTGGTTTTATGGAGAAGCACATGAGTCTGGAAATAACAGCGCACAACATACAGTACGACAAACAAAAACACTTCCACAGAGACGCACAGACTATACAACAGCTCAATGCTGCCCCATTTCAAAAGTCTGCACTTGAACACAAGTCTCTTTAATGTCTCTAGACAAAGATGCGATGAGAAATCCTCTTCTCATTACACAGTAGACAGAATAGATCCAGACAAAACTGGGTGTATCCTATGCCCTTCATTAGTGCTAGAGAGGCCATTATCATCCTGTTAGGCTTTAACATGAGTGACGTGAGAACATGAGAGCGAGATCCTACTCCCGTCTCCCGTGACTCCTGGCCGGATGGTTAATGACACTAATACCATTCACAAGAGGGCATTCATACGCGTCCTGTCCTTCTCCAGACCTGTTCCACTCCAGACCATGTCCAGGAGACCACCAGCCTCAATTAGCTCCCAATGGCCTTTAAGAGACGTGGCGCGTGAGGGGCTGCAGAGGAGAGATGGTAGAGAGAGAAATAGCGGGGCAAAGAAAGGGAGACTTGAAAAAGTGAGGAAGAAAGGAAGAGAGCTGGGGAGAGGTGATGGCAGAGTTTGAATGCTTGGAAGCCAGACTGAGGAATGTTAGGGGGTCACCGAGCAGCCAGCTAACAATCCCTGCAGGCCAGAGAAACAGTGAAGTGGTGGAGGATCACACACACACACACACACAACAGCTCACTTCCCACTCCTTCACAGACAGGAACAAACCCCCAGATGGGACAGGGAGGGGCTTGCCGGGATGAAAAGTGAGTCTTACTGGATTAAAGCGTCTCTTAACTATACTGAAGTGTGATGGAAAGAATCTGGGGAAACTCTAGGTGGTCTGTGTCAACAAGCTTTGTTTGCTTAACTTTGAGGACCTTAGCTGGGTTTATTGTGTGCGAACTCGTCGACACGTCCACATTTTGGAGGGAAAGGCGCCTTTTGTCCGGCCCCTGACCCGCCAAATGGACCAAGGGCCTCCCTATAGTCTCAGCATGTCAGTTGGTAACCCACGGCAACTCAGAGCAGCACCAGCCATAGGGAAATAAATACAGGCTCAGACTGTAGTGACGGCGGCAGCCAAAAGCTCCAGCTACGAAAATATAAGCTGTGATTTGTCAAAACAGGGATGTTGTTTGAGTGCAGATAAAAATGGGAATATCATTCTTCTAATACATATTTTCACCCACTCAGTCAAAGGGGTACAGACTGAGCACAGACATTGCAGTTGCCAGACATGAAAGTACTTGAAGCTATTTTGGTCAATACGGAACAATACCGTGATTCACTTGTAGAACAACGAGTGCCCCTTTTAAAAAGTTGGCTCTAACGGAGGTCTTACTGACAGACATAACAAAGGCCATGAGTGGGCCGACATCTCCCACAGTCTCTAAACAACCCAGCCTGGGCCGGGTGGTCTTAACTTACGCGCCGCCACCTGTTCGATCTATCCCTTCACTTCAGCAGACAGACCTGTCTGTGGCTGGCACAGTACCAGAGCCACCACTAACTGCACCATGCTCCACTTCCCATTCCATTACAGATTTCAAACAAATGTAAAAACATGGAAGGTGGAATGCTGAACTAAGGGAGGTGGCGGCATTTACTGCAGCTGAACCAGGAATCATCCACCCGGAAGCCATTACAGAGCAAAGCATGCAAGTCTGCCTTCATTAAACTCAATACATCCCTTGAGGAATGTGTGACTGGCGCGCCGCTCCATTGTTCTGCCGGGGGCCCTCTGGGCACGGGCCGCGCCCATATCAAGAGAAGATAAGGAGATGAGTAACAATGCAGTGCCATCACACGTAATGACATATGACAGCTGGCCCGGAATCTGGATGACTCTATAGTTAGGACTGTACGAACCATTGTAATGTATCCGTATGCTAAAGAAATGACAAAAAACGAACAAAAAGAAACTCATTCTTTCTCCCTTTTATGGGTTTATAAGGCAGTTCTTCGCTGGCCGGCCGAGGCTGAACTCTTGCCACTAATTAATTAGCATGTGTTTTGTGCCGACTGAACGGTGGAAGTGGCTGGGGCGGCTGGCTGGAAGGCTGAAGGGGAGAGGGGGCCTGGGGACACTGACTCTGTGGCCTCCCCTCATCTCTCCGCCTCTCGCTCGCCCTCCGACTCTCTGGACCTCTGCCACCAGTAGCGGGCCTCATTGTCTGGGTCTAAAGGGGGAGTGAGGTTTCCAACAGCCTTCTAATGAACCACCGGAACCAATCAACACATCTCAACTGCCTTTCTGTTCGGTCTGGAAGTAGCAAAAAAAAGGTCCACATTCCAACATAATGACCAGACAGGCCAACGTTACAAAACCAACCGCTGCAATCTACGGTTTGAGTTCGTCCGTCAAGACAGTTTGAGTGTTGGTGCCAACGATGGACGTTACAAAACCCTTTCAGGCTGGTGACTGGGACTGAGTAATAGCCTGAAGACAGACTGCTGTGATCGTTCCAAACACTACCTACTTAAACACAGAAATGAGTAGAGAGCCCTCCCTTGCTCATCCGATGCTGTGCTCCACCACATGGCTGTGCTAATCTGGAGTGCCTGGCCAGGCGTACAGAGCCCCGCTAAGGAGCTGTCAGAGGGGAGCATTAAATCCCAGAAGACAGCAGCCAGAAGACAGATGGCCTGATGGAGGATGGAGGGATGGATCGATGGGCCGTACCCGCCCCTCTACTCACTACCTTCCTTCGGGAGCCGTCATCACAGACAGAGGCAGGAAGTGCATCGCACGGATCATCCAAAAATTCCAGACGAAACATGATCCCAAGCAGAGCTTCTTCTTCTCTAGTTCTGGTCTGGTCCCAAACCCCGGGGGGCATGTTGTATATGGTGGTTAGTGCTTGAGGGGGGGGGGGGGGGGGGGGGGGGGCTGGGGGTAAGCATTTGTCCTCATGTTTCTGGTTGAAGGGAGCCGTATGAGGGCTTTGACCTCCCCCCTCAGGGACCCTCTCAAAAGGTCCCCAGCTGCAGGAGAGGGGGGGTTCTATAGGGCCTATAAATAACTGTCCAAGAAGCAGTTCTTTTCAAAAAGGCAATACTTTAACAGATCGGGGGAGTATGAGGAAGTAGTAGGTTAGTCATGCAGAGGGAAGAACAGAACGGGAGGGTGGGGATAAACTTCTACTTAATCTCGGAATCGATCGCTGTGGTCAATGGCAACGCTAATGTGCTCCTCAGGACAAGTGGCACACATCACGTCAATCTATCAATCCCCTGCTAATCCCATCTGGCTACCTCCGGATATGTTTGTCTTTTCAGGGTCCCTCTGATGCACTTGAAGATTGGCTTTTTCCTAGGCGGGACATTCATTCCTTACTCTCAATGTGTTCTTGAGTTTGAGTACTGGGCTACGAAAGTGGTGCATTGAGGAAAATCTAGAATTCAGCATGACGTCAATGAGCGTCGGATTCTTCCGACCATACAATGATGCATCACCACCACGACCGTAGCTCCCCACGACGAGGAGTAAACACTGGCTTGTGTCCCAACTGGACCCCTAGCCCTATTCACTTCATTGAGTCCTGGTCAAAAGTAGTGCACTGAGGGAAGTTCACTATATAGGAAATAGGGTGCCATTTGGTATGCACCCACTGCCTTTCTCTGGGCGAGAGAGCGATGGGGGGGGGGGGGGGGGCTAATGAAACAAGGTAAACACAGGACTCTGGCTACCAAACTCCTGCAGCCTGCTAGTGTCATTAATCACAGAGCTCAGGGTTGAGGTCCTCATCCACTCCGGTAGCAATGGCTCTGCCCAAAAACTGTCACATATGCACCTTTCGCCCTCACCCACATAGACCAATTACACACACACACACACCACACACACACACACACACAGAAACGTTTAATCTTTTCTTTATCAGCCTCTGCATAGGGGTGCAGATAGAGTTGGGGAAATGGTATGTAAAGAGAACTTAACAGCAACCGAGGCCCAATAATCCACTCCCTTCCCTGGCTGGTGTCTACAGGACAGATGTAGGCTATGATGGGGCCTCGGTCTGCCTGCCCACTCCCTTCCCTGGCTGGTGTCTACAGGACAGATGTAGGCTATGATGGGGCATCGGTCTGCCTGCCCACTCCCTTCCCTGGCTGGTGTCTACAGGACAGATGTAGGCTATGGGGCCTCGGTCTGCCTGCCCACTCCCTTCCCTGGCTGGTGTCTACAGGACAGATGTAGGCTATGATGGGGCCTCGGTCTGCCTGCCCACTCCCTTCCCTGGCTGGTGTCTACAGGACAGATGTAGGCTATGATGGGGCCTCGGTCTGCCTGCCCACTCCCTTCCCTGGCTGGTGTCTACAGGACAGATGTAGGATATGATGGGGCCTCGGTCTGCCTGCCCACTCCCTTCCCTGGCTGGTGTCTACAGGACAGATGTAGGCTATGATGGGGCCTCGGTCTGCCTGCCCACTCCCTTCCCTGGCTGGTGTCTACAGGACAGATGTAGGCTATGATGGGGCCTCGGTCTGCCTGCCCACTCCCTTCCCTGGCTGGTGTCTACAGGACAGATGTAGGCTATGATGGGGCCTCGGTCTGCCTGCCCACTCCCTTCCCTGGCTGGTGTCTACAGGACAGATGTAGGCTATGATGGGGCCTCGGTCTGCCTGCCCACTCCCTTCCCTGGCTGGTGTCTACAGGACAGATGTAGGCTATGATGGGGCCTCGGTCTGCCTGCCCACTCCCTTCCCTGGCTGGTGTCTACAGGACAGATGTAGGCTATGATGGGGCCTCGGTCTGCCTGCCCACTCTCTGCCTGCTGTGGTTGTATATTCTGGGGATTGTTGCCCTGTTATCTGCCAGATCTAAAACAAGTCTGTCGCAGGCAGGGATCCAGCAGGACAGAGAGATCGAGCCAGCCTGCTGGGTAGAGAAAGGAATGGAGGAAGACTCTCAATTCCCCGAAACACACACACACACACTCACACAGAGTGTTTATGGTGTTGGAGGCAAGGAGATTATAGGAGGAACTTACTACTCTCATTCCCACAGAAACAGGGCTAGCCTTATCCCCAGAGCAGGAACGCACTAAGTATATAAACACTGCAGGGGACACAATGGCTGCTCCTCAGTCACTCCCCTTCAGTAATGTGTGTGTGTGTGTGTGTGTGTGTGTGTGTGTGTGTGTGTGTGTGTAAGCTGACTCAGTCTCTGTGGCCTCATCTTAATGACTTATTTCACAGTCAAAGAGAGAAAGAAACAACACTTTCAATCACCCAGTGCCCATTGACAAGCCATTGGAGGTTGCAGGCTTAGCTTTTCAAAGTGTAACCGACAAAACACAGTGCAATGTGTAATGTAGGCTTTGCATGAATGTATGCGCGCATACAGCGCGCGCACACACAGTGTTGAACAGGCCCTGCTCTAGTCTGGTGGATGGAAAACAGACAGATAATAAGGCAAACGAACAATCTCATTCATGCGCTGCATCTTTTATCTGCCGACACTGTTTATTCCCAAACACTAGACGGATATGAAAGGATCCATCTACAGGCCTGTCATTGCTCACCTTTTTAATTCCGTCAACCAATGACAAAAGCTTGGCAGCTGCCGGCAGGCAGAAGCAGGGGCAGGCGGGCAGAAGCAGGGGCCGGCGGGGAGAAGCAGGGGCCGGCGGGGAGAAGCAGGGGCCGGCGGGGAGAAGCAGGGGCCGTACAAGTCCGCATCCTAAATTGCACCCTATTCACTACTTTTGACCAGGCCCCAAAGAGACGATATATGTCAGGGGAGTCCGTAAGCGAGAGAGTGAGTGGGGTAGTAAGTGAGCGAGCGAGGCCAGGCATGGCTTATATCGGTCACCTTGTCAGCCTGCCAAATGGGTTACGAGATTGCAGCCGAGGCCTCTGGGGCGCCCCCCTGGGTATGGTGAGAAGCGCATGGCATGTCCCCCTGACCCACCTGCAACATCACAGGACACTCCAGATACCTGATGGCCAGGCCAGCAGCATGTTAATTCTAAATGCCTGTACCAGAAAGGGGAGTGTGGGAAGAGGGTCAGCTGTTCCCGTAAGTCCAGCTCCGGTTACCAAGCCCTGACACCCACTCAACCCAGGCCAAGTAGGTAGGCGGGGTTGGTTGGAGGGGTGGAGGGATGGGGAGAAGTTTATGTCACATGGGTTGTGCGATAAGAGGTGTGGGAGAGGTTTGGTTAACATGGGCAGTATGGGGGGGGCATCAGGCCATGCCACCTGGAAGGAGTCAGAGGCATCTCCAAGCCTCACCTTTCCCTCCCAAACTCCCCCTTCCTGCTAGAACAGCACTTATGACCAAACAACATCCCTTGGCATCTTCCATCTCCACCAGCCATTCACTGTTTGCACATTTGGGTCACTGATATTTTGTGGCGGAACAATGGCGCTCCTCACGCTCTACATGTCTTCAAATCCTGATCTGTAGGATGGAAGAGAACAGAGGAGCGCAGCCTTCCACCAGAAGACAGACAGACAGACAGACAGACAGAGGAATGGAAATCAATAGAGGGGATGGTTGGTTTTAATTTAACCCAGGAACCAAACAGAGTCTGAGGAGGGAAGTCTTCGTTAATACATGTGAAACCCCCATAAGCTGCCTGAGACAGACAGTCCACAACACTTAATACCAGACACTACGTCTCTGGCTGAATTCTAGATGAATTATTTTTTGTCACTCCGGCAGTTTCTCCTCACTCAGCCATTGACAGGGGGAAAAAAAAGTCTGGTTTATGTTCCAAATAGCACCCTATTCCCTTTATAGTGCACTACTTTTGACCAGGGCACATAGAGCACTGGTCAAAATAAGTGTACTATAAGGGGTATAGGACACCATTTGAAACACAGTGAGATTCTGCAACTATAGACCTCAGAGGAAGATAATTACTATTGGCTTTTCTGAATATTTTCGTTTTCCTTCACTGTGAAATCTCCCATTCTCCACCAGGGTGAGACGTAACGCCTGTACAAGCAACACAGGCTATTCCAAGCGAGGGAGCAACCCTTTGGTCTGCAGAGAACTTTTAAATAAGGCAAGTTTAAATATAACTCCGCATGGTCAGACCGACCAAGTCCTCAGTAGTAATTGAGGGCTGAGGGAGTAATCTTCACCGGGATTCATTTAACATAAGCCCTGCTGCAGTTACTGCTGCTTTAAGACGGGTTCAGGGCACGGGAACATCTGTGCAGTAGTACTCTACTGTCTACTCCCCATGCCTGCCCTCTGCCCTCTCTGCACTGTGATCTACAGCCGGTGTAGCCTGACCAGACCATCACAGAACTATACGTCATCAACCTATAGAAATAGACTCTGAGATACCAGATCCCCACAGGGTACATCACAGCTGAAGCTCAGGGATGGGCGTGGAGGTCAGGGGTTACAGAGACCTTCAACCGCTTGCCCTTAAAAAAGGCAGACGTCCCCTAAACACCATAACAAAAACAACACTGACCCCTGGGTAACCCATCCATTTAGGGCCTGGGGAGTGGGTGTATGTGACAGGGACAAGCACCCCTTCAGCAGGTGTTCTTCTCCCTGAGGATTTTGAAGTCGGAAGGATAGAAAAGGTCAGAGGTGGATCATGATGCCAGCGCACCCTTAAGCATGACAGGCATCTCTGACGGCAACAGAGGTCAGGAACACGCAGCATTCCGCACATCTACACACCATTTTAGGACCGCTCCCTAGAGAGGTCACACGTTGGTGACACTAGGGTGTCACGGATGAGTAAGCCCCTGTAAGATCACTGGAAACACACACAGTATAGAAACACGGGAGTCAAAAAGGTCAAACGAACACAAGGTTAGAAAGAAAATACAATTATCATCATTTTGGCTCCAACCCGTTATCAAGCATCAGCCATCCACAGGGCAGCCGTTAACAGATTATCACAGCAAAGTGGAAAGTTGAATCTCAATCTAGTATTTTTATTTTAATTTCTTTATATATATATATATATATATCTCATCTGAGCACTGCCAAGCCTGGCAGAGAAAATCACATTCTCACAGCGTAGGACACACGTTCAAATAATATATTATAGAACACCAACAAAGGCACTAAAAATCACACTAACAAAAGCACATTCCTCTGGTAACGGAGCCAACAAAATGGCTAGAGACTATCGGCATTGGAGGATTGGGGTCAATTCCATTTGAATTCAGCAAACAAGCCAAATTCCAAATTGTCCTCATTGAAAAGCATTGACATTTCCATATACTTCCTGAATAGACTGGAATTGAAAAAGAATTGACCCCAACCCTGCTGCATTGGCCCTTGTAATTTTATTTTTTACACTGAGTATGCACACTCACAGGACTCTACACACCCACACTTCATTTGATTCCACATTCCTACTGACTTTACACACAATCGTCATATGCGCTGCTGCTACTCTGTTTATCACACATCCTGGTGCTTAGTAACCATACCCCAGTCTCCCTGCACATTGTAAATATGGTATTGGCACTGACCCTGGAACGAACCCTGTATATACACTGTAGCTTACTTCTTATTTCTCGTGTGTTTTGTTCTAATTTATTTTATAGTTCTATTGATATTGATTGCTGCATTGTTGGGAAAGAACTCGCAAGAAAGGCATTTCACTGTACTCCTGCACGTGGCAACAAAAAGTTACTTGAAATGAAGCCTTATTGTGAAAACCAAAAGGTTGAAATAGTTGTCCTCTCCCGACCACCGCTTCAGTTGGCCTTTACAGGGGGGTTATAAATCCAGTCTTGGGGGTCACCCTGCCTCTGACAACCAATCGTCACAGAGAAACTTCCACCGCTCACCCCAAATGTGATCCAAGACATCACATAGGGCTACTGCGTGTCATCAACGGAAGTTGATATGTGGATCATCTGGGAATCAGAATGTTACTGACAGACTGGAAGTCTGTGGCAACGTGGGTGGGTCACTCATATATCATACTGATGACTGCTCACCAGACAGAAGACCCGTCTATAGATATCGGTTCGCGCTTCTCAGAATGCATTACAGCCTTTCAAATAGTGTAAATAAATAGTTAATTATGTAGGATGAGCAAGAGAAGAACCCGGTAGGGAGTAGAGACTAATACACACACACACAGAGATGGACATGCTCCTCATGAAGGACAAGAATGCAAGAAAGTGATTATTGCCAGCTACTGAAGATATTTTTTAGGAAGCGGATGTATCATTTGACCTTCCGACAACAAAGCCTCACATGAAACATCTAACCATCTACAAGCCAGCACAACGACCAAATAAGAGGAAAACACAGTAGAGAGAGAGAGGGGAGGAAAAAGACAGATTCATTGGATAATCACAGTACTAACCTGTTTCACTTCAGCAGGCATTGTTCAAATCCCTTTCTTAAACCTCAAAGAAAGCAAAGAAATGTCCTTCTTTCCAAAAAGTTCTCTCCTCGCTTGTCCCTTGTTCCTTATTGGCGTGAGTTAACCCGTGAGCGCAGACGCAGCTCAGAGGAAGGCAGCCATCCTTTCCCCACGCTGTCGCTCGCTGACACACACACTCGCACACTCCCCCCTCCCTCTCTCACACACTCCAAATCCGCTCAGAGGGGGAGAAAAAAAAAAGCTTAGTCTTTCCTCTGCTCAGCAGAGACGCTGAAATGTTCAGGACAGTAGACTACAGCCACTCTGGACAAACCAAAGAGACTAAAAAGTCCCCTTTGCCTCTGACGAGTCAGACTACTGTAAAGGACGGGAAACAAAACAGCACAACAGTTATCCAGAGAGAGGAACAAAACCCTGAGTTTCAGAGAAAATGGTGAAGGAGGAGGGGTGCTGGTGAATAGAATAGTTTCCAGACAGGCAGCAGTTGCCCTGTGTTCTGAGTGTAGCTGCTCCCACACTCTGCTCTCCCTCTGACTCCGACTCTCGCTCACTCCCTCTTGCAGCATCTATGCAAACGAGGGTCCTGACAGGGGGAGTGGGAAGTGGGAGGAGGAGGGGCAGGGGGCTGAGACAGACAGACACAGCTGGAGCAAACACACAGAGAGCCCTGCTCTGACACCACCCCATCGACCAGAGGAGAGAAGGAGAAAGAGGGATATCAGAGTTTGGCCCCCAAAAAGAGAGCACCTCACACTGCATGTTTTTACACACATTATCAACCCCCACTCTCACCCTTCCACTCCACGCCTTTCTCTACAAACTCCTTATGTTTCCTTCACTTCATATGAGGGGGGGGGAAACCGCCTGCGTGAAAGAATTCAGCTATAATATGGTGACCCACTGTGAGGAAGAAAGCTCATCTAAATCACGTAAATGTACTTGGCGAAGACTCAGACAGGAGCTCAAGCAAGGCAACTTTGTGAAGACTTGACTACACTTTGGGGAAAGAAAATCCAACAGAAAAAAATACCGAAATCCTCAGGAGAAAGGGAAATGGCTGAGGTTTGCATTCCCCAGGCTGCATAGCATTATATTAGTTCACTTCTCTATGATGAACTCCTGAGCTAGTCTAAAAGAGAGATGGTTTTTACATCAAACCTCCGTCTGCACCACCATGCCCCAGCATTTATAATCTTCAAATAACACATTTCATTATTTACCCGACAACATACCCTTCGTATTATTTTCATATAACCCGTGGCACGGTGCTAGGCGCACCGCAACACTGAGCTATACATTTTTCCGTCGCAGGTAATCAAACCCACTTAGTTATTTTCTTGTCTGTCTGTCAGTATTAGGCTGGGGAACATATGGGGAAAGGGTTAAAGCACAGAAAACATGCCTCACACTGACAGACGGACACCTCAGATGAAGCTGCATCTGGTAAAATCATGTTTTCTTCCCTCAAGATGTCAGAGAAAGAGGAATAAAAAGGGAGAGAGGTAGTGAAAGAGAGAGGGAGAGAGGTAGTGAAAGAGAGAGGGAGAGGCAGAAAGAGAGAGAGAGGCAGAGGGAGGCAGAAAGAGAGAGAGGGAGGCAGAGGGAGGCAGAAAGAGAGAGAGGCAGAGGGAGAGAGGCAGAGTGAGGCAGAAAGAGAGAGAGGCAGAGTGAGGCAGAAAGAGAGAGAGGCAGAGTGAGGCAGAAAGAGAGAGAGGCAGAGTGAGGCAGAAAGAGAGAGAGGCCGAGTGAGGCAGAAAGAGAGAGAGGCAGAGTGAGGCAGAAAGAGAGAGAGGCAGAGTGAGGCAGAAAGAGAGAGGCAGAGGCAGAAAGAGAGAGAGGCAGAGGCAGAAAGAGAGAGAGGCAGAGGCAGAAAGAGAGAGAGGCAGAGGCAGAAAGAGAGAGAGGCAGAGGCAGAAAGAGAGAGAGGGAGAGGCAGAAAGAGAGAGGCAGAAAGAGAGGGAGAAAGAGAGAGAGGGAGAGGCAGAAGAAGGTACACCTATAGCTTATCTCTTGGCAGTAGTACTGTAGACAACTTTATTACTGACCTCAACCCTGAATCTCTCAAAGCATTCACAGTCAACCTAGTAACACCCCTATCAGATCACAGCAAAATCACAATCTACCGTATTTGAACAGCGCAATCCTCAATCATGAAGCATCAAAGCCAAAGGAACTGAATAATATTTAGAAATGCTGTAGATGGAAGGAATAGTGTGTGGAAACCTACCAAAAAACAAGGCAACAACAAATTCAATTCCTTTCAGACAACTTCCTGGACAAAACATTCCACTGTAATAGTAAAGGAGTAAACTTAGCAGTAGAAAACCTAAACAGTATATTTCACCTCTCAGCTTCCCTATCAAATCAAAAAATGTCAAACAAATAACCGAAAAGAAAATTAACAATGATAAATGGTTTGATGAAGAACGCAAAAACCTAAGAAAGAAATCGAGAAACCTATCCAACCAAAAACAGAGAGACCCAGAAAACCCGTGTCTATGCCTTCACTACAGTGAATCACTAAAACAATACCTAAATAAACAGCACATCAGAAATCAGCTCAATGCAATTGAAGAATCCATTGACTAAACACTTCCTTTCCTCAGTGAAAACAAAGGCTTTTTACCAAATGACCGTACGACAGACCACACATGTACCCTGCACACCCTAACTGACTGACAAACAAACCAAAACAAAGGCAGTCTTCTCATGCGTTGTTGATTGTTTAAAAAAAAAAAAAAAAGCATTTGACTCAATTTGGCATGAGGGTCTGCTTTACAAATTGATTACAAACATTATTAAATACATAAATACAAACAACAACTGTGTGGTTAAAATAGGCACATTTCTTTCCACAGTTTGTCAGACCTGGGCCCTGACAGTAAATCTCAGTAATCCAAAAATAATGATGTTCCAAAAAAGGTTGTCGCCAGGACCACAAATAAAAATGTAATCTAGACACCCTTGCCCTAGAGTACACAAAAAAACTAAACATCAGCACCACAAGTAACTTCCACAAAGTTGTGAACAAGCTGAGAGGCAAGGCAAGGTGGGCCTTTAATGCCATCAAAAGGAACATAAAATTTGACATAGCATTTAAGATTTGGTAAAAAAATACTTAAGTTAAAGAACCAATTGCCCTTTATGGTTGTGAGGTCTGGGGTCCGCTCACCAACCAAGAATTCACAAAAATGGGACAAACAGCAAATTGAGATTCTGCATGCAGAATTCTGCAAAAATATCATTGTGTACAACGTAAAACACCAAATGCATGCAGAGCAGAATTAGGCTGATACCCACTAATTATCAAAATCCAGAAAAGAGCCGTTAAATTCTACAACCACCTAAAAGGGAAGTGATTCCCAAACCTTCCATAACAAAGCCATCACCCACAGAGAGATGAACCTGGAGAAGAGTCCCCTAAGCAAGCTGCTCCTGGGGCTCTGTTTACAAACATAAACAAACCCCACAGAGCCCCAGGACAGCAACACAATTAGACCCAACCAAATCATGAGAAAACAAAAAGATAATTACTTGACACGTTGGAAAGAATTCACAAAAAAAACTGAATAAACTAGAACGCCCATTCTCCCCATTATACTTTACTTAATTTATTTAAATCTGTTAAATGAGTGAAATTAGTTTTGGTATAGTTTAGGTTCAGTTTCAAAGCAATAATCATCCAGATAATCAGCTGGGCACTGTCGGGAGAAGGAGTGAAGCAGGCCCTACTGTCGGGAGAAGGAGTGAAGCAGGCCCTACTGTCGGGAGAAGGAGTGAAGCAGGCCCTACTGTCGGGAGAAGGAGTGAAGCAGGCCCTACTGTCGGGAGAAGGAGTGAAGCAGGCCCTACTGTCGGGAGAAGGAGTGAAGCAGGCCCTACTGTCGGGAGAAGGAGTGAAGCAGGCCCTACTGTCGAGAGAAGGAGTGAAGCAGGCCCTACTGTCGGGAGAAGGAGTGAAGCAGGCCCTACTGTCGGGAGAAGGAGTGAAGCAGGTCCTACTGTCGGGAGAAGGAGTGAAGCAGGCCCTACTGTCGGGAGAAGGAGTGAAGCAGGCCCTACTGTCGGGAGAAGGAGTGAAGCAGACCCTACTGTCGGGAGAAGGAGTGAAGCAGACCCTACTGTCGGGAGGAGGAGTGAAGCAGACCCTACTGCTGGGAGGATTGAAGCAGGCCCTACTGTTGGGAGGAGGAGTGAAGCAGGTCCTACTGTTGGGAGGAGGAGTGAAGCAGGCCCTACTGTTGGGAGGAGGAGTGAAGCAGGCCCTACTGTTGGGAGGAGGAGTGAAGCAGGCCCTACTGTTGGGAGGAGGGGCAATGGGGAAAACCATTTTTAAAAAATGACATTCCCTCCCAGAACTGGTTGTAACTCCAGTTCCGTTTGTGATATTAAGAATCTAAACACCGCCAGTGTGTTATATAGACTTATTTAGGAAAAGTCAAGGCATTTTGTAATTCTTGAGCAGTCAAAATTACTGCTTTAGCGGTTCTCGCGTTAAAGGTCCAATGCAGCCATTTTTATCTCATTATCAAATCATTTCTGGGTAACAATTAAGTACCTTACTGTGATTGCTTTCAATTAAAATGTTCAAAAAGAAACAAAAGCTTCTAAGCCAAGGTTAATTTGTTAGGACTTTCGGAGGTTGGGGAAAACAGAACATTTGCTGTTAATGGCAGAGAGGTTTGGAACACTATTTCTTACTGGTCTATTAACTCATTTAATCACCAAAACAGGCTGAAGTTTCAGGTGGTCTTTTCAAACAGATATTACACTAAAAGGGCATTATCATTTTGACAATTTTACAGCATTATTCCAACCTCAGCATGGAAATACACTGAGCATACAAAACAGTCACCAGTTGAATCCATGATCCCTTATTGATGTCACTTGAATCAGTATAGATGAAGGGGAGGAGACAGGTTAAAGGATGAGTTTTAAATCTTGAGACAATTGAGCCATGGATTGTGTGTGTGCCCCATTCAGAGGGTGAATGGGCAGGTTATGGTAGTAGGTGTCAGGCGCACCGGTTTGTGTCAAGAACAGCAACTCTGCTGGGGTTTTCCACGCAAAACAGTTTCCCACGTGTATCAAGAATGGTCCACCACCCAAAGGACATCCAGCCAACTTGGTTCCTAATGTTCGGTATACTCAGTGTATATAAAACATGGGGGGAAAAAAATCACATTTTTGACTGCACTGGGCCTTTAACACTCATCAATCCAATACCTTGATAGTTGAATAGAATGATTATGGCACTCTTTGAACAAGCCTATACAATCAAACTCCTTCCAAATGTCTTCCTCCCTCCATTCTCTCTCCTTCTCCCTCATTCTGCCGGCTCTCTTTGTGTCTTTTCTTTCTCTGATTGTGTGTGTCGGTGGTGGAGTCCCCAGGCGGCCACACTACACAGGTCTGGCAAAACGAGGCCCTGGGAGAGCGCAAGAGAGGCAAGGAAAGACAGGAGAGAGAGAGAGGGACAGAGAGAGTGAGACTACAGTCGTAGCTCCTATTCATTGCCACATTCTTCCTCTGGCAAAAATGATTCTCTCCATCCCTCCAAACGTTAAACTCAAAGACCCCGTGAGAGACACGGCATGTGTCCACATGCCAGACCTGACTACCACTCTGCCCTGCAGTAAAGCCTTAACGTGCTAAGTCAAGAGGCCCAGGGTTTGTTGCTGGCCAAGAGAAGCACATAACTCACTCACTCTCTCACTCAGACCAGCCCCAACCCCAGGCCTAAACCCACTGGGTGGGTGGGTGGAAGTGGTACATGGGGCTGGGCTGCAACGACATGAGTGGTATGACTGATGTGTGGCGTATACCGAGCTCCTGGTACATATAAGCTGCCTTCACTGCGAATCCATTCACTGCCGGGCTCTGTGGTCCAGTAAGTCTAACCACGTGGTAGTGGCTAGGCCTATGAGCTTTCACATCGTGTCAAGGGTTCATGTTGAGGCAGACAACATTTGTCTTGCATGTGTACTTCTTGAACCCAACATATTGATGGAATACAACTTCTGTTGCTGGTTTGCTGTGCAATTTACATGCTTGTAACTCATGTAGTAAAAATGTCGCACAAGTACCTGAAACGTATGAGCATAATTAAATCGAGGCTTTGAAGAGCCTAACACCTCTAAACTACAAAGCACGCGGAGCATTTCCGACTGGTTTCAATTTAGTCCTCCAATCAAGGGGTGGTGGGGGTCAGTTTCCAACCTTGTTTGGTTATATACCCAGCTAGTCAGAGGCAAAAAGGTCACATTCCTGATGTGGCACGGGAATCTAATAAAGGAGAGAGGACACCCCCTTATTTTAAACACATGGGTCGTTGTGACTAACTCTGACTCCAGGATCAGACAATCACGACCATCGCTCCAACAGAGAGAGAGACATTTAATGCTGGTATTATGATTAAGATATTATGTCCTGAAGAGGGGGGGGATAGAAGCCATTTTTAGAAGCACTGTGCTAGTGAATGTAATAGTTAAATGGATTGTGATCAAATGGCAGAGGGGTGCACAAGGACATTAAGGCTTGATGGGCTGATCAGAAGGATGACGGTCTGAGCCTCACCACAGGAATATAAAAAGCCTGCCGTACAAAAGGCATCTCTCCATCTTCCTTTCTCAGTCTCTCTCTCCCCCTCTCCCTCCCTCCCCCCGTCTCTCATGAATACAAGGAATGTGCCCATGTCTTCCTATGTTAGCCATGCATTGAGCTGGGATACAAAGAGGGCTTAGCCCCTCCGCAATCACCACTGTAATTCATGGACCAGCGACTCAAGTGTTGAGGGGGGAGGGGATAAAATACAGTATACACGGTAGTATAGTGTTGCCTGGCTACCAAAACTCCTTGCAACCGGACAAACGCTACGCCACAGGACGTTAGCTTCTTCTCCTCAATGAGTCTGGATCGGAGTACCTCCGACGATTTCTAGACGGTCTGATTGGTTGGGCCAGAGCCAAAACACACATGGTTAAAGCAGCGTTTTGATACTCTGATTGGTTCGAGACGAGCCGAACGCTGATGACTTTGTTTTGTACAACCTCCCACCCCCCCCTTCATTTTGACGTCACCACAAACGACTTCAACGACGGCAGTCTCAGACTGAAGTATGTAGCGAACATAGAGCAGCGGAAGAATTCACTGAGTCGCAAGGCAAAGTATAGGGCCCAATTCTTTCTATGCTTAGATTCAGAAAGCGTAGCCAGGGGGGGGAAAGGGGAAAAGTAAAAGTGATAACCTTGCACATAGGTTTACAACTGTGAACCCAATGGAGTCTGAATGTCTTTCTACACAGAAGTACAATGTGATTGTTACAACCGGGCTACAGAAAGAGATAACAGCCCCAGAAGATGTGGGCCACATGTAGAAACAGTGCAGCCGGGAAGCAAATACAAACAAACAATGCAGGAGTTCACACACAGGTAATTACGCATTTACGGGTGGCGAGAATGTTCCTAATGACAATGGGAGGAGAAAGGAGGGAGAGAGGGGTAGAGGGGAAAAAGTTAGGAGGAATGGTATGGGGGGGACTGAGGTTCATTGTTAGGCAAGTGATTTACGAGAAGTCGGGGGCTCCTAGGCTCTGCCAGTGAGGGATATATCTGCCTGCGAACGCTATAGCACTGTGCTCGGGGCCTTTGTGTCCATTGTGGCATGGCCAGTGAGGGTGTGTGTATGTGTGTGAAGAGTGATGCGGCGCCATCACCGGACCAGACTGAGGCCCATATCTCACCCACAGAACACACCGAGATCAAAGGATGGACTGTTCCTCTAAAGCAGTGGTACCCAAACTGTAGGGCACACCCCAGAGTGGTCAGCGGGGGCTTGGGGGTCCCCCCCACCAAATTATTTTTAAATAAAATAAATAAACATTTAACTTCACTAGGGCATTCGGAATTTTGGATGAAAAGCATGCCCAAATTAAACTGTCGGCTACTCAGTCCCAGAAGATAGGATATGCATATAATTAGATTTGGATAGAAAACCCTCTAACGTTTCCAAAACTGTTAAAATCATGTCTGTGAGTATAACAGAACTGATATGGCAGGCGAAAACCTGAGGAAAATCCAACCAGGAAGTACTATTATTTTGAAAGGCTGTTTTTCCATTGAAAGCCTATCCACCATACAAAATACTTAGGACCCAGTTCACAAGCTCTGTGCCTTCCTCTACATGTGACCAGTCTTTAGGCATTGTTATACTCTGAAAAATGAGGGTGATACAGTACGTTCAATCAGTGGCCAGTGGAAATTTCCATTCATCAGCCATGTGCCCTGATCGTAAACGTGCCTTTGTTTCTCCTTTCCTATTGACGAAGCTTTTGTCCGGTTGAAATATTATTGATTATTTATGACAAAAATAACCGTAGGATTGATTTTAAACATCGTTTGGCATGTTTCTACTAACTTTTACTGTACTTTTTAAAACCTTTCATCTTGGAATTAATGCACGCACCTTCTGCATTCGGATTACTGGACAAAACGCGAACAAAAAAGGTTTTTGCTCATAAAGAGGGACATTATCAAACAAAACAAACATTTATTGTCTAACATGGAGACCTGGGAGTGCCACCATATGAAGCTCAAAAGTATGTGATTAATTTTAATGCTATTTATGACTTTTGTAACACTCCTTGGTTGGAAAATGGCTGCATGCGTTTCTGTGGCTAACTAACATCATCGCAAAGTGTGCTTTCGCCGTAAAGCGTTTTTGAAATCTGACACAGCGTTTGCATTAAGGAGAAGTTTATCTATATTTCCATGAAAACACTTGTATAGTTTATCGATGTTTATGATGAGTATTTCTGTCATTTTATGTGGCTCTCTGCACTTTCACCGGATGTTTGTTTGAGACGATGTATTTCTGACCACAACGCGCCAATGTAAACTCTGATTTTTTTATATAAATATGAACTTCATCTTACAAAACATACATGTATTGTGTAACATGAAGTCCTATGAGTGTCATCTGATGAAGATCATCCAAGGTTAGTGATTAATTTTATCTATATTTCTGCTTTTTGTGAATGCTCTTTTTGGCTGGAAAAATGGCTGTGTAATTCTGTGAATAGGCACTCACCTAACATAATTGTTTGGTTTGCTTTCGTCGCAAAGCCTTTTTGAAATCGGACATGGTGGCTGGATTTACAACAAGTGTATCTTTAAAATTGTGTAAAATACATGCATGTTCGAGGAATTTAAATTATGGGATTTCTGTTGGTTTGAACTTGGCACCCTGCAGTTTCACTGGCTATTGACGAGGTGGGACGCTACCATCCCACGTACCCTAGTGTTTTTAAGTAACTCAGTCCGGCTTTAAACTTACTCCTGAAAGTTGTAATAGCAGAATGCACAAGGTGCAATTTCGAAATTGGGTAGTGCATCATCAGTTCCTCTTGTCATGTCAGTCATTGCACTCCTTAGAGATTTATAACTTGCAAGAAATGTCCAGATCAATTAGCCCATGTCAGCTAAATTGTTTTACTTATTTAAAAAAAAAAATGGCCCATAGATATTGTTGTCAAAAGTTTGGTCACCTGCTCTAATGGAATCTCACATGCCTTTGAAAGCTACACAACATTTGCAGGGTAGCCGGTAGTGCACCCTGCCCCAGCCCATCTCACAAGCTATACCGTCTTAATACTAAACCAGATCAAACACTACATAGCGAAAGGATGTACATGTTAACGTTATCTGGGATTTAGCCATCATCTTCAGTATTTATGTTATTTGTGGGTGTGTGTGTGTGTATAGAGATGAGCTCTGTGTTGGACGGTAGGTGTTCCTAGATGAAGGCCGACACTAGCGTTGTTAGTATCGGTCTTAAAAATAAATGAGTGACACACAATATAATTAAACTCCCAGTAAAACACCAACTTTTCAGCATCACTGTGTCTTCTTCAGGGTCATACCAACTGAGCCAAACAAGGCCATAGTGTAGTATTAAATGAAATGAGGTCATCTCTGTAGACTAGGCCAGACAGAAAGGGGTGGGCGCTGAGTGCTGTCTGACAGGCACCATTCTCAGAGGGTCTCCATGTGTCACCACTTGACCTTTCACGCCTCGATGAGACTGCTCCAGGCAAATATCTATTTACCAAAGCAGGAGAAACCGACATGGACTGTGTCCAAAATGGCACTCTACTCCCTATATAGTGCACACATTTTTACCAAGGCCTATAGGGTCCTGGTCAAAAGTAGTGTACTAGAAAGGGAATAGGGTGCCATTTGGAAAGCACACATGGTTTTAGTGTGTCCCTGGTCGAACATGTGAGAGAGGACTGAAAGACATGCTTCGTGTCAGTGATTCCTAGTCGATGATTCCATTATACGCCGTCTGACAGCATTGTCTTGATGTTCTTGAGAAGAAACCATTAAAAACAAACAGCGCTTCAGTAAAGGGTTCAATCATGATGAGTGAGGATCAAAAAGTCTTTGGAAATATGTCTTGGGAAAATCGGCTGACGGGTGTTAAATATTTCCACCCATAACATTCCTGATCCACATCGACTGTAACACAGCACGTGACGATAACATAAACTCTTCATGAAGTAACAACTCACCACACTGGATCATGTTGTTTTGTCTGTCCATTACCCCAAGCACTTCACTGCACCCGCAATAAGATCTGCTAAATATGTGTATATGTGACCAATACAATTGGATTTGATTTAATGTAGCAGTGAACAGCTAAAGCCAGCCAGCTAAATAGGGATGTAGATGCTACCTAAACCCGAAAGCAGTGAATTATTTCATGTTTGTGTTGTTTTGACCACCATGCTGATCTAACGCTCTACAGGAGACTCATGAATCATACAGAGGAGCTCTGTAGAGCATGATCAAACACACCTGTGAACAGTAGGATCAGGGTGGGTCTCTTTCCCCTCTCACCTGATGATCAGACAGTCTTTACAAACCTCCGTCTACTCTGGGGATCCCAATAACCCACTGCTGACATTGCGTTCGTACAAGCATCAACTCTTACCCTACGAGGTCCAGAGGCCTGCTAGTTCTGTTTTACCTGATAATTAATTGCACCCACCTGGTGTCCCAGGTCTAAATCAGTCCCTGATTAGAGGGGAACAAATGAAAAAACTGCAGTGGAACTGGCTTTGAGGACAAGAGTTGAGTTTGAGGGGTATAAACCATTTTGGTCATGAATTTTGGAAAGTTTGGTACCACCTTGTCAAAGGCATCGAAAACAGCAGAACGAGAGAACAACAAGGCAGGACAGAAAACAGTGGCAGCTGCTAGCTATAGAGCCCAACCCCTCTCTGGAGTTGGAGAGAGCTCTGTCTAAATCAATTTTATTAAGAATGTGCTCGGTGTTCCATTAATCAGACTGACTGCTTCTCCTCTCTGACCCCAACTCTAAATAACAGATGGGCCCATCGATTGCTACCCCTTCGCTGACGACTGGGAGCCCCCGAGCAAAAGGCTGCTGACCCCCGGCCCATTTAATCCATCATGCAGGGAGGAGAGAGGGGATATGTGTGTGTGTGTGTGTGTAGAGGGGGGGGGGGGGGGTCTGCAAGCGGAAAGGTTAGGAGAGTTGGATGCCTTACTTTGTCCAACAGAGAGCCGGGTACATTCCTCCATTCTCCATCCTCCAGTGCATTCAGAAAGTTTTCAGACCCCTTAACTTTATTCACATTTTGTTACATTACAGCCTTATTCTAAAATGGATTACATTATTTTCAGTCTACACACAATACCCCATAATGGCAAAGCGAAAACAGGTTTTTAGAAATGATTGTTAATTTATTCAAAATAAAAAACAGAAATTGCTTATTTACGTAAGTATTCAGACCCTTTGCTATGAGACTTGAAATTCATCATCGAGATGTTTCTACAACTTGATTGGTGTGTATCTGTGGTAAATTCAATTGATTGGACATGATTTGAAAAGGTACACCCTTGTCTATATAAAGGTCCCACAGTTGACAGTGCATGTCAGAGCAAAAACCAAGCCACGAGTTCGAAGGAATTATCCGTAGAGCTCCAAGGCACAGATCTGTGGAAGGGTACAAAAATAACTCTGCAGCATTGAAGGTCCCCAAGAACACAGTGGCCTCTATCATTCTTAAATGGTAGTTTGGAACTACTAAGACTCTTACTAGAGCTGGCCACCCGGCCAAACTGAGCAATCAGAAGGGCCTTGCTCAGGGAGGTGACCAAGCGCCCAATGGTCGCTCCACAGTTATTCTGTGGAGATGGCAGAACCTTCCAGAAGTACAACCATCTCTGCAGCACTCCACCAATCAGGCCGTTATGGTAGTGGCCAGACGGAAGCCATTCCTCAGTAAAAGGCAGATGACAGTCCGCTTGGAGTTAGCCAAAAGGCACCTAAAGACTCTCAGACCATGAGAACCAAGATTCTCTGGTCTGATGAAACCAAGATTGAACTCTTTGGCTTGAATGCCAAGCGTCACATCTGGAGGAAACTTGGCACCATCCTTACGGTGAAGCATGGTGGTGGCAGCATCATGCTGTGGGGATGTTTTACAGGGGCAGGGACGCAAAGTACAGAGAGATCCTAGATGAAAATCTGCTCCAGAGCGCTCAGGACCTTGAACTAGGGCGAAGTTTCACCTTCCAGCAGGACAACGACCTTAAGCACACAGCCAAGACAATGCAAGAGTGGTTTTGGTACAAGTCTCAATGTCCTTGAGAGGCCCAGCCAGAGACCAGAATTGAACATTTCTGGAGAGACCTGAAAATAGCTGTACAACAACTCACCCCATCCAACCTGACAGAGCTTGAGAGGGTCTGTAGAGAAGAATGGGAGAAACTCCTCAAATACAGATGTGCCAAGCTTGTGGCGTCATACCCAAGAAGACGCGAGGCTGTAATCGGTACCAAAGGTGCTTCAACAAAGTACTGTGTAAAGGGTCTGAATATTTATGTAAATGTGATATTTCAGTTTATTTGTAATAAATATGCTTTGTCATTATGGGGTATTGCGTGTAGACTGATGAGGAAAACAATTACATATTAATATATTCTAGAATAATCAAAATGTTGAACAAGTCAAAGGGTCTGAATACTTTCCCAATGCACTGTACAACCTCATGGTGTAACGTAGGCTCCGTCCATGGTTCAGCCAGCCAGATAAATAAATAGATAGAGCTCCTCAGGATGAGCCAGCTTTGCTGCCAAGCCAAGCATGCAGGTGCCTTCTGCAGCCCTTGGGGCAGACAGCGTAGCAGCCAAACAACAATGATGATCAACACTCCCGTCCTCCGCAATCCATTCCACCAGGTAATTACATGTGGATGATTAAATCATGGTTATTCACCAAAACAGTACAACAAAATATTTAAAAAAAAAAAATTACTAAAAAGGTCATTGCGGCCCAGCCAATTTGCTGCAGTGTTTACGAGCGGTTTGGCGCGAGCGGTCCAGACTGGTTCACTGTGAATGAGCTACGTTTAAAGAGTGGTGGGGTGTGTAAAACGTTGAGCGGGCCTGTGTGGTGCGGCCTGTTCCACCCAATTGACCCCACGATGCAGAGAGACAGGTGACGGGCCACAGCAGTTAGCCAGCCGTGAGTGATGGGCTGGGCTGCCATGCTTGAGACTTAATCATCCCTTATGCCATCTAAAATGGCAACGAGCCAGAGAAATTAACGTTGGCACAATCTGTGAAGAAGAAATACATTTTGGGTAGAAAATTCTAAAAGCAGTGCATGCATGGAAATGCCCATCCGCAAGGGTTAGTACACACACATACCTGTTCCTAATCATTTGGTTTCAAAACCAAGACCATGAGCAATAGTCTTCTTTCTGTATGAGATCTAACACTTGACCTTAAGATTTAATGACAGAGGAAATGGCGGCAGTAACATTTCCCTCCCTTGGTCTGTTCATGTGGGATTTTGCTCTGTACTGTAAATCAAATGGGCATTTCGATGACATTTCAGCGGATCATGTCTGCCTCACTTCACATCTCCTTTCACACACCCCCAGCCAGAGAGGTCCGTACTCCACTCCCAGGCTCAGCCAAGGCGCGTCCAAGGCCCAGCCAACGCCCGACCAACACCCAAACGTCCTTCAGCCACAGGCAGAATTGTATGAACAGACACGATCCAATCAGCAGCAAGACCACAAAACAATATCAAGAGAGCACTGAGTAGAAGGAGATGGGTTCACCACATCACATTGTAATGATTACATCACTATCCAGGCAGCACAACAGATCAGGAATAACATAAGGGCTTGGATCAGCTGCCAGCCGCCCAGGAGAAAGAGATGGCTTCACCACACGTCGCCTCGAGAGCAATGAGCCAAATACATATGGTGGTGTAGAGCGATGGAATGAGAGCAGCCAGAGCAGCTCAAATGGAGGGGGACTAGATAGTCGGAGTAAGCAGGGAGTTAGGGGGACGGGCAGGCGGGGCGTGCTGGCATGATTTACCTGCATCACCACCTGCTGCCAGGCCAGGGGTTGGCTGTTGGGTGGCAGGTTAGCATTAGGCCCAGTCCCTCCCAGCCTGTCGGCTGTTATGTTGGAACGCTCCAGCTGCAGGGAGACGTTGCGTCGCTCCTCCTCCAGCGCCCGGGTCAGACGCTCGAAACGCGCCTCCTGCTCTTTCACCGAAGCCAGAATACTGGCGGCCGAGCACACC
Organism: Oncorhynchus mykiss; assembly: GCF_057628025.1. NCBI lineage: Eukaryota > Metazoa > Chordata > Actinopteri > Salmoniformes > Salmonidae > Oncorhynchus > Oncorhynchus mykiss. Next base: position 35,855,495 of record NC_143027.1, on the reverse strand, counting down.
TCATAGTCCTCCATGGCTGAGGGTGGCCGGAAGTTGAGTCAGGGGAGCAGGGCTAGATTGGACTGAGCTGAGCTTTAATAGGTAGGTCAGGAGGGAGGGGATGGAGAGAAGGAGAGGGTCACCAGGTCATTACAGACACTCAACCTGTCTGACAAAGTTGCTTGATGGCTGTATTCTACCAAACACGAAGATGCCCATGAAAACAGAAGAATACAATTTAAAAAAAACACTTACATTCAATTGTGTTGTGATTGTAACACCAATTACAGGGAAATGAGGGTGTGTTCCAAGGGTATGAGCCAAATACACAGTCCCACATACGTGTCAAAACATGGATGAGCATTGCACACAATTGCAACCAAACAATCTTCAAAATAGACAATTGGCGGTGGTTCAGGATGAGGTGATTTTCCTCCACAAATGTCTGTCTTACTTCACCTGGTAGTTCCATCAACGCAACTGCTGATTTCCAGTACATGCATTGATGCATGTGGAAGACACCCACTGTACATTTCCACAGGCATACACCCAAGATGTGCATGCTCCAACTTGACTTGCCAACCATGCCTATGATACTGTTCCCATCACGAGCTTCCGTAAACAGACACAAAATGATGTATAGCCTATGTCATTGTCAAACACTGGTATCAATAATGGAAGGTGGAATGATATCAAGGGAGTTGATCACGTAACAAATGAGAGTAAGGATACAGTACATCAAGTGTCATACACATAACTGTGCACACAAACACACACATGCACAGGGTGTTATGTATACACACCTGGTAGATTGGTAGACAGAGCAGTTAGATAACAGACATCCCCCTCTGTACAGACACGGAGTGGAAGAGCCTGATAGTTAGAAGGAAGAAAAACTGGGAAAAAAAGGGAAGAGAATGAGATTTCAGATCAGACGGGTTGAAACAGATATGACAGCATTGTTTTCAAGGTCCAGAAAGTCAAGTGGGGAAAGAGATACATCACTGAGCAATAACAAACTCATAACACATGTTATATTCAGTCTGAAACCACACAAGGACATCTATCAACTCAACTTTGAACTAACTACAGAGGGCGAGCGAGCGGGCGGGAGAACGAGCGGGCGGGAGAACGAGCGAGCGGACGGGAGAGCGGGCCGTCAAGCTGGAGGGCGGGCGAGCGAGCTGGAGAGCGAGAGAGCGACCTGGAGGAGAGCGACCTGGAGGAGAGCGAGAGAGCGACCTGGAGGAGAGCTCACGAGCGAGCTGGAGGAGAGCGAGAGAGAGACCTGGAGGAGAGCTCGCGAGAGAGTGACCTGGAGGAGAGCTCACGAGAGAGCGACCTGGAGGAGAGCTCGCGAGAGAGCGACCTGGAGGAGAGCTCACGAGAGAGCGACCTGGAGGAGAGCTCACGAGAGAGCGACCTGGAGGAGAGCTAGCGAGCGAGCAGGAGGAGAGCTAGCAAGCGAGCAGGAGGAGAGCTAGCGAGCGAGCTGGAAGGGGAGGGGGGGCGAGCTGGAAGGGGGGGGAGCGAGCTGGAAGGGGGGGGGGGAGCGGAGCTGGAAGGGGGGGGAGCGGAGCTGGAAGGCGGGGGGGGGAGCTGGAGGCAGCGAGCTGGAGGCAGAGGGAGGGAGGGAGGGAGCGAGCGAGCGACCTGGAGGAGAGCGAGCGAGCGACCTGGAGGGGGGGGGAGCGAGCGACCTGGAAGGGGGGGGGGGGAGCGAGCGAGCCGGAAGGGGGAGAGCGAGCCGGAAGGGGGGGAGCGAGCCAGAAGGGGGGGAGCGAGCCGGAAGGGGGGGGAGCGAGCCGGAAGGGGGGGGAGCGAGCCGGAAGGGGGGGGAGCGAGCCGGAAGGGGAGGGAGCGAGCCGGAGGCAGAGGGAGGGAGGGAGCGAGCCGGAGGCAGAGGGAGGGAGGGAGCGGGCAGAGGGAGGGAGGGAGCGAGCCGGAGGCAGAGGGAGGGAGGGAGCGAGCCGGAGGCAAAGGGAGGGAGGGAGCAAGCCGGAGGGAGGGATCGAGCGAGGCAGAGGGAGGGAGCGAGCGAGGCAGAGGGAGGGAGCGAGTGAGCGAGGCAGAGGGAGGGAGCGAGCGAGGCAGAGGGAGGGAGCGAGCGAGGCAGAGGGAGGCAGAGGGAGGGAGGGAGGGAGGGAGCGAGCGAGCCGGAGGCAGAGGGAGGGAGCGAGCGAGCCGGAGGGAGGGAGGGAGCGAGCGAGCCGGAGGCAGAGGGAGGGAGCGAGCGAGCCGGAAGCAGAGGGAGGCAGAGGGAGGGAGCCGGAGGCAGAGGGAGGGAGCCGGAGGCAGAGGGAGGGAGCGAGCGTGAAAAAAGGAGAGCGAGCGAGCGTGAAAAAAGGAGAGCGAGCGAGCGAGCGAGCGTGAGAAAAGGAGAGCGAGCGAGCGAGCGTGAGAAAAGGAGAGAGAGCGAGCTAGCGTGAGAAAAGGAGAGAGAGCGAGCGAGCGTGAGAAAAGGAGAGCGAGCGAGCGAGCGTGCGTGAGAAAAGGAGAGCGAGCGAGCGTGCGTGAGAAAAGGAGAGCGAGCGAGCGTGCGTGAGAAAAGGAGAGCGAGCGAGCGAGCGAGCGTGCGTGCGTGAGAAAAGGAGAGAGAGCGAGCGAGCGTGAGAAAAGGAGAGCGAGCGTGAAAAAAGGAGAGCGAGCGAGCGTGAGAAAAGGAGAGCGAGCGAGCGAGCGAGCGTGAGAAAAGGAGAGCGAGCGAGCGAGCGTGAGAAAAGGAGAGCGAGCGAGCGAGCGTGAGATGGAGCTGGAAGGGGGGGGAGCGGAGCTGGAAGGCGGGGGGAGCGGAGCTGGAAGGCGGGGGGGGAGCTGGAGGCAGAGCGAGCGGAGAGCGAGCGAGCGACCTGGAGGAGAGAGAGCGAGCGACCTGGAGGAGAGCGAGCGAGCGACCTGGAGGAGAGCGAGCGAGCTGGAGGAGAGCGAGCGAGCGACCTGGAAGGGGGGGGGAGCGAGCGACCTGGAAGGGGGGGGGAGCGAGCGAGCGACCTGGAAGGGGGGGGGAGCGAGCGAGCGAGCGAGCCGGAAGGGGGGGGAGGGAGCGAGCGACCTGGAAGGGGGGGGGAGCGAGCGAGCGAGCGAGCCGGAAGGGGGGGGAGGGAGCGAGCCGGAAGGGGGGGGAGCGAGCGAGCTGGAAGGGAGGGGAGCGAGCGAGCCGGAAGCGGGGGGAACGAGCGAGCCGGAAGGGGGGGGAGCGAGCGAGCGAGCCGGAAGGGGGGGGGGGGAGCGAGCCGGAAGGGAGCGAGCCGGAAGGGGGGGGGAGCTAGCTGGAAGGGGGGGAGCGAGCCGGAAGGGGGGGAGCGAGCTGGAAGGGGGGGGGGGGGGGAGCTGGAGGCAGTGAGCTGGAGGCAGAGGGAGGGAGCGAGCGAAAAGGAGAGCGAGCGAAAAGGAGAGCGAGCGAAAAGGAGAGCGAGCGAAAAGGAGAGCGAGCGAAAAGGAGAGCGAGCGAGCGACCTGGAGGAGAGCGAGCGAGCGACCTGGAGGAGAGCGAGCGAGCGACCTGGAGGAGAGCGATCGAGCGACCTGGAGGAGAGCGAGCGAGCCGGAAGTGGGGGGGGGAGCGAGCGAGCCAGAAGGGGGGGAGCGAGCCGGAGGCAGAGGGAGGGGGGGAGCGAGCCGGAGGCAGAGGGAGGGAGGGAGCGAGCCGGAGGCAGAGGGAGGGAGGGAGCGAGCCGGAGGCAGAGGGAGGGAGGGAGCGAGCCGGAGGCAGAGGGAGGGAGGGAGCGAGCCGGAGGCAGAGGGAGGGAGGGAGCGAGCCGGAGGCAGAGGGAGGGAGGGAGCGAGCCGGAGGCAGAGAGCGAGCCGGAGGCAAAGGGAGGGAGGGGGCGAGCCGGAGGCAAAGGGAGGGAGGGAGCGAGCCGGAGGCAGAGGGAGGGAGCGAGCGAGCGAGCCGGAGGGAGGGAGGGAGGGAGGGAGGGAGGGAGCGAGCGAGCGAGCGAGCCGGAGGCAGAGGGAGGGAGGGAGGGAGGGAGCGAGCGAGCGAGCCGGAGGCAGAGGGAGGGAGGGAGGGAGCGAGCGAGCGAGCCGGAGGCAGAGGGAGGGAGGGAGGGAGGGAGCGAGCGAGCGAGCCGGAGGCAGAGGGAGGGAGGGAGGGAGGGAGGGAGGGAGGGAGCGAGCGAGCGAGCGAGCCGGAGGCAGAGGGAAGGAGGGAGGGAGCGAGCGAGCCGGAGGCAGAGGGAGGGAGCGAGCGAGCGAGCCGGAAGCAGAGGGAGGGAGCCGGAGGCAGAGGGAGGGAGCGAGCGTGAAAAAAGGAGAGCGAGCGAGCGTGAAAAAAGGAGAGCGAGCGAGCGTGAAAAAAGGAGAGCGAGCGAACGAGCGAGCGTGAAAAAAGGAGCGCGAGCGAGCGTGAAAAAAGGAGAGCGAGCGAGCGTGAAAAAAGGAGAGAGAGCGAGCGAGCGAGCGTGAGAAAAGGAGAGAGAGCGAGCGAGCGAGCGTGAGAAAAGGAGAGCGAGCGAGCGAGCGTGAGAAAAGGAGAGCGAGCGAGCGAGCGTGAGAAAAGGAGAGCGAGCGTGAGAAAAGGAGAGCGAGCGTGAGAAAAGGAGAGCGAGCGTGAGAAAAGGAAAGCGAGCGTGAGAAAAGGAGAGCGAGCGAGCGAGCGTGAGAAAAGAAGAGCGAGCGAGCGAGCGTGAGAAAAGGAGAGCGAGCGAGCGAGCGTGAGAAAAGGAGAGCGAGCGAGCGAGCGTGAGAAAAGGAGAGCGAGCGAGCGAGCGAGCGTGAGAAAAGGAGAGCGAGCGAGCGTGAGAAAAGGAGAGCGAGCGTGAGAATAGGAGAGAGAGAGAAAGCGTTAGCATGGCAGGAGATGCAGATGTGTTGATGAGAATCCTGAGCAGGTTGGATTGCAATATGTATGTGCGCGCGCGTCCATATGCACACATATATAAACAACTCCCTGTTATCCTTATAGGAACTAGAGGGTGAGAGTCAGAGAGAGAGACCCCTATTCCCTTTGAAGCGAACAATCCCCTTTGATGTTTGTTTCTGGCTGATCAATTATTTATCCAGAATGGAGAATGGTCTGACACCACTCAAAGTAAAGTGGAATGGAGGAGCTCATGTCACTTGAAGTTGAGCCGGTGATGGGTCAGGGAGTGATTCGATGTGAGGGGATGTGGCGGTGCAGTGGTAGTTTGGTGTTGACGGGGACTTTTCCCTTGTTGTTTTCTTTCTCCACACAGACAAACATGAGAGGCCTGATTGAGGCTATGCCCACAATCACAAATCCTAATCTGTACTTTTCAGGACTATTCCTTTTCAAAGAGATCAGGTGGGGTGGGGGTTTACTGGATATGTTTGCCACCGCTTTCAACATCAAAATAGTCGCTCTGGTCTATGGTAAATATAGTATAATACTTGTCTAGCCTAGCGGCAACCAATTTATCTACGTTTTGAGACAGCTGAAAGTGACAGATAGTGAGCCATGTTGATTGGACACAGTTGATAGACTCCTGAACAGGCTAAGTCCAGTGATTCACCCTCCCTTGGGGCTGGAGAGGGGGACGGGAGCCAGGGCAGGGACCCTGGGCGCTAGCTAGCTGCTCCCCTCCTGATTCACAAGGGGAATATGGAAGGCATGTGAGCTACGCCCAGAGAGCTTATCATTACCGTTAACTCCTGGCCACTGAAAATAGCCCAGAGTACCCAGGCAGTGAATTTGAACAATTCCCCCCTCAAAACACAGGGCTGGTTTAAGACTTTACACAGCAGATGTTTGCTAATGGTCTGGGGCTGAAGGGACAGGGAGACGAGATCACTCCAATGTCTCCCCATGTTTAACCCCATCCACCAATAACCAACACCCCTGTTATCCACGCCACTAAGTACAAAACACACTGGGATGCCAAGCATGACATTGTGTGGTGATAACATTCCTGAAGAAAGGGGATAACTCATTTTCATAACATTCAAAGCTGAAAGATCAAAACGTAATTAACTTAATTCCACAAAGGATGTGATAGATTTGACTGCTCTAATGAGGTAACCACTCTTAAAGGGAAAAGCAGTATATATTCTATTCTACCACAGAGGGAACGCAGAATGCAGCACTTGCTCCGAGTCCCAGTTATGCCGGTGCGGAGCTTTTCCTAAAGGATGAATGTGTTAATAGCACAAACCTGGGCCTGTATTGTGCTCAAAATAGCCTGGTAATAAATGTAATCACACGCCCACACTTCCAGCGTGGTGGTGGTCCAGATGGGGAGATGCAGCCAGCCAGTTGCACTCTGGCTGGCTGTAGTGGTGTAGTGGTGCCTGGAGAAGGGGGTATTCTGCAAATCCCAAATGGCGCGCCCGGTGAAGGAAAGGCACCCCGTGTAAAAAAATGGTATGAGAAACAGTGACGTACACTCTGAATGACCTAAAATGATTAATCCCATATTGGTCTTTCACAGTCACGCCAAACCAAGCTGTACTGTGCAAGTAGGCCGATAGTATGCCCACTATTGAAACTGATAAATGAGGCTGTCAACTGAGTCAGAAATTCACATGTAGGTTTTTGATTTCTTTTTTTTGCTCTCAGACAATTTTTTTTGTTGTGTTTGATGTTCTGTGTTTGATGTTCTAAGTCCAGAACAATGCTTAAACCTCATCAGGAGACCACGGAGGTCTGGGAAAAATCCATCTTTCCATCTACCAGAAGACAGTTATGCCAGTCATTAACACGGCTATATTTCCCTGTTCCTGAAACCTGGATGTTTTACTTCATATTATGAGGCATGTCTAGAAATTATGAGGCACCATAGAAACAAGGCAATTATTTTATAAAATACTTCCTTATACTGTACAATTTCTCCTGTTCTATTGGTTTTCTTTTAACTATCTTTCATTGTCTAGCAGCCAAAGGCATTATCCTTGTCATATTAGCAACCCGTGATAGTTGTCGCATCTTTAGATCTTCCCTCTTCCAAAATTTCTAACGGATATTTCCATATGTCCATGAAACCTCGCATGTGTGGTTCACATTTTAGAATGCTGTTTTGTTGCAAATTGCATTTTGGAGGCCTAATGCTGCGTGCACATCACTAAGCTTAAAATGTTAAGAAATAATAGTTGATCTACATTTTATGCTAAACATTCTGATCTGTTCCATCAGCCTTAACTGATATGGCGCATACCTCCCGTCCACTACTTTAATACGCATTGTGGGGATTATGGAGGAAGTATATAACAAATGGTGCCTTTCCTTTTGCAACCAGGGCAGAGGAAAGCAACACTATCCTCCACAAATGCTGTTTACATTGATATCCATACTGAATGAAGCACGTAAGGAGCTCATGGGACCGTTAACTTTTTCACTTAATAAAAAAAAAAAAAAGGGGGAAATTAAGTTAAGATGTTTTATGCAACTGGGCCCAGGTCTTTTGGAATTTTAGAAGGGAATGTCAAATGGCAATACAAGGGCTACAGTCATTTCAGTAAACATCTTGACGAGGCCCTTCACTGTTCAGTGTACAGCCTTGGGCATTCAAATACACCTATAGCCACCCACATCCACCCTAACTCCGCCTTGAGAGCATAGGACAAATATAATCAAATTGCTGCTACTGCCTTTTGAGCCTCAGCCCAACTTCCTTAAAAAGTGTCAGAATTTAAACCAAGGTTGGATTAGTATTGCCTCATTAGCATTATAGCCTCCTCCAAAAGAGCTTTGAATGATACATTAAGACGTTCAGTGCAAATTAATTAAGACCCACTTTGAGAGGACTCAACCAGGAACAAAGAGAGAGCCTAGCTTTATATTGCATTATAGAGACCCCCCCCCCCCCCCTCCCCCAAACCCCAGATGTGGGGTGGGCTGAGTAGGAAGGAGTGCAGGGGAATTGGTGTGTAGGGAGTGGTGGGGGAGGGTTGTTGAGGGTAATTGAGTGAGACCAGCAGTGCCTGGTATCCTGATGGAGCTAAAAGGGATAGGCTGGAAACCTGACTGTCAAGTCCCCCATTTCAAGGGCCTATAATTGCAGCTTAAATTAATTCCTTGTCTAAACCCATCTGATGCCCATCTGAGAAGGGAGGTCTCAATGGCACAAAGGGCTACCTAAAACACCTGATCCTGTGCGTGTGCGGTTGGAGTCAGCCTGCCCCTCAGCCCACCTGAGCTCTCTGATGGATAATACATTCAAACAATTAGATGCCAAATTGGAGACATTAGGAGGCATCATTCAGAAATGTAAACAAGCACTGAATTCCTGGCCCTTATTCTAAATAGCAAATTGCACCCTCTTCCCTTTATAGTGCACTACTTTTGACCAGGGCCCATAGTGTTCTGGTAAAAGTAGCGCACTATGTATGAAATAGGGTGCCATTTGGGATGCAGATTGTGATATTTCTTTCAGATTGTCCAAAATGTCAAACCATTTATGTGGGAATGACTGAGTCTAGTAGTGATTAATCCTAATGTCAGAAATTCAGTTTAGGCTTCAGGAGTCTTGTAGCATGTTGAATGGCCAGAAGATTGCTGGAATTATTCTCAAACTTGAAGAAAATTCCATCCAAAATAGGGAGGTTATGGTTAAACACGACAGTTTTACATTATACCTTCAGTGTTGGGGTTTTCAACATTTTGTCTAAAAACAGAGAAAGTATGAAAGGACAAAATAACAGGGGAAGGGTAATATTTTCATTTGAGACTGGATAAAAAAAAGGGTAGTATTTAATTTTGTGCTCTCATCGTCCACTCTGAGCTGGGAGAACATTTCCATAGAAAAACAAGGGTAATGGAGAGAGAAGAGTGCTTCATTATGAGTTGCGTGCTGCACAAATGGCAGTCGGAGTGAGAATGAAGAAAGGCTAGCATTAGCGATTAATAGGTATTGGCTCTGGCAACACAGCAGGCCATTAGCTTCCAAGAACACAGTCACTTCTAATGCCTAATATTCTAAAAGGGATTAAAAACGCAACGGTACTAACAAAAGCCTATCAGACGTTTTAAATAGCTTGGTAACAGAACAGGTAATCTCGTTTGACTCAAGATTTGTGTGTGTGACCGCCTTGGTCTCAGGGCTTCCACACAGAAGATTGTTTTTTTCTCTCATTGAGCCAAAAAAAAAACACTCTCAGCCACCCTATCCTCAGTATCCTTCCTCCAATTTGTGATTCAAAGCGCCTGTCCTCTATGGAAATGTAAAGTGAAAGATAATCCACTGGTGGGTATAGCGATGCCAGGATAAGCAAAGCTTAGCGAGGAGTGTGGCGAACCATTGCTGAAAAGTTTAAAAAGCTACGAAAATAAGCAATTGTTTACCATCAATTTTCTTCCACCTTTTATCTTTGAAGCTCTTCTCTGTGTGGAAACCCTGAGACCGACACAGTCACACACACACACACACACACACACTGGTATTTTTACTCGTATTTCCACACACACAATATAAGTCTATTCTCATGCTTTCACAGAGGGAGTGGGCTCCCAGAGCAGCTCGTCTCTCAACATACGGGGTACAGCTAGGTCTACCTCTTACCAGTTTAGACCAACATTGTATACATCATCTCTCTCTGGACAGTATTTTCAGTAAGCTAGTTCATCATATTAGCCAGAATGTGTGGCATCACTGATATGTAGATAAAGTATTTTCTATATCGGTTACATCACAATCAATTAGAGAGAATACATGTGATGCCAGTAATTACAGCCAAGATGAAAAAAAGGAGCACATCTTTCAAAGTGCACGAAATCCACATTGCAATTACTGTCAACTTAAAGTATCTAAAACCACACTACCTACTTCAAACATCAGAAATAACAACAGAATGAAGGCAAGTCATATCAAAAAGAGACAAGACAGCAGCAAAAGGTACACAGTATTCCTCAGGTTACAAAAAAGCCCCTCTGTCAGTTAATAGACTCAATGATGTGTTCAATAGAACATTTTTGCAGGCAGGCAGAGAGACAGAGAGCGAGAAGAGTGGCAGAGTGGGGTAGCTACCTTTGATGTTTGTTGGGTCTGTCAGATGGCTGGGGAGTGGACTGGGGGAGGCTCTATTAGAGTTGACGCGTTGCTACGATCCACCTGGGAGATCTGCCTCACAGAGCAGCTGCAGCGAAGCGAAAACAAGGACATGGGGAAATAAATAATCAACCAAACAACCATTTCCCTTTACATAATACAACCGCTGCAGGTTCACACACACACACACACACACACACACAGGTACTAGCAGAGGCTCCTTTAGAGGAGGAAGGGGAGGAGCATCTTCCTCCGTGATTTTCATAAAAATAGAAATTGTAAAACATTTTTCAAAAGTTATCATTTTTAGATAAAACTATACTAAATATATTCAAGTAACCAAATAATTGATTTAAACATACTATTTTGCATTGAAGGTCTACAGTAGCCTCAACAGCACTCTGTAGGGTAGCACCATGCTGTACTTGGAGGACAGCTAGCTTCCGTTCTTCTCTGGGTACATCGACTTCAATACAAAACCTAAGAGGCTCATGGTTCTCACCCCCTTCTGTAGACTTACACAGTAATTATGAAAATTTCCGGAGGACGTGCTCCAACCTATCAGAGCTCTTGCAGCATGAACTGACATGTTAACCACCCAATCAAAGGAACAGAGAATGAATCTAGTACTGAAACCACAAGATACAGCTAGCTAGCACTGCAATGTATAAAGTGTGGTGAGTAGTTGAGTCAAAGAGAGAAAGACAGTTGAAGAAAGTAATTTTTTCCAAAATTGAGAAGCAAGAGACGTAATTTTTTTCACTTTCACTTACTTAGCTGGCAAAAGCAGCTAGCTAGTTTAGCCTACTCAACCAATCATAGGGATGCTATGTTAGCTTGCTGGCTATGACTATCCAACAACACAAACTATTTCAAGTCAAGGTAAGCTTTCGTTTTACTAATTTATTGCAACCGGGGCCCGCCGGTGTAAGTGCTAAACAGCTTACTGACTGTACACTTACGTTACTGCATGATTTTAGCAACTTTACTAACGCCTTAGTTATATTAGCTATGTTGACGATGACGCTACTTTAGCTAAGCTACTTTGCAGTTATATGGTTTGGCCTGGAAATGTTCCCTCGCCTGGTCACAAACAACATATGTGTTTTGCACTGAAGTCCACAAGTGACGAAGGGAAAAGATCAGAGGAGGAGAGCGCATAGATGCGAGAAGGAATACAAGGTGACTGTTACGAAAGTGAACTGTGTTTACACGTGATCAGGGGTGTATTCATTCCACCAATTGTGTTTATAACATTTCTTAAAACGGAACAAAACAAGGATAAACATACCTGAATTTGTCCAATAGAAACTCTATTTTGCAATTGTTGGACTTATGATTACACCCTCTATCAGCTAGATGCAGGCAAGAGTGTGCAAGGCGGTATTGAATGTGTCACTGTCTGTCCATGTGTCACTGTCATCTCAAATTTCTCTCTCAACCTGTGTGCACCTACATTGTAAACGTTCATTCATTGGCTAGGTTGTAGCAACCTCATGATGGATATAGAGACAAATTTGAGTATAATGTAGTAGCCTAAATCTATCGCTGTTACATTTAACTGGGTGAATGGAATATGAATGAGTCCTCCAATATCTGTAATAGAAATAAGGCCATGCTCATGAAAAAACTAAATCGTCCTCCATCAAACAGCATTGACCGCCACTGGCATGTACACACACACACACACACACCTCAGTCTGTCACTCTCCCCTGTAGCAGAATAGGTCAGTGTACTAACCTAGTCAGTCCCCCCCCCCCCAACAACCTAATTTGTACAGTAAATGGTTATCCCATTCTGTTGAAGAGCAATTGGACTTGAAACTGTCTAACGGATTAGGGAGTGTCCTCTAGCAGTGGGTCTAATAACCTGACAGGACAGGAGGGCACTGCTACTGCTGGGCAGGGAGTCTTTAAAGGTTTCAGTACTGATTAAATCAGACAAGCCTTGGCATGGGTAGACAAACTGTACAACTGCTCCTTACGGCCATAACCTGCTGGTTTGTCTTTGGTTCTGTTTGTAGGGGAGGTTATCACTGTAGCTGGTCCCATCACCAATGCATCACTTTTTGTCAGCATTTCTAAACAGCTTTTAGACTACAGACCAAATAAGCTCCACGGTTCACAATCAGCCGGGTAATGTTTCATTAACTATGATCGGCAAGGCCCTCAGGTAAATCCTGCATTTATTAACTATGATCGGCAAGGCCCTCAGGTAAATCCTGCATTTATTAACTATGATCGGCAAGGCCCTCAGGTAAATCCTGCATTTATTAACTATGATCGGCAAGGCCCTCAGGTAAATCCTGCATTTATTAACTATGATCGGCAAGGCCCTCAGGTAAATCCTGCATTTATTAACTATGATCGGCAAGGCCCTCAGGTAAATCCTGCATTTATTAACTATGATCGGCAAGGCCCTCAGGTAAATCCTGCATTTATTAACTATGATCGGCAAGGCCCTTGGGCCTTGCATTTTTTTTTTTCCAACTTTCTCGTTCTGTGCAGGATTAGAATACCTCTCCAGGGAATGCTTCTTTCTTCTCTTAAAGGACATTTATGCTTAGAGCACCTTGGATTTCTGGGACAAACATCAGAAAGGTGAGCTAAGCCTGTGTCCAGGCTGCATTAGTTACCACACCACTCTCCAGTCACAGCCCAGGCAAGGCGAGCCCCCGATAGAGAACTTCCAAATGGGAGATTATACCCAATGCACACAATAACTGAACAAAGTGGCACTTAGGCAACACGCCTTTTAAACAAAATGTGATAAACTCCCTTTAAGTGCCCCAATCTCTCCAGGTTTTGTCATGCAGACAAAAGAATGATTGAAGAGGGAATCAAGTTATTGTGATCCCTTAAAAAAATACATCTATGCTATACAGTCTATCCTGTTAAAAACCTTCCCGCCAGACGTGAGTCAGTCCATCTATGACACACCACCAGCATGACTAAGTGTCACCCCTAACATCACTATCCCGGCACTGCAGCTAACTGAAGAAATATTGTGTAAATGTTAGTTCCTGATACTGTACTGACTACTGTTTTTCAATCCTACATTATGCAGAACCTTGCATATTCTATCACAACTTGTCACAACGCCCCGCACCATTTGGAGGAGGCCCCAGTGTAATTCTCAAATTAATAATGAATGGTTGGGGCCCTGGCTGACAGATGGTTGTGTGTCCCAAATGGCTAGATACTGCACTATATAGGGCTCTGGTTAAAAGTATTTCACTATATATAGGGAACACGGTGCTCTCTATTTGGGACACATCCCATCTGGGGATTGGCTGATTGATCTGGTCTCTTCTCTGCGCTGTCACCAAGGCAATGCAGGGTTTTCTGGGAGGGGAGCTGGCAGGTATGAGTGGCCAAGTTAAAATATCCTCTACCCTGCAGCACTCCTCCTCCCTGATATCAGTGATAGATCAGTGGAGAGGCAGAGAGGTGTGTGTGTGTCACCAGGTAGACAATATTACATTTCATAAATTACTTGAGATTACTTATAGTCACAGTGACTTATCTTGAAAACGTTCTATTTAAGTAGCTCAGCCCCTATCCAATACAGTAAATGTAACCATACACATAAAATGTTTTCCCTAACTGTGTCCAAGAGGATGAGTAAATACATACCAGTGTGAATAGCATGCTGACAAGCACACTAGACCACATCTAAATATTACCATGTACTGTAACCAAGACTTAAATACTATTCTACGGAAGCCCTCATGGCTTTTATGGACTTTGTCCACTTCCGTTTGCTCTGAATGAGCCCGCTGCATAGGACCAGTCCAATCTGAAGGAATGTATGGTGAAACTGTATTGAGCAAACTTTCCAAAGGATACAGTCCACGTCTGCCAATAACAAATGACCTTCACATATTAAATATTCCTCAAAGACTAGTAGTCCATTAACTTCGAATACAAATAACTATGACCTCTACAATGTGCTCTTAAATCCAGCAGGCTTCTCACTTGCCTACAGGTGGAGTCTTGTGGCGAGCCCCCCCCCCCCAAACCTCATTCAGGTGAGACGACCTTTATTGAAAGCCTGGGCTTAGCCGTCATCCCATTCAGACGTGGTGCTGCATGCTGGCACACTGGGTATTACGTATTTGTCCTACTCATCATCACGGCTCACGTCTCCCCAGTGCCTCTGTGTCAAGCGTCAGGAAAGGGCATAATCAGGGCCGGAAAGAAATGACATTCTGATCCCCCTGATCCTGACGTTATTTTTGAGGGGTTAGGAGAAAGCCTACCACATTTCCATGTATCCAGGTAATCCATCCACCTCGCGCTGATGGAGAAAAAAAATCCCAGACGAAATATTGTACAGAGAAATGTCTGTCCTTCCCATTGTGAAGCCAGTGAGTTCCAAGCTCCTGCAGACCTGAGCATCTAATTGAGTATTCCAGCTGAAAATTACAGCCCATCATCATTAGATGCAGCCGGCTGACGGGGCTGCCAACATCAGAAAAAAAGAAAGAAAGAAATGGTTCAATTTGAGGCTGCTGAGCGTTTATCCCAGAGCTGACCTTCGCCAGCTAGCTTTCCCATCCCTCTATTAGAGACAGGGAGGGAAAAAAGACCTTGCAGCCAGGCAGGCCCATCAAAACTCAGACTGAGGTGGAGAGCGACAGGGAGACAGATCGAAAATGCCCCAACGGCAAAAAGATTTCCTGCCAAAACAAATTGGCAGAGCGCTCTAAAATCTGAAGGATTGTGGGAAGGAAGAGAAAGCTGACTTAACAGGGATGTTTGTGGATCCGGAGGCCCTTAGAGTGTCAGAGGACAGCAGAGGCTACAACAGAAAGAGCAGAGGAGTTTCTCCATGACCCTGTTCCAATACCGCATCATTCTTTCCTTGTTTCCTTGAGGCAAGGTTACCACCCTGTTATTTCCACCAATCCAGCTAATTCAAAAATCAGTGAATACTTGAAGGTTGGGAGGATGGATGCACTACTAAAGTACTCCAACGGGGCCAGAGTCAGCCCCCAAAACAGTGAGGTTTTAGCATCTCTAGCATCTCATTTCATCAGATACCAGATGGAATTTCATCAGATGCCACCCTCCCCTCTATGATCTTCACAGGGATTGGCATGCCCCCAGTAGCAGTGAGAGAATAATCAATGTTTGCACTCCAAGCCACTCTGTCTGAGATTGCTGTTTGATTACATCACAGCACGCATCACCTCTCTGCCACGTACATCTGTACTCCTCATAGGTTCACGCAAAACAGAACACTGGAGGCTCTAGTTAAGGTGAATGAGTTCTATATAGACACCGGAAGCTCTGGTTCTAAAGGTGAAGGAGTTTCATAAGAACACTGGAGGCTCGAGTTCTAAAAGGGGAATTAATTATATTCCTAGTTGGGACAACACAGTTCCACTGTGAAGAAAGGTTCAATTAGTGTCGACGCAACAACTCAAGACCTACAATAGAGCCTACAAAAATACCACTTGCCTCCATTTTAAATTTTTTACTCTAGAAAAATATACTTTCTGATATTATTGATAGTAATTATCAAACATTAAATTGAGGCTAATGTCGGATACACAGAACCAAATCTGGACTCCGGCCAGAAGAATTTACAACAAAAATTGGCAAAAAGGGTCAAACGTTTTCCCTGAAATGGACCGCAACAGTTGCAGTATAAAACCATGTCAGTGTTCAGACCAGTGTTCATTACTACACACACTTCAAAGACAGCACTGGGAGTCAGATCAGACAGTGATTAGACAGGAGTGGTGGGAGACCAACTGACTGCAGCATGCATGTGTATGTTTTGGGGTTTTTACTATCCTTGTGGGGACCAAAAGTCTTCACAAGGATAGTAAAACAATGACAATTTGTACAAGTGGGGACATTTTGCTGGTCCCCACCAGGAAAAGGCTATTTTAGGGTTAGAGTTAGAGTTAGGTTTAGTGAAAATAAAATGTTGAATGGGCATCAACTCGGGAGCCCTCTGTGTGCGCTTACATGTGTGCCTGTCCGAACCCAAGAGGCTGATTGTGAATTCATCCCAGAGCCCCGTTCTCATCTAGAACATATGGATGATCAGTCTACCTGATGGAGCAACAGAAGTCAGCAAGGAGGAGTTTACACGCTGCCAGTTTGAATAAAAGATCCGCGCTGGGATTTGTGCTTGACAGGGCAGCCTAAACCTTGTACTGTTCAATTATGTAACACCAAGTACTGCAACCCAGGAAGGTATGTGCAGGGCTCTGCTCTCATCGGAATCCATCCAGAGAGACCACGGAGGGAAGCAGGACTTGATCTCAGGTTAGGATGAGAGATGTTGGTCGGCAGCCAGGAGATCAAAAGCTGCTGAGAGGACATTATCGTCTCTAAGGCTGTCCCCCAAAATGATACCTTATCCCCTGCCCTACGTTTGACCAAAGCCCAGGTCAAAAGTAGTGCACTATATAGGCAGTAGGCAACATGGGCCCATTTGGGATACAGTCTAGGTCTATTCCTGGCTGTGGTTGTGCAGTGTGAGGGGACTGGTACTGTCACGCTGTCATAACATTACATAGAAGGTGATTGGGGGAGGGGGGGTTACAGTTCATTAGACGACAATAAACATGTTTCACACCAATTATCATTTAATTAAGAAGGACATATTGTTGGCGAGCAAATAAGAGCACTGGCTGAGGGAAGAAACAACATATTCAATTGGTGAGAATTGTTAAGTCTAATCACTGTTAATCACTGCAACAAACAAATGAAGTAAAGGAAACTGGAGCCTGACAGTGGAGCTATAAGCTCTAGGGCATTATACTGCATGTGTAGAGTGTGTGTGGTGAAGGTCGTTATTAAGACCATGACACAGACAATGACATCTCCTGTCATCGTTTAATCAGCCAGCCTTGCTAATTAGCTTCAGACCACTCAGAGGAGAAGGGGGGGGGGGGTTACATATAAAACAGAGACGAGGTGTGTGTGTGTGTGTGTGTGTGTGTGTGTACACACACACAGAAGTTTCAGTTATTTCAGCCACACCCCTTGCTGACAGGTGGACAACTTCAAGCACACAGCCAAGCAATCTCCATAGACAAACAATGGCAGTAGAATGTCATTACTGAAGAGCTCAGTGACTTCCAACGTGGCACCGTCATAGGATGCCACCATTCCAACAAGTCAGTTCGTCAAATTTCTTCCCTGCTAGAGCTGCCCCAGTCAACAGTAAGTGCTGTTATTGTGGAAATGTCTAGGCGCAACAACGGCTCAGCCACGAAGTGGTAGGCCACACAAGCCCACAGAACGGGGCCGCTGAGTGTTTGTGTGTAGTGCGTAAAAATCTGTCCTCGGTTGCAACATTCACTATAGAATTCCAAACTGCCTCTGGAAGCAACGTGAGCACAATAACTGTCATCGGGAGCTTCATGAAATGGGTTTTAATGGCCGAGCAGCCGCACACAAGCCTGAGATCACCATGCGCAATGCCAAGCGTCTTCTGGAGTGGTGTAAAGCTCGCCGCCATTGGACTCTGGGGCAGTGGAAACATGTTCTCTGGAGTGATGAATCACGCGTTTGTCTGGCAGTCCGACAAACGAATCTGGGTTTGGCGGATGCCAGGAGAACAACACCTGTCCCAATGCATAGTGCAAACTGTAAAGTTTGGTGGAGGAGGAATAATGGTCTGGGGCTGTTTTTCACGGTTCGGCCAGGTCCCTTTGTTCATGTGAGGGGAAATCTTAACGCTACTGCATACAATGACATTCTCGACAATTCTGTACTTCCAACTTTGTGGCACATTTTGGGCAAGACCCAGCATGACAATGCCCCCGTGCACAAAGCGAGGTCCATACAGAAATGGTTTGTCGAGATCGGTGTGGAAGAACTTGACTGGCTTGCACAGAGCCCTAACCTCAACTCCATCGAACACCTTTGGGATTAAGTGGAATGCCGACTTCTAGTCACCTATGTCGCCCAACATCAGTGCTGACTTCACTAATGATCGTGGCTGAATGGATGCAATGTTCCAACATCTTCTTCCTAGAAGACTGGAGGCCGTTGTAGCAGCAAAAGGGGGGACCAACTCCATATTAATGCCCATGATTTTGGAATGAGATGTTCGACGAGCAGGTGTCCACATACTTTTGGTCATGTAGTGCGTGTCTCCACTTTTCTCCTCATCTTCGAAAATGTTGAAATCTCTAGCCTACAGAGAAAGCAATTACTAAATCACCAATGAACCCTTTAACAGGAGTTGAGTGATGCTGTCCAAGTCAACTACTGCATTTCATTCCAGGGCTAGCGCATACAGCAGGAAGCTGTAGCAGTCAGCCCAACGTAATTGGCCACCACTACAGTAAGAAAAAAAAAGACGTATTTATAGAACGCTGGGTAATTCACCATTTCCTGAGCTGGCCACGGAAAGGAGAGGCAGCTCCACTGTCATTAACTGCAAACCACTGGTCACCGGAAACTGTGAGCACAAAACAAGATGACGGCTACTCGGTTAGTACTGCTCTTTACAGCCCTGGCTGTATGGATTTCTAACCACACGCTGTAGGTCTTCCTGTTTTGTTCTTCTAGTCACATGTGATTGTTCAGCCAGAAAAAAAACAAAGTCCTCCTTAGATTATCCCAGAAGTAAATGCAGGTAGTTGCACTTTCAATTATTTGAATTGAGTTTCCATTCCGTCAGTCATTCAGGAGGAATAATGAACCTCCTCGTCCAAATAGGTGTTCAAAAAGAATTTGAGGCTTAAATAGAACGCATTATACGTTACTCAGATAGCTGGAGCCAGAGGTTGAATCCCAAATGGCACCCTATTACCTCTTTAGTGCACTACATCTGAACTGCGCCCTGTGGGCCTTCAACAAAAGTAGTGCGCTATAAGGAGAATTGGTTAACAATATTTGAGACACAGCGACAGTAGATTGTAAAAAGCATATCCTGGAGAAATACACCCTGAAAACACAGTTCACCGATGCTGAAACTGCGTGTCTTGATATCAGACTAAATCAGGGAAGTGTTAAAGCCAAATTAACCCAGTGTACCTTTAAATAGAAATGCTCACACTTGACTTCATTGAGTTCTTAGTATTCATAGATCCAGAGTATGGCTTGCTTAGGGCATATTTGAGATGGTGTAAGTATTTAGGTCTGCCATCCCTCTACACGCCACAGACTTTAGTGTAAATGTAATCTATATAGTTTGTCAGTATTATTAATTATGCTGGGCCTGTATTCACCAAGTGGCTCTGAGTAGGAGTACTCTGGTATCCCATCTTATTCATTAAACTAAAAGGCAAAACTGATCCTAGATCAGCATCCCTGCTTCGAAACACTGGACAATTGTAATCTCTACCACATGCATTAACCTTTTCACGTGAGTGCCAAATATCTCTAACCCCCCCCCAATTCTGTGATGTCAGAATGCTCTCACTGTTCCAAAATGTGACGCAACAGGACAGTTACCCACACTGCCCTCGAACCAAGACACACTTCATGCTATTTATCTATAGGCTATATTTCAACTTGTAAATTAGAAAACATAACTTAGAAAATAATTTCTAACAGTTTGAATTGAGGTGTGTTCCACCTCCTCATTGATTCACATAAAAGTAGGCCATTTAACTGTTGCCGAGAATTGGTGTTTGAGACTTTACTGTACCTGACAAACTTCTCTCTTCAATGAGAGCCCAAGAACCTCCCCAGCGTTTCCCATGATCAAGTATGCAGACATTTGCACAGTCTAGCGCAAAGCTTTCCCCCCTGGCTGGCGCTCGCATTGCCTTCATTGTTGTTTTCCTTACAAATAATAGGACTGTGTTTGAGTAAAACTGTTTCTGTGAGAAAAAAAAACACTGACTGTTGCGTCAATCAAAACTGGACGTGCCAAATAATAATTCTAATCACACCGGTTTAAGCATCTGCTGCAGGGACCACTGCACATGTGTTGGTACATGTCAAAAGGTCAATGTGCCAGAAATCAATTGAGATGGGCTTTCTGAGAGGCGGGAGGTTTAAGGGAAGACCGAGGGATGAGGGAAAAGATGTAGGAGGTAATGGGATTCTCATGAATGTTTCATGGGTATTATTTTTCTTCCAGGCACTGTGGTTCTTCTCTGGAGAGGGGAGGTTGTTGAGGGAGAGGTGGTTAACTGAGACAGACAACCAGTTGTCATGACTCTCCTTGGTGAGGATCAAAAAAGACACCCATTGGCTAGGCAAATGTTTGAGGATAAGCCAGGCCACCCCCCACCCCCTAAATGAGTTAGTTGTTACATTATTCATTTAATTGATTGTCAATTAAACATAGGTCATTTTTCAATAAATAACAGTCATCACATTAATGATCGTCACGTCAGTCTTGCTGAGTCAGTCAGTCGTCAGACAGATTCCATCATCCCGCTCCTTTACTGAACACAGACTCTGGGCTTTTGGTTGCAATTTTTTTATTACATATTTGTTGGCCATGCATGAATGAATGTGCAATTCATATGAATTGTTAAGAGACAAACGGAAGATTGTTATTCTGTAACTGACCCTGGTAACTCCCCGTTACCAGGAATAGATTGAGTAGAACCCACAGTCCAGGCCAACTTGAGGCTGCCAATGCATTTCAGTAATGCCTGAGTTTTATAGGTACAATTTACAGCCAGTGTCAGGGCTTTGGGACTTAGCCTGGACACACCAACAATCAAAAGCTTGTTTCCCAATAGAATCATTCAGTGTTTCATGCCAACTACAATATATTTATTTTCATTCAAACAGACCACAATGCTATTTTGTATTCCAAGAGCTATTGTGAAGATAGCCAAGTAGGTGATAAACAACAACACTATAGACCTACATTGAAAAATAAATACTGTATCCACCACAGTGATGGCAATGCAAAGCAACAAGAATGTACTAGAATGTTGGTGTGATTACGTTCCATGTCATGTTGTCCTGTGGTTCTCGTGGTCATGGTTTGATGGTAAGCCGGCGACTACTCAAAAGGTATCAAAACAGGTACATCAGAGCTGACAAACACCAGGCATTGAAAAGCAGAAGACAAATCCATGAGAGAGAGAGAGTGTTAGAGATAGAGACCATTCCATTTGGCAGACGTTTGTGAGTTCTGTAGCATCCCTCTCTGTGACATTAAAATGAGACAAACCTGGAATTACCTCAAGTGCTCAAACCAAACGTCAGGTGCAACATAACAGCAAACTGCCATATGAGGGTTTTTAACACGGGATGACAAAGACCGGCTGCCACTACAGAATGTCCAGGACAACAAGAATGTACCACGCTCAGCTGAACACATCCAACACAGCTGAAAACAGAAAACACACAACTTCATACAGCATGAGAAAGTGCGAGATCTCCGGTGAGTCTATAAAACAGAATATTTCTTCCTCTCATCCTTCACAACAATTCCCTCTTAATCTATTCAAAGATGGGAGATTTACTTAGAGCCATCTTGGAGATTTTACAGCAAACCCTTGGCTCGGTCATGTGGGGTGGAGCAGGCGGTCTGCTCAGGAACACCAATTAATAAAACGTCGCCTTGTCCCAAGACGGATCGGAGAAACTTAGAGGAAAGGCCACAGGGACAGCATGGGGAATACCACACAGAGCCAGGCAACATCATAGAGATCCTATAATAGGATCTCTATGGGTTACATGAATTCATCGGTTCAAAACACAATGTCATTACTTGTTTTTAGAAAAAATAAATCCAATTCGGCTGCCAATTTCTATTCCTTGGTATTAAAATCAGATCTGAGGAAGACTTTGTACTCTGTGTTCCCCCGAGCCCTTAAGACACACCTCAGTGATGCTGCCTGGAATCAGTGTAGGAGTGGGGTGGGTGCTCTACACTCACAATGCAGCAAAACACAGCATAGGAGCCAAAGCATCCTGATTGTGAGTGAAGGTACTGTCTAATTACCAAGGCCAACTACACCACTGCAGATATCATGCGGACGCTACAATAACAAGCCAACTTGGCTAACGACCAAAGCTAACCTTATCATTTCACATTCCTCTGTGATTTCTCTAAGTTCGACAGAGCCAAACGTATTACACATTAAAAACTAATACGGGGATTATTTCTGGAGCACAAAGTACTTCCCAGTTAATCGATTGCATTATGTAAAGAAAAGCTTAAAAACACTACAACAACAAATTTCACAGGCTAATACAACTTATATGGTTCGCACCCAGAAGATCTCCTTTCAAAGTCATGGATTTTAACTGCGGCACACTGCTCATACCACCTGACCGGCCATTCCTTTCCTGCGCCGTTGGGGAAATAAAGAACATTACAAATAGCTGAATTAGGTCCTGTCACATTCCCCAGATAGGGCAGTGCATCTCTATTGACCCTGCTGAGCCTCTGGGTCCCGTGGGGTCTGACTGTTGGTCCCCGGCAGGATAAAGTGCTGCTGTGCTCTTCAAGGAGAGCGTCAGGCTGTGTGTGGCCAGGACACTGATACTAACACCTGCACACACATTTTCTCTCTACTCGCATACGAATCTTTCGCTTTACATTTGGTTTTAACTCACTCGCACAAAGCGTCAGGACGACTGACATGCCGCCGCCCCGCCACCGGAGGTTGACTTGTTATGGTGCCGGAGTAACTATGTTAAGGCACCTGGAGATGGAGAGGAAACCGAGCCAGAGCAGGAAACTGCTGTGACTCACCCAACCAGCCCCAGCACACTGTCCATCAACCGAAATCATCAGTCGCGCTTGTTTGGGACTATCGGTCTCAATGACATTGAGGAATGCAGGTGCAGCGGGCAAGAGGAGCTGATCTCACCTGAGAGCGCACTCTAATAAGTGTCTATTAACCAAAATAAAACCTTGATAGGAGAGCAGTGGATGATGACGTTGAAAGATTGACTGATTCGCCATGCTTGATGCTATGCCCGGTCTGTTACTGATTATTGACTGTTCACTGGACAAGAGATTCATATCCATTAGGGGCTTTTCAGAGAGATAATCCCTGTCATATTTCCCCCAATACTCAAACTGCACAGTATTGATCAGAACAGTGTCTCCTGCTGCAGTGCATGCGGCTGCAAAAACACGCCTTTTGAAGAACACAGAGGGAGAGACAGAAACCGTCAGGGGGAGAGACTGACCCACGATCTGAATGGATTGCCAAAAAGAATGATTAGAGAAAAGATTTCCTTTCAAAGGAGGGTTTATCAACCAAAGAACAATGCCCTTGTTACAAGAAGGACCTGGAAGTGGATACACCTTAAGGCTAAATTGACAACTTGCCTCATTCATAATGATATTCCAACAGGTCAACGAGTGTCCCATATTTCTGCTCTTAAATGGGGTTACTGCATTCTTCATGAGATCATTTCTGAGCCGTTATTATATCTAGAATAAATACAATTGTGAAATCAAACAGGCAGGGATGGTCATTTCGGGAGCGTACAATGACATTGTTTTGTAAGGTAAATGTGCCAAATGATTCCTGGCATACATAAAGTCAATGGCATCAAACCTAGACGGTAACAGAAGAACGTTTGGGGGAAATCGCAATTATAGAGCATCCCAGAGACAGACTCGGAATAGACAGACCGATCCAATTTCTCAATGATGTACAGTTCATGTACCAGCCAATGCATTCTGCTCCTCCATTATCTGTGGCCGCGTCGCCACTGGTGCTAGGAGCTTCAGCTAGTTAAAACCCAGCATATAAAAACCCAATTAGCTATGTATCATAGCTGGGAAAGGGATATGACTGTGTTCAGGCAAAAAAAGAAAGTGTGCTCACAGGGGTTCGTTAACATCCACCAACAGTCTACCCTTTTACTTCCTGCCGCAATACAAAAATCGCACCGAAATTGGCTATGAAATTTTAAGCAGGCTACTTAACATAGCCTAAAAACATAAAGTCACTCAGCCGGAGTGTGGGGACAAAATGGCAAACTGTAGAATTTGAGACAGTGATAAACCATGGGAAATCTAACGCCAAAACACTCGCTTTTGAAGCATTAGCCATTTGTGGCATCAGGTCAAGTAGGGTCGAGGCCAACATAACATGTCTTTATTCTGGTGCTTCCTTCGGGGCACCACGGATAAGGCAGTCAAAAAAAAATACTGCTTAGAATCTCTGCTAAACTCCTCCTCCCGCCTCTCCCAAACGAGGCACGTCTTGAGGATTCTTTTGTCAAGTGCAGCACCTGCGCTATGCTGCACAGTCTAAAATTTGACGTATACATACCACGGTTAGTCAGAAGTTCCATGATAAAACAAGACTGGCCGGAGACCAACATTTCATACACATACTGTGCAAAGTGGGTGCGTTCCACGACACGCCTTTGCATACAGCTAATACATTCACAACTATTGATGACCTTTCCATTTTACATTTACTATAATCTGATCTCATGCTATTAGAAGTATGGAACAGACTCACCTACCATAGAGTTACTTTCATCTTGGCATCATATGATTTGATCCCTATGTGGTTCTGTCTGATGAAATAGACCTTCTCTTCCACTCCCAGAGCGTCTGGGGCCTCAGATCTAGCTAGGTCGCCTCCTCAGGCAGACAACTCAAACAGCAACACTGAACGCAGAGGTACTTTAAACAACCCAGTGCACTGCAAATCACTATAAAAAAAATAAAAAAAAGAGTACGACAATAACAGTAAACTTGTTCGGCAACACTAACTAGAGAACAGCCATTTGGGGAACACAGGTAAACGTGATTATAAAGTACAACAGACTTAATATATCTTCAGTACACACAGCCAAATAAATGCTTGGGAAGAACCTTCAAAGAAATGTGTGTTTCCTGTGTGTTTAGTCATCAGGCACAAAAACCCTAGTATGCCTTCGCAAACAAAACAAAAAAAACACCAAGGCCACTCTGTATTGTCTGTATGGTCCAATTCAAGCCCATGCGGAACAAATTATTAAATGTTTTACACTATGGACTGGATAGAGAAGGCTATACTGTCGCAATACACATTGGTACAACAATGTCACTCTGTGCGTGAATGAGACACCGTGGTTGGCTCCAGTGTATACAGACAGAGGTCTTTTTCATCCACTCCAGTCCCGCCGACTCCATCAGTTTCAGAGCAGTCAGTGCCAGCAAATGTTGTGCCACAGCACAGTACACCACCCACCTCAGGTTGGGGCCCTGCTCATTCCTTTACAGGAAGAAAACAGGTTAAAGAAGAAGTAGGTTAAAGAAAAAGTATTGATCCCACACTGAATCTCCCTGGTAGATGAAGGGAGGAAGTAACCCTTCCCAACTTTGCGGTGTATTTATTCTGAGACAGTGAGCGAGACAGAGAGTCCAGAGGGGTCTATGTGAGCCATTGTGGTTTAGTAGTGGGAACAGAATAGGGCTCTGGAGACGGGGGGAGGACAACGGCAAGAGGGGAACAGAGGGACAAGTCAACCTTGCAGCAGAGATCTGCTAGCTCTTCTCACAATCAGAATCACAATCTCCCATGCAGAGAGTGAGCCATTCAATTGCTGACTGACCCAGCCCTTTCATTTAGACTGGGGGGAGCAGAGCAGTTCCATTCCATCACCTCCCAACCTCATCTAGCTCTGTCTGGGCTGTCTGCTGCTCCTTCATAATCAGCTGGGAGGCTGGCTGGCTGGCAACCCGGCTTCTACACACTACTCTTTTGCTGTAGCTACATAGTCAGGGAGCCTTATACAGGAAGCTGGCTGCAGCTATGGGTGGAAGGTCAATTAGATGGTGCCCTTAGAAGGGGAGTGGGCAGATAGGAGGATAGGCGGCTAGACTTCAGGAGTAGAAATTACTTCTGGTATGTCACAGACAGAAAGACATAGGGCCAGGGTTTGGGGTGGGTGGAACGGTGCAGCAGTCTAGCTGCCTCACGGGTGCTTTGTTGAATGAGATGACAAGGATCAATGGACCTACGAGTCAGAGACCCCCGTCCCCTCAATGGGCGGTCTCTGTGGCCCTCGTGGGCCCGTAGTGACTCGGTCCAGTGAAGATCTAACCAGGTCAGCCTCGTCTGGAAACCCTAAATCTGTCTGATCTGAGTGGTGTGCAGACCCTGAAATCTGACCTGATCAACAATCTAAATGGGTGAATCGATGAAGTGAGACCATACTTTACAGTATTTGTGGGGGGAAAATGATCTGTGCTTTCTTAGATTAAAATGAATTGTAATATGGTAACGTGCCCTTTGATTTGCTAGACTATTGGTTCACCACACACAACTTGCTTTGAATAACATCTCCGTAGAGAGCATTGGTAAACAGAACAGGTCTGACCTGTTGAAATCCGATGTGAAATCAGCTCAAGTGGAACTCCCTCCTTTTATTACCAATTAAAGCTGGGGTTGCCTGGTTACAGGTGGCAGCAGAGAACAAAGAGAGAGAAACTGAGGATATTTGATATTACACACCACTACTACTCATCTCTGGAGAGTTGCTCACGCCGACGCTTATTATTACCACCACCACTGACGATTTAATGCTGCCAATTGCTGTCCGGCAAGCATACCCAACAAATTGTCTGTTTCCCTTCCCACCTGGTGTTTATAGCGTCTGTCCCAAACGCCATCCTAATCCCTACATAGGGCTATGGTCAAAAGTAGTGTACTATATGTAGGGAATTAAGTGCCATTTGGGACACAGGCAATCCCAGGCCTCCTTGGCAGTCATAAATCAATAGTACCCCACTGTACACCTCAGACAGAACTGAGGCTCTCTTTCTCTCCACAATGACTCCTAAAGCAGCTAGCCAAGTCCGCGACTGGGAGAGCTTATTGACGCACGCCGACACCGCGGAGAGAGTAATTTTAAAGTCACACACACACACACCAAGGGGGTTTCAGATTTCCTGATGTAATGGATGAATGTACAGGTAACTGCCAAAATAAAAAAAAGGAAAGACTTAAGTAAATTTGTGATTCAATATAGTTTGTAAGCAGGTGCTTCCACACAGGTGTGGTTCCTGAGTTAAGCAATTAACATTCCATCACGCTTAGGCTTATTTTGTCTACCATGGCTATGTCCCCATAGGATGACAATGACCCCGTCCATTGAATTTAACACTTATGGGAGATTCTGAAGCTGCGCCAAGAGACAACGGTTTCCACCACCAACAAAACACCAAATGCTGAAATGTCTCATGGGAAAAATGGTGTCGCAGATACAGAGAGAACACACAGAGAGAGAGACAGCGACAGAGAGAGAGGAGAGAACACACAAAGAGAAAAAAAATCTTGTAATGCATATGGTGCATCTGTGAGGATAAGCCTGCAGTCAGAGGTTGCTAGGGGGTTGTGTAGCTCGTGTGTAATCATCTCCCCTCTCTCTGCCTTCTGCTGGATTCTCAGACTTCATGCCAATTCAATGCCCTTGAAAGTGTGACTCCGGTAGGGATGAGAGGGAGGGAGGGGGAGAAGTGTATGCACTTGTGTTCGTGCGTGCGTTGTCGAGGGGGGGGGGGAGGAGGAATTTGTTACTGCAAAGGAACAGTACTTCATTTGCATAAGTAAAAAAAAAAAAAAAAAAATATGTTAAGCCTTGATAATACATGAATCTTCAGTTGAATTCACTTTCTCTATATAATATCTCCATTTGGAGAGATGTAATATCTCCATTTGTTAAGAATAGAGGAGACATGGACTGTGATTCGAGCAGGGGGAAACAAGAGAGGTCTGGTTTGCTGTGACTGGTGGCTGTGGACGGTCATTAACTATTCCTTTAGTGGAAAAAAAAATAGCACCTTTCATGGTGGTATGGAAGCAGTGGGTCAACCTGATCTTGAATCTATTAAAAGAAGGCCCATCATACATGCTTGAAGCCCCCCACCTAATCTTATCTCCAAAGCAGCACAGTCACACAAATTAACATTCCTATACACTTTCCAACCATCTGAGAATAGGATTCGGGCTCTCTCACGAGAACATACAGACACACACGTACAGAGTCACACACACATGCACAAGCATGCGCACATGCATAAGAGCACTCATATACGAGTGCACACACACAGGAAATCAATTCTAAGCTTCAGTTACAACACAAAGCTTTGGTTCTCAACAAGAGAAAAATACAAATCATGAATCAAACTTCTGTGAATGATTACGCTTAGTCGACACTTAAGCATTTCTACTGGCCTGAGTTCGGTTATTACCTCTATTTATTGGGGGTGAAAAAGACAAAACAGACCCCTGTCCGAGTGGTAAAAATTTAAATAGCTCATGTGGTAAAAATGTAAATAGCTCATGTCCCTGCAGCTGAGATAGAGAAGGCATGGCTGTAAAATGACAGGCTCACTTATTGGCAGACTTTGTTGAACTTGGTTGGTACCTTGAGAAACTCCACTAGAGTGAAATATTTAAAATCAGAAAGGGAATAACCAACAACAGACATATTATTCACCAAGCACACTAGAAGACTAATTAATAGTCATTCAAAACTGCTTGTGTGAAAATATTCTAAAATTAGTTTGATTGTAAATAATCATATTTCTCCCCATCCACATACAATTTATTAGCATACCAATCGCAACATAGGATTTCACTCCTACAAGTTCTATCGGGACACAATTTGAGAAGGTGACTAGAAAGTTCTCCATAAGCAGCACTGGAAACAAAGAGTATAATTTACTTCATACACTAGATATACATCCCCCATTTCTCTCCTTTCTTACTCAGGAAGTTGCCGTTGCAATCTGTGATTGCCACACTCATTTTCGTGCACTTTTAAAATTCATGATGTATATCAATTGATTCTTGAATACAACTTCTACATTCCTTATGAGCTGAGTTTCAATTGCCTTACCCAATCAGAACCCAAAATGTAAACTGGTTTTACTCCTTTGTAAACAGAACATTGGCCCAACGCTCTAACCACTAGGCTACCTGCCGCCCCAAGATGACTGATTACAATGTAATGTAAAGATCAGAGTCAGAATTAGTAACAGTATTCAAATATAAATAAATATAAATAAATAGAACTGCTTCAAATTCTATCCAATCACACGTGTCTCACAGGACCTTAAATAAGTCAGGGGAACAGATGAGACTTTGTAGATAAGCCGTAGAAAGACGTCTATACATACAGGCCAGTGGAAATCTCTAATATAGGAGTCTTCGAAGTAAGACTAAAGACAACCATAGACTTTGATTCCTCTCCTCATTGCAGGAACTTGAACCTGAAGAGTCAAACGGAACTGTATGTTGTGCAAATACAACCTCCCCATCATAATGTTGGCTGACTGGACACAAATAAAACACAAAACATAGAGAAAATATATAGTAGGTCTAATACTACTTCCTATATCATTTCCCCAAAACTTCTGCAGTATGACTTTAGAAGAGCATTAGATTATATAGTGGCTGGGGCATGACGCTCTGTGCTGTGCGTGTTGTCCCATCAGTGGAGGCATGATGCATGAAGGACAGCCATGCAGCCAGACAGCATAGGAGATCCCCCTGGATTAGTCACACTCGAAGGCCCCACGCTGCTCACAGACTCCCCTCACAGCACCGCCACCACTCTCGCTATGCATCCCAATCCTCACCACCACATCATTACCATACAGAACACATAATGGAGCTATAGACTGCCAGCAGACAAAAATACAGCCCAAAGTCACCACCGCCAGGGCAGTGCAATACAGCACTAGAAATAATAGAACACACATACAGGCCTCAACCAATAACAGCCACTCTCCACCAACACAACCGCAGAGTTAATACAATAACGTGTCGATACAGAACACTAACAGCACATAAGCAGTACAGCCACATTAACCACTATAATGACAACAATTCTAGCCATAAAAAGACATTACTGTATATATATATATAGTCTTTAAATAGACAGTACCACACACAAAGAAAAATAAAAACAAAGACAACACGTGAAGTGTTGGTCCCATGAGCTGGAAATACAAGATGCCAGAAATGTTCCTTAAGCACAAAAAACCCTCACATTTTGTGCACAAATTTGCTTACATCCCTGTCAGTGAGCATGTCTCCTTTACCAAGATAATCCCTCCACCTGTCAGGTGTGGCATATGAAGAAGCTGATTAAACAGCATGATCATTACACTGGTGCACCTTGTGCTGGGGACAATAAAAGGCCAATCTAACATGTGTAATGTTGTCACACAACCACTGATGTCTCAAGTTTTGCGGGAGCGTGCACATGGTATGCTGACTGCAGGAATCCCCACCAGAGCTGTTGCCAGATAATTTCAATTGACCGATTTCCTCATATGAACTGTAACTCGGTAAAATCAATGAAATTGTTGCATGTTGCATTTATATTTTTGTTCAGTATTAGTATTTCACTGTCATTAACAAATCATGTGACAATTAGCATTTTCTTTCATTTGAGCAATGATCAATATATGGCCACAAATCACCTAACTACAAGTGCTGTGTCCAATCCCAGGGACATGGTGGTAGACACTGAACTCCACAAACTCTCCATATCCACTTTTCATTGCAGTGCTCTGCCCGTGAGAGTGAAGTCATTTGAAGTGGCAAGTTGAGAGCACAGAAAATACAGAGCCCTTGGCTTTGGTGTAGCAGTGACTTAAATGACTTTACAGTTTACAAGGTGGAAAAGGAGGGAGCTGAGGAACTTACCACAGCGTTACTGCTACTATAGGCCTAATGTGCTTTCCAAACCCTTTATCTATAATGAATTTAACAGGAAACGAGAGACCGGATAGAGAGCATTAGATGCGTGGCAGTGAAGTCAACTCACATTTAATCAGTTGGCCGGTGCAATAATACCTGCTGTAGTCTGGTTCTGTGTGTAGCTAGTCTACTTCGTGTCTTCACTAAGGAACAGATCTCTCTTATCCCTTTTCTTTCTCTAAGAGCATCTCTCCTTGTAGGTTGTTGTGGGAAATGATATGTTACAGGTGTCTGGCTCAACTAAGTGGAACGGAAAGCGTCAGGATTCACACACGTTGGTAACTACGTTGACAGGACCTAATCTTCAACAGGAATAACAGCACAGCTATTTCCATACCTTCTTTATATATATTTTTTGTTAGTAGTTGTTACACTTGTCCCGTCGCTGCTACTCCCCTACAGACTCAGGAGAGGCGAAGGTGGAGAGCAGTGCGTCCCCCGAAACACGGCCCTGCCAAACCGAACTGCTTCTTGACACACTGCCCGCTTAACACGGGAGCCAGCCACACACCATCCAGCTGGCCCGTCACAAGGAGTCGCTAGAGCACAATGGGACAAGGAAGTCCTGGCCGGCCAAACCCCTCTCCCTAACCTGGACGATGCTTGGCCAATTGTGCGCAGCCTCATGGGTCTCCCGGTTACGGCCGGCTGTGATACAGCCTGGGATCGAACCCGGAGCTGTAGTGACACCTCAAGCACTGCATTAGACTGCTGCGCCACTCGGGAGGCATATTTCCATTCTTCTGATATCTGTCTGTCTCCAAACAGGGTGCCAAGTGGAGGCGTAAAATTAAGCTCATTGCACTCGCTGTCCATGATGAAATACTTATATATATATTAATAGTTTAGAAATAGTTGAATATTAATGCTTACTCATTATAAAGTGTTAGCGATATTTCCATTCCTTTGATAGCTGACTGACTGGCTTCCAACAGAGTGCCAAGAGGAGTTGTAAAAGAAGCTCGTCTCCCTCGCTGTCCATTTACTTATTAAAGCCTTATTCCGAGGTCCATTAAGATGGCCTCCATGTCCCAAATGACAAACAGCAACCTCTAGGTATTTCAGACAGCATATAAATCAAACTGAGTTATAAACAATACTTGAAGACCAGGAACTGCATGACAAAAAAAATCATTTGAGACTCCAAGCCCAAAATGTCACGAGGGGTAAAAAATAATTCTCTCATGAAATTGTCGCTATTAATCACCGCCCAATTTTTTAATGGGAAACAGCCCGCAACTGACGGCACCCAAATACATTTAGGGGCCCTCATATAGGCACTTTTAAAAGAGTGATTAAACTTATAATAAATCCCCCTCCATCTTAATTATTTTTTTAAACAGTCAGTTGCGATTCACTGGGTTGTGGGCCAGAGAGGTCTCTTCCTCTTTTAATGAAATCAAAACCGAACAGAAAGTGTGTAAAGGTGGCAGAGAGGACCTGTGGCTATAGGCCTGTGAGAGCTGAGCTTCCCATCCATGCCTGGCTGGTAATGCCTCATTAGAAACCCTGCTCTGCACATTTTAATAGCAGCACCACTAACACAATTAGCAAACATTCATGTCAACATTTTGAATTTGCTAGACTAAAACTGACATCTAGTTTCAACCATTCACCTCTTAAACAAAGTTGGATTGTTATTTTCAAAGTTGTTTGTGAGCACAAAACTGTAGTTGAGATGTGCTAACCTCACATGTATTCATCAAGGTTAGGCTTGGAAGTTAAAGCTCTAATGTACTGCACCCTGAAATCCTACCCTTATCGAAACCAGTACTGTTAACACTCCTAACCTCAAAAATGCACTCTTAAAGTTAAACCCCTCTTAAATCGTTAGCATAGGACTTTCAAATCCTAACCTTGTTTTCAGGTTGAGATGTTAAAAAGTATCATATGGGAGCTGTGGCAGTTTAATATATTTTGTACAGCAAGCATAGCACTACTTAAAAAGATCACGCCGCATGTGGATATTCAGCAAGGTAAAGACAATCTGCCTGTGTAAGATTCCATTATGTAATATCAGCTTGGAGCCACATACACGACATACAAAAGTATTTGGACACCCTTTCAAATTAGGAGAAAGAGGAGGGAGGGAAGCGCTACTAAGGTACACAATAGTACATTTTGGTAGATGGAAGGTGCTCTTTGGTAAAAGGGGTAAATTGGTCATCAAAAAGAAAGGAGGACCAAGGCACTCTTTATATAATTAATTAAAATGCCTTTATTAGTATGGCATGTTCAATAGAAACAAAGTTTTAAAAAACCGACGCGTTTCGGCTGCATGGCCTTCATCAGGGAGTACCAAAAAAAGGAATACAATGTCCTCTTTTGAACAGCTTTTCCAATTAGCCCTAACTGAAAGAAGGAGTGGTCACAAAATGGGTTGGACACACCTAGTAAGCAATAATATACACATTAAAAGGTGAAATGCTGTAGCTATGTTATCGTAAAGATACAACTCCAAGCTAGAAGTATCAGAACACTTAGAAAGGTAGTTCTAACCTTAAATATGACTGGGAGAACAACATGTTCTCTCTGTGTCAAGAATAAGAAAGCAATATATTCCCTAGTACACTAGAACACAGCAAAACATGAACAACAGTCTAAACATAGCTGAGGGCAATTGAGCAAAATGTCCACTAGATGACTGCAAATGGACCTATCACGACCCTATAGGAAGGGTGAGAAATCCATATCTTCATTTAAACCAGGGTACTTAGTGGCATGTAGTTTGTAAATCCAAAAACTTGACCTTTGGTTTAACTGTTTAAGACGGTCCCCTTTTCTAATAGAGGCCGGAACATGATCAATACCCATAGCTTATAGGGAGGCAGGATTGCCATGGTGTAAGGACTTAGTAGTGCCTTGGCATGGTGTAAGGACTTAGTAGTGCCTTGGCATGGTGTGAGAACTTAGTAGTGCCTTGGCATGGTGTGAGGACTTAGTAGTGCCTTGGCATGGTGTGAGGACTTAGTAGTGCCTTGGCATGGTGTAAGGACTTAGTAGTGCCTTGGCATGGTGTAAGGACTTAGTAGTGCCTTGGCATGGTGTAAGGACTTAGTAGTGCCTTGGCATGGTGTAAGGACTTAGTAGTGCCTTGGCATGGTGTGAGGACTTAGTAGTGCCTTGTCATGGTGTAAGGACTTAGTAGTGCCTTGGCATGGTGTAAGGACTTAGTAGTGCCTTGGCATGGTGTAAGGACTTAGTAGTGCCTTGGCATGGTGTAAGGACTTAGTAGTGCCTTGGCATGGGGTAGTCTTCATTGCCTACCCGTATGGCCTACTTGTGTTCCGCTAAGCGGTCTTGAAGGTCTCTTTGTCCGTCTAATATAGAACACCTTGCACTGTGGACATTCCAATCTGTAGATGACATGAGTGGTTTTGCAGTAAATTAAATGCTTGACGTAATACTCCATTTTAGAAGCTGTGTCAACAAAATACTTCTTCTGTGCAATATTACTGCAATGGTTGCACTGGTTACATTTAAAAGAGCTCTTGGGTTTGTGGTCAAGACAAGTTTTTTGAGAGTCACCCGGAAGATAACTGTGGACTAATTTGTCATTTAGGGTAGGACATCTCTTAAAGCTTATGACTGGTGGCTCAGGAAAGACTTGGCGTGAATGAGTATCTTTAGATTTCATTATTAACAAATTTGGGGAATAGTACAGTAAATGTAAAACTAAATGAACAGTGTAATGTTTAGATTCAGTCGTGACAGGTGAACTGTTGTGCCCTCAACTTTGGTCTGATAATTTTCCCATAATCTTTGATTGCCACCATGGTTCTGCATATGCTTTTCATATTTCTTCTGTAAGAAATATCTGAATTTAGCCCTATCCATACAGGCCAATTCCCACACGTTTAAAGGGTTAACAAGGTCTCTCACAATGACTAACAGCTGGTTCAGTAAATAAAAGTCCGTGCTAACAAGTGTATAAAAAGGTCACCCAGTGCTCCAGGTTGAGTTGAAGTTCAGACAGTGCAGTGTTTCTCTAGGAGCCAATGCCTTGACCCTGCCTCAAAGCCAATCCCCACAGATGGCTATGCACACCTCCCAGCAGCGTGGGAAAACAATCCATTGTGAGGAGTCATTGGCAGTGCAGGCATGAAAATGTGCGGCTTAGATGGCAGAAAAATAATATTTGTGTTTGGAGTGAACTCAGATGGGCAGGTCGCATTGCACTGTACAGTAGCAAGAAGACGAAGGGATGAATTACAAAAACTCCATCAACAGACGTGGTATTTTTACAACCTTCTCTCCATTTCTCAGCGTCTACAGCAACAGCCTTCTCTCCATTTCTCAGTCTACCATAGCAGCCTGAGGGGAATGCAGAAGCAGAGGGTAAAATAGCTACAGACTGCAGGTGGGGTTTACAGTGTGTGTGTGTTGGCCTCAAATGGCAACCTATTCCCTATGTAGTGCACTACTTTTGCCAGGACACTCAAAAGTACTGCACTACATGAGGAAGAGGGTTCCATTTGGGACACATCCTGTATCTTCCATCAGGGCCCAATGCTCTCAAAAACAAGACGTCACAGTCAGAGGAACTACATCTCTGGAAGAGCAAAGCGGTCTTTAAATCTCTCCTCTCCTGCACAATGCGAGCCCCGATGCCGATATCCCCATCCAGAGCTGGGTCAGAACTCCTGGGAGAGATGCACAGATTCTGTTCTAGTGATGTACCACCTCCTTCACAAGGTGTGTGAACGATCCAGCCACTAGTCAGCTATTCCCTCCCTAGCTTGACAAATATATAGGTCAGAATAGACAAATTCAGCTTTGTCCACTGTGGTTACCTTTCACACACTTTTGTCATTCAGTTCATGCCAGCTAGCCCCAGCAGACCAGTCTCGGCAGCCAGAAACAAGATTAACTTTAATTACTTGAGAACAACATCTAAACTCAATGTACCGGTAAATTAACAGCTAAAGAGAAAAAGCGAGAAATAGGATAACCGTTGGGACTTTTCCTGGCATCAAAGTAAAGTACCCCGCACTAAACAGGTTCAGGTTTAGTTGCGAGCTCCAAGACTGCTAAATATTTGTCAGTTGGCAACAGAACAGTACCACTGATTCAGACCAGGGACATCACCACAGAGGAATAGAAGAAAACCCACAACAACAAGTCAAACTTTCACAGACAATAATGAAGGATACATTTGTTGCTGATTTATATCGCAAAACTTTTAACTAGAACCCCCACAATCCGCTGAAGATAAAGGATGTGACAAGAGTTCTGATTGCTACTAGGCCAGTGATGATTTCTACTAGCCTCAGTCTACACGAGACGGTTTTAGTGTTTACTCATGAGCACAGGTTCATTGGTTCCTGATAAAAGGGAATAGGTTTGTTCCACATTACATTGAATAGGCATCCTTAACCCAGGGCTGAAAATGATCTTAGACATCTATTGATTTCCAGAGTATGATCTTAGCCAGACCCATGCATCTTGGCCCGCCGGTGCGTCACTTCAGCTCATCTAATTCTCCAGGGGAGGGGAATATTTATTCTCGTTGCGTTTTGAGTGGCCTATACTTTACGTTATTTCACGTTTAGAAAACACCATTCATTAAATCAGGATACAAATCAGCTCTTTTTTATAGCAATTCACTTCGCTATATTAACAGATCAGTAAAGTACAGTATAAGAGTACTAGCCTGTTTGTCCATCTGACATAATTGGAAAGGAAATATGAGTGCACACTAAACCCAAAGACATAGGCTGCGTTCTCAAATAGCACCCAATTCCCTAAATAGTGCACTACTTTTGACCAGAACCCATAAGGCTCTGGTCAAAAGTAGTGCACTGCATAGTGTGCTATTTGGGACGCCCCCATAGAACAGCTGTGCAGACCAGACACTACAGCCTGTGACATACAGTATCTATTTGTTACATTATTGCAATTAGGAAACGTGGATAAACGCACCTTTGGCTGATGAAGACCCATAAAAATGTCAGCGCAGGTAGACATTTATCAGGCGAGGGCCACTGCACCGGTGCTGCTACACCTACAAAACAAGATACGTTTTTTTAAGGACAGTTGCTTCATCAGATAATAGGTTTAGTGTCTCGGCACAAATCATGTACTCTACTTTCTTGAAATATGATTGAAGTAGGTAGGTCACTATACAAAATAAACGGAGACAAATTATTATACAACATGTTTGATCTGTTGTCTGGCTGCGAAACCCACTAAAATACCTCTTCCGTGTCTTCTCACATTTCAAAATAATCATTCATTTCAACCAGCCAGTTCACCATTGAAGCAGTCTCAGTCACAGGGAGCTTATGTTCATGTAAAGCCACAGCATTATTGAATACTCGTTTCTGATTGGTTAGAAGGGCATTCTAGAATGGACATTAAAACCAGATATCGGGACAGTTGGAAAAGAGATCGGGGACACCTTGCAATCATGACGCAATAAGCGCCTACACATTTAGACCGTACTTGCTACAAAGTTAAAAGAACGTTAAAACCATACAAACCACAATTGGATACGTTATAAAACACAGGTCGAATGAGTGGGGAAAAACTTAGCTAGCATTGATTTGTTTTTACGGAGACAGTTTGATGGAACATCTGATGACCTAACGTGATGAATATCTGGTCCCAGTCATGACGCACATGGCACTATGCTGTCAAATCCTCCCAAGTTTCTACTTTGACCAGCTGTTTAACTGATATTTTTTATTTGGTTATCATCATATTGGCAGGTTTTCCAGCAATAAACTATTTAGCTAGCTTCTAGCCTAGTGTTTGATAAGCAATGCGATCTCCTCGTAATAAACAGTGTTGAGTCTCCTGATGAGAATGAACACTTTTCTAGCCATGCCAGGCAAAAATCGGGGGAAATTGTGTGGTATCCAAATAAATGTCAATAGAAAACAGCCACTAGTATTGTTAGATTTGTCAACTGTGCTATAAGCGGGATAAACAGCTTAAACAAACGCAACAGAACAAACGCTGCTGTTATTCTGGCTGCAGAGGTCGTGACTGTGTAAGCCGTAGCTAGCTAGCAAGCAAGGGATGAGAAAGTCGCTAGCGAGCCAGGCAACGAAACAAATTACGAACGACTGGGACGCGTCTCCAGCAACCGAAAGATTAAAGTATGAATTTGCTTATATGAATTTAAATATCAAATATATTTTATTTCTACTGGTAAATGTGTGCTTATATTTTTGTTTTATTTGGCAACTGTGGTATTAGAGGAATAAACGCAATGGAATAATGTTGCTGTTATTCTGGCTGCAGAGGTTGTGACTGTGTAGCTAGTTGGATAGTTTGCTGCAAGCAAAGGATAAGAACGTTGCCACTGAGCTTGGCAATGGTAATTAAAGAACGAACGACTGGGTCGCGTCCATAAATATCGAACGAATTGAACAAATTACAGGTGTATATTTGTTAATACAAATAAAACAAAAAATATATTTTTACCGGTAAATGTGTGCTTTCATATTGTTTTCTTTGGCAACTGTGGTATTCGCGGGATAAACGCCTCCGTTCTGTTCATGACCTTGGAAAGATTAGCCTTAGAAGCTTAGACATAAGGACATATACATGAAAACAGCATGCAGCACGTGTACTGTATGAGCTGGTTTCATCCAAATATCATCCAAATTTGAATAAAAACTTGATATTCACTGTTCGGGAACTTGAAAAAGGAAAGTCTAATTCTATAGAGTGAAATGTCAACACAGCCGTAGCCACTAGATTGGTGACCTTTACCCTCTTAGCCAAGGTTCCACACACAGACCGACTCCCACCACATTCCACACACACAGGGAATGGACCCTGGTTACACACAG
Organism: Oncorhynchus mykiss; assembly: GCF_057628025.1. NCBI lineage: Eukaryota > Metazoa > Chordata > Actinopteri > Salmoniformes > Salmonidae > Oncorhynchus > Oncorhynchus mykiss. Next base: position 35,817,143 of record NC_143027.1, on the reverse strand, counting down.
TGGTGGTGTGTTGAGTCACTGACTGACTGAGCAGGACTATAAAAGAGCACTAGGAGGGCTGCGAGCGAGGCTAGCAGCGCATGGAGACTGGACTGTATGTGACAGGGTAGCAGGGTTATGTGTTGGGTCTGCTGCCCTAGCTGTTCAGAGGAAGACGAGAGAGATACTGGCTGTGAGGACAGCACCTCCAGCTGAGCACCTGCCATCTCTCCTCTTCTCCCCATTCTCTACCTTTCCCTCACTCTGTCTCACGAGGTCACAAGCACACCCGTAGAGCAAACAGGGACAGGACACACACCAGAGACAACACCAGTCCCTCGCTCCACCAGCACATCTGCCAGGGCTTAATCCCACTGTCATCTGCTGCAGGAATTTTGATCTTTAAAAAAGATTATGCTCCCAATAAACGAAAGAGGGGAAAAAAAGAATCCTATTTTTATCCCATTGCACCAAATCATTTAATTCCTGGTTTGGTTGCTCCCCTGATGTCAAATTAAATAGTAATGAATGCAGGGTTAGCTGCAGTAAAAAGTGTATATGCAGAAAATCACTTGCAGTGAAAAAGCAAAAAAAAGCCTGCCTTGTCTAAAACAAAAAAGACATTTTTCAATTCCTGGGAGCCCTGTACAGGCAAACTGACAGCAGCGGCCTCGTTCACTGAGGCGCGCATATATACACACACACACACAAATCTTTTATGCAACAGCACCTAAGCTAACGTAAAGGAGGGGGTGACTCAATGCTAAAAATTAACACAGATATTGTTAACAAGCAGAGTAAAAGTTTCCTTTTAATGGTCCTGAGGGATACGTTAGAGAAGACTGGCACCGTAGAAAATGGCTCCAAATCACCTCAGACTGACCCATTATCCAGGCACAATGGCGTCTTAGTTTTAGTAGAAACATCAGCCGGTTGTATTAAAACAATATTCCTTCATCAAAAGGAATACAGGCGGGAGAGTGATGGAATAATAACACTTGGCTCGCACAGGGGATATGACTTGTTTGAACGTAGCAAATAGCTGCTTTAAAATTGTGGGATAGGGAGTTTCCACGAGGCAGCAACTGCATCGCAAATGGCAACCTATTCCCTACATACTGAAACGCTACTTTTGACCAGGGCCCATAATGTACTATACAGGGGAAAGGGTGCCATTTTGGAAGCAGGCAGCATCTTTCTGCCCGAAGACCAGAGAGGAGGTTCGTGTTTCACTGCCCTGAAACCACTGCCTCCTTCAGACACAAAGGAACAGTCTTTAAATACATTGTGATCCTTTAAAAAAAACTAAAATCAGTTGTTACAAGGAGATCTCTATAGCAGTTCTGTTTCTAGAAATAATGCAGCGCAGAATGACACACGGAAACATACACTTCTGTTTTTCCATGTCGTATGTTAGCCAAGCCTTTCTGGATAAGTGAAATCATTATTTTTCCATTGAGAGTAAATGCATGCACCCCCTTTACACACTCAGACAGACAGGCAGCTTCCTTAAATAGAGATGGGAGTGGGTTGGGCAAGACGAATGTAGCCATGGAAATTTAAAAAAGGGGTGTCATTTGCTGGTGCCTATAATCGATTAAAAAGCCATTTGCTCCTTCGGTCCCATTCCTGGCCTGCACTCCTAAATGACAGCCCCACAGAGCCATATGGCGGGGTCAGAGTGGCCCAGCCTGTGCCCCAGCCCCTCCTCCCTAGCTTCTGTCACAGTCTGCTAGGCACCTGGAAAGCACCCATGCAGACACCTCCATCTCTGGCAGACAGTCCAGGCCCTCCTGACCCAGATCTCACTACCCCATCAACACTACAATCCTTCGACATGGGATCGGAAAATCAGGACCAGGACAGCTGTATGGCAGACACAGCGCAGACAGCCAAGCCTCACCAGCAGTTAGTGACATTTCACAGACCTGCAGCTGACCTCAAACATACTGCATGTGTGCAACATATTTAGTCACCTGCTGTGAGCGTGGAGGGAGGGGCGTTGAGCCAGATATCTCAGTTAAGGGGTAAGGGTTAGGAGAGTGGAGGGTGCAGGGTAAGGAGAGTCAAGGGGAGAACCAGATGGACAGGCTGGTTGTGTTGTGACATTCAGACCATGTTAAATCTTACTGCCTGTCACACTAATCTGACTGACAGGACAAACGGCTCTGACTGCCATTCCATGTGATGTTTGCTTGGACAAATGCTCGTGTCCTGTCCACATGGCCATGGGTACTACTAATGTTGACTTTAGAGAACTAAAGGTGACTGAACTCTAACACTGTCTCTCCTTAGCACTGGGCTCCCCCTGCCCACAGTGAACACTAAGTGGGCGTGACACAGAGCGAGGTTTTTTTGTCAAATGTTTTTTTTAGCTCAGAAAACTTATGACTAATCCAAACTGCCCACTTTGCGCAAATCGGTGTGAATGCGATGTCTTCAAATCAAATTATATTTGTCACATGCGCCGAATACAACAGACCTTACCGTGAAATGCTTACTTACAAGCCCTTAACCAACAATGAAATTAAGAAAATATTTACACTAAATAATTTCTGTGCAGCGCTCTTTATTTGAATGTTAACACCCATCCGCATGGCATTGTTTATTCAATCAGAAACAGCTGCTCAGTTATTCCTCTCCAGGTGATGAGCCCAACAGCCTCGTGTCCAATTAAACCATGGAGCAAAATAAAAATAGGGGTAGCAAACATCACCTACAAATGTTTTTACCTGGAAATTATGATCACATTTTACTTTGTTTTTGTTAGTCTGTATAAAATAAAACAAAATAAACTTCCCAATATTGAGATGCACCCCCGTCCCCCTCAGTGTCAAAAGCTTTCAACGGGGATGCAGGCCAATATTTACTCCAACGCTTCCCACAGTTGTGTTAAGTTGGCTGAATGTCCTTCGAGTGGTGGACCATTCTTGATACACACGGCAAACTGTTGAGCGGGAAAGACCCAGCTGCGTTGCAGTTCATGACACTAACCGGTGCGCCTGGCACCAACTACCATACCCCGTTCACTTTTGTCTTGCCCATTCAATCTCTGAACGGCACACATACACAATCTATGGCGCCATTGTCGAAAGGCTTAAAAATCCTTCTTTAACCCGTCTCCTCCCCTTCATCTACACTGAAGTGGATTTAACAAGTGACATCAATAAGAATTCGTAGCTTTCACCATGTCAGTTCTGTCACGGAACGAGCATAATGTTCATAATGTTTTGTTCAGTGTATATACATATCTGACCATTTTATAAAATGGTATAACAGTGTGATATGATAGCATTGTTGTCCCAAGATTAATGCAGTGTTGTCAATTTAAAGTATCACTATATTGAAAAGTAGCCAGAGAAGTAGCTTCATTTGACCCCTCCAGCAGCTTTTATTGGTACAAGACTACAGCGACAAATTAAGTTACTTAAATGCTGTCTTTGGGGAGTTGACACCGATGATTTCAATGGTTTTGATAGCATTTAGCGACTTTTACCACTCAATTCTGTAGCAACGAGAGTGGGAGAAGCTGAAAAATAGCTGGCAACACTGGATGAATGGTTCTGACGACAAGTTCTGCTTCACTACACCAAAACACAAATTGTCGATCATGAAAATTCAAGAAACGTAGTTACATGTCATTTGCGGCACGCATGAGCAAAGTCATTGTAGCCTGTCATGCCTGCCAGCAGGCCATCTCCGAAAAGGTTGCACCGTGTCCCTTACAATGCAGAAAATGCATACCAATTAGCTTTCAAAAGTTATCCATATAACCAGTGTGTCATTATTTCTATGGCAGATTCAAATGCAACTTACGGAATAGCGAAGTTGAAGATAGGCCAGTGGTTTCTATCGGCAATGTTTTCCCTAAACCAATGCTTATGACAAATCCAGCTTCAGAGAAGCTGGCGTGTAGTGGCGTGTAGTGAACCTTGGCCCCAGTCTGAAGTCCTGAGCACTCTGGATCAAGGATCTCTGTATTTTGCACTGTTCATCTTTCCCTCGATCCTGACTAGTCTCCCAGTCCATACCACTGAAAAACATCCCCACAGCATGATGCTGCCACCACCACCGTGCTTCACCATAGGGACGGTGCCAGGTTTCCTCCAGATGTGACGCTTGGCAATCAGGCCAGAGAGTTCAATCTTGGTTCTCATGGTCTGAGAGTCCTTTAGAGCCTCCAAGCGGGCTGTCATGTGCCTTTTACTGAGTCACCACTTCTGTCTGGCCACTCCGCCATAAAGGTCTGATTGGTGGAGTGCGAGGGGGTCCTTTATGCATTTGAATATTTCCTCAGTACCTGCCTAACTGTTTTTCAAACTTCATAATTGAAACATTGCTGAGCGTTTTAGCTTTTCAAATATACCACCACTTCAAAAACATAAGCAATGTCATCGATTCAATTGTTGAACGACGGCGAGAGCGCTCTCCGATTTGAGGCTATGGGACACAATGGCTTTGAAATATTTATATAAAAGAAAACTGACGACATTCAAATACTTTCAGCTTTGAGCGACTGTCCATACATAAACTATGGACTTACAGATCCATAATTTACAAGAAACTGGATAAATTATATACAGCTGAGCTGCACTGTTCCGTGACTGAACAACGAAAAAGATAAGTGAAGACTGAATCAACTGGTACAGAAGAATGATTATGAATGTTTTCTAATAAGTAGTATGTGAGGGGTGTCCATTGGTCTGTGATAGGCAGCTCCAGAGCACCGTATCGCACATCTACAATGAAAAGTAGGTCTGCTAGCTGTTGAAACAACCACAGAGACCTCCATTCAATACAACAGTGTTGTTAGGTACAGTCTCTAATGGCTTCCAGATTAACCAGCCAACTCACCCGCAGACACCCACACCGCTTCCAAGAGCGTGAACATACACCCACGGAAAGACTTAAGCGTACATGACAACGGATGGAAACGGTGATTCAAATTGTTATGTTAACTAAAACTACAGCAGATATAGTGAGAAAACCCATTCAGAAACACTTAGTGCCATTGACGCTGGCACATTAAGTGCATCTGTAACACTGCAAAAATGTGTGTGTGTGTGTGGGGGGGGGGGGGGGGGGGGGGCTGTGTATTCTCCTGAAGCTGTGCCAAAGAGGTTTCAGACGAACGGAAGCCCCCTCCTCTCCCTCATTCCCCAGTCTGTCTCAGTGGATACGTGACCAAATGGCACCCTATTCTCTAAAGCCATTAAAACACTCATCTACAGGCTGTTAGTGCTGGAGCCCATCCAGTAGCAGAATGCCCATGAAGATAGACCGACAGACACAGCCCAGTGTGGTGAAACTCAGGCAATGGTATTGAAATGGCCTCATTTCGAATGGGGGACCCACATAGCCGAGACTATTTTAATCAAAGTAAACAATCCTATAATAGGCGGAATCGTATCTATGTGAAGTGCTGAAGAAGGGTGGGTCGATTGAGAGGGAGTGCGCACTAAAAGGATAAGTTAATATGGTCTACTTATTTCAGCCTTGAGAATGAGTGACACAGCGTGCTGGATCAGAAGTTGGTGGCACCTTCATTGGGAAGAATGGACTTGTGATAATGGCCGGAGCAGAGAGAGTGGAATGGTATCAACATGTCCATTTGGTTTGATGCCATTCTATTTGCTCTGCTCCGGCCATCATTATGAGCAGTCCTCCCCTCAGCAGCCTCCTGTGTGCTGGATAGACCTAATTGAAAATACAACAACGCCGAAACAGTAAAAGAGAGGAAAGAAATGGAAGAGAAAAATAGGGCACTATCTCAAATCGAGCAGTGCATTTTATTGCCACTGGACCATAAATGACTGTTATATGCTGTATAAATATACAGGTGATGCCTAGTGACCGTTAAAGCACATTCAGAACACTTTCACCCATTTCTCACCTGCCAACAGAACGCCTGACGGTGTTCAGTTACAGTAGCTCACTCTCACACAGCTTTTTTTAATGTTACATTTCAGGACTTGAGTAAAAATGTATTCCCATTCAAAAATCCTATTTTCCCTTAACCCCTTACCCTAACCCTTAACCCTAACTCATAACCAACACCTCTACGACAAACCCTAACCAAACCGAAAAAGAGGCAGTGTGAAAGTAAACTAAATGAGAAGGGACATAACTGTTCACTGTGCTTCAACTAAACAGACTGACATCTGTTATGACTGGGAAGTGATACTCATCTTCCATAGCCCAGAGATAAATATACTGTCTCGAGTCACTTTCAGTATGCGTTATGTATCAAGCCACAGAGAGAGCCACATGAAATTTAAATCTGAATGTGGTGCCACACCGCAGTCAGAAGTGTGATTTCCAGAAAACGGAAGAAAGAGTTGTCGGTAATGGACCTCCACATCTCCCTGTCCTCCCTCATTTGGCCGTTTTCAGGAAGTCTGCATCCATAAAAATTTCCAAACATATCACCCTCAGTCTCCATCTGAACCATGTGAGTGTGGTTTTTCACATCAAATCAAACACCGATATTTTGCTAGTTGTAGTCAAAACCAAAATGGAAGGCGGCCTTTCATCAAGGCCTCATTATGGGTGAGGGTTCCTTTCAAATGTCTATTCAACGGTTCAATGCTCTGTGACTGTATATACAAGAGTGCAATAGATCAAGCACAAATCAGGAAGTCAGCCATTGCAGTAGAATTGTGCAGTGTTATGAGTAGGATGAGCAGGTCCACAATAGTCTTCACTGACGCCCCCTCCCTCTACCCTGAGGCATCCAGAAATGAATACGGCTGACTGAATTCATAGATGGATAGGTATACAGTAACACTCTCTGTGACTGACAGGTATCCTTTGTCGGGCGTGTCAAGATGCATAAAGCAGTCAATGGCGCACAGCCAAATCTACAAGCCAGAGCAGTGACCTCGGTGATGATAGATGGATTCTCCAGACAAGCTTTTGATCCTTTCTGTACATCTCCCTCCGCGCCACACACGCCACACAGGAAATGATGCGAGAGGCTGTGTGGAAGTAATCTAAATGAAAGAGACCATAACTGTTCACTGTGCTTCACTAAACAGCCCGACATCGCTCTGTTATGACTGGGAAGTGATACTCAACATCTTCCATAGCCCAGAGATAAATATGTCTCGAGTCGCTTTCAGTATGCGTTGCGTATCAAGCCACAGAGATCCAACGTCCACATAAATCTGAAATGTTGTGCCGCTCTGCAATCAGACAGTCAGTCTGGGAGAAGTGTGATTTCAGGGAAGAGGGGTAAATTTAACGTACAATTATGAAGCTTGCCTTTCTATTTCTAGAAAAAGATCAATGTCAATCACTTGTCATTGTCCTTTATTGTATTAACGTTAAACGTTAGAGCGGAACTCCTTATGTCAGACAAATTTGATTCTGTAAGTCCCTCTGTCCGCGGCTATTTGCAGATGTTATTATCAAAAGAGTCTCAATCTCACGACAGGAGAGTAATCTGCTCTCCTCTTATACACTACATGACCAACAGTATGTGGATGCCTGCTTGAATATCTCATTCCATGGGTATTAATATGTAATTGGTCCCCCGATTTGCTGCTAGAACAGCCTCCACACTTCTGGGAAGGCTTTCCACTAGATGTTGGAACATTGCTTCCATTCAGCCACAAGAGCATTAGTGAGGTTGGGCACTGATGTTGGGCGATTAGGCCTGGCTCGCAGTCAGCGTTCCGATTCATACCAAAGGTGTTCGATGGGGTTGAGGTCAGGGCTCTGTGCAGGCCAGTCAAGTTCTTCCACACCAATCTCGACAAACCATTTCTGTATGGACCTCGCGTCGTGCCTGGGACATAGGCCATGCTGAAACAGGAAAGGGCCTTTCCCAAACTGTTGCCGCAAAGTTCGAAGCACAGAATTGTTTAGAACATCATTGTATGCTGTAGCGTTAACATTTCCTTTCAGTGGAAGTAAGGGGCCTTGCCCAAACCATGAAAAACAGCCCCAGAACGTTATTCAGCCTCCAGCGAACGTTACAGTTGGCACTATGCATTGGGTCAGGTAGCGTTCTCCTGGCATCTGCCAAACCCACATTCATCCTTTGGACTGCCAGCTGGTGCAGCGTGATTCACCACTCCAGAGAAAAAGTATTTCCACTGCTCCAGAGTCCAATGGTGGCAAGTTTTACACCACTCCAGCCAACACTTCCCATTGCGCATGGTGATCTTAGGCTTGTGTTCGGCTGCTCGGCCATGGAAACCCATTTCATGAAGCTCCCGACGAACAGTTCTTGTGCTGACGTTGCATCCAGAGTCAGTTTGGAACTCTGTAGTGAGTGTTGGAACCGAGGACAGACGATTTTTACGTGCTACACGATTCAGCGGTCCCGTTCTGTGAGCTTGTGTGGCCTACCGCTTCACAGCTGAGCAGTTGTTGCTCCTCGACGTTTCCACCACACAATAAGAGCACTTACAGCTGACTGGGTCAATTATGGCAGGGCAGTAATTTTAAGAACTGACTTGCTGGAAAGGTGGCATCATATGGAGTGCCACGTTGAAAGTCATTGAGCTCTTCAGTTACGACATTCTACTGCCAATGTTTGTCTATGGAGATTTCAAGGCTGTGTGCTCAATTTTAAACACCTGTCAGCAACGGGTGTGGCCGAAATAGCCAAATCCACTAATTTGACGGGGTGACCACATACTTTTGTATATATAGTACATTTGCCAATGCAGGTTTATTTAACTAGGCAAGTGAGTTAAGAACAAATTCTTGTTTACAATGGCAGCCTACCCCGGCCAAAACGTAACCCGACGACGCTGGGCCAATTGTGCACCGCCCTATGGGACTCCCAATCACGGCCGGTATGATACAGCCTGGAAATGAACCAGGGCCTGTAGTGACACCTCTAACACTGAGATACAGTGCCTTACACCGATGCACCACTCGGGAGCCCGAGGTAATGTAGGCAACTCATTTCTTGCTTATTGTTTAGTGGAGGTTAAAAATACCTGTATGCTATGGATGTTTAGAAACTGGGTGTTACGAGCCATGAATGTCGACTGTCTGAAAAATGTTTTCACTGTTCTAATTACGTTGGTAACCAGTTTATAATAGCAATAAAGCACCTCAAAGGTTTGAGGTATATGGCCAATATACCAGGGCTTAGGGCTGTATCCTGGCACTCCGCGTTGCGTCGTTCCTAAGAACAGCCCTTAGCCGTGGTATATTGGCCATAAACCACCGAGGTGCTTTATTGCTATTATAAACTGCTATTATAAACCTTATCGCTTAAGTAGCTAGCTATGTAGCCGATACGTGCATGTTTGGTATAAACATTATTTCGAACATTGTTTTTTATTGTTCTAGTTACAATGCGTTCACTGGTAAAATGACAGAGTGAAGGAAATTAACTGTTGCATGTCAAACGGCTATGGAATTAAAGTCCTGCTTCAATACAACAACATAAAAACGGCAGCAAGAGGATGGGTACATAAAGGGAACATTGTTCTGCTGTTCATTTGTTGCACTATAGTAAATATGTAATTGTAGTATGAAAAATAAGGAAAACTATTACTGCCACCAGTACAGACAGTGTGAAAAACAAAGCTCGTAGCCAAATGAATTGCATGGTATCCGTTGGTAGTTTCGGATATGTGCAAGTGATGTAGAGCTGTCCCATTTGCTAGGCTTAATTTACCTCTCACTACCACTAGTTGCTGATTTTGAGTGCCACGCCCCCACCGAGGGACACTTGAAAACGAGAGCTACGGGGGGGATTTTGGGATTGAGCCATGCTCGCACTCCCTGGAGTCTCTACATTCTCTGTAACAGGCCAGGCTAAACTGCGGCTCAGATTAGACATCCCATTTCAAGAGAACTCACCAACTTGACTGACTATTTTATGTGGTCTATTCAACCAGGCCTGTGAATGAGAGCACGTAACAAACAAAAAAGTCAGTAGACAGTAAATCTTAGTACAGACTTTAGCCTCTAAAGTTTAGATTTATTTTACTCCAGTGAAACAAGATAAAAACATAGCCTGCACATTTCATTTATGACACAGTATAAATTAATGGGTGTTGACAAGCTCAATAATTTTCAGAGGCAACAGAATTATAGCGTTATCAGGGAAATAATTAAAGAGTTCAGGAGAGAGAGAGGGAGAGAGAGGAGGGAGGGAGTTTGAGAGCACTTACTGCGTGGTGTACAGTGCAACAGCCAGCTCTCTGCCTACGCTGGGGCCAGTTATTGGCAGATCTAGGATGTTAATAAACTAAACAATATCACATTATGTGGTGGTGTGTGCCAGGGCCTTGCCTGCTGTGAGATCCCAGACTGACTGATCTGATGCCAGCTCCCTCTCTCCCCCTGCCCCTCTCACACCCCCTCTATCTTTAATGCTCGATTTGTACAACCCGCTCACAGACAAACAAGAGTTTCAAATGAGAGCCCAACCGAAGCCACAGCGTGCACAGAAACTTTCAGATGTCAATATCAGCCACTGTCTGACAGCCAGGTCAGCATTGAAAGTCTGAGTGCCAGAAGCCATTTCCTGAGTTAGGGTTTATTAAGATCCTGTATGAAATGGAACAGTGGACAGTGAGATCGGCATGAACAAAAGCGCCATGGTTTCCAACAGCAACAGATGTTAAATGTCATTTGGGACGTCCATGCCACTTCACACACGGCTGCAGGAAGAACGCTACAGAGAGCGGAAGAGAGGATATTTGCTTTGGGACTGTTATATCAGGCCACAAAGGAGAACATATGCCATCCTTGTCAGTGACCTGTGCTACTCAGCTTCTCGGTTCTGCTCCCCAAACTCCATGAGACAGAGAGGCAGGGCCGAGGAGAGCACAGCTGCCCTCTACGGGTGTAAATAAATCCAACACACACCGTGGGTTATTCTCTACTTCAAGGCTTGCAGGAAAGTTTTTAGGCTCAGGTGTGTCTGCAGCACTAATTAGACAGCTTATCTTGCTAATGTTGCAAAAACGCCATTCTTGCTCAGTCATCAAAAGCTGCTCATTCTTGCAGCACAAAAAGAGAGTCAGTGATTTTTTCACTCTCAATTTCACATAGCAGTGAGTGGACGTAATACTGGGTATTTGGAATTCGTTAACCTATTTTCCCCCTCATAGAAAACAAAGTAAATCCATCCATGCCCATGCACAGTAGTCCAAATACTGTTGGTGTCAAGATTCATTGTTTCGTGTGCCAAGTTCAACATAGAAAGAAAGAAGAAAGAGGGAGTGCAGAAGCAGCAAAGATTTTTTTTGTTTTTAAAATGTTAAACTTGAAAACAATGAAATTCAACATATTAGTGTACGGATAGAGAAAAACAAAGCATTAGAGGAATTGCCAAGCACCGCATGTGAATATGAAACCCTGCAATACAGCACAATAATTACAGTTCAATATGGCATTCCATTCATATTTCGGTCAGCGGTCAGTGCATAATTACCAAAGGTGTGTGGACATAAGCGTCGCTAGACAGACTTACTCTTCTGTCCAAGAGAAATAGATGAGGAAGCAAATGTAAATTGGCACCTCCCCAGACTGTTTTGCATATCGAGCCAAGTGGCAATGGAGCAAATTCCCCTTGTGTCATGAAGGCTGCATAAATTCCCCCATTAGAGTTCTGGGAGTCAGATATCGGAACGAGAGGAGCCCTCCAGCCCACCTCCGGCTTCTCCTAGAACACCTCATCCGTGGATGAGAAGACCTATCAAGGACCTGAACGGCTCTCAACAAATAAAACGTGAGGCCGGGCTGGGGCGCGGTCACTGTAGCATGGAGTCTGAGTAGGGGGGCTTCTACCCCCAGCCCTCACACATACCCCTAGGGTCTCCTTGGTGCTCTCTAACACACAAGCAAGCAGACAGACAAACCACACAGAAAGACCACACACACACACACACACGTCATAACATGAAGCATCTAAGAGCAACAGCGGCTCCAATGCAGCTAGAACCTGCAACTAAATCTTAAACAACCCACTGTCACAGTAAATCAAGTTATAAGTTGACCACTAGACACCAAAGGAATTAGGGAACCTCTTAGAAGACAAAGTACTAATGATATTTATATTTCCCGTGTCATTACAACACAGGAAATATGAAGGCACACCCTGGGGGGAAGGGGGCGACTGAACAAGGCAGCAGCCATTTTACCACTGGTGTGCCGCACAGTGCACTTGATGGCTGTCATGTTGACAAGGGTCATTTGGTAGAGTGGGGGCAGGGTGTTGTCCACTCCAATACAGTACAGTGGGGGCAGGGTGCACTCCAGTACAGTAGTAGCAGCGGCGCCATTTCTCCCCTTCACCACAAACAATGCCAGCATGCAAAGCCCTAGCCATCTTGTATTCCGAAACAAGATGTATCCAAATCCATCTTTGCCCATCTTTAGGTGTAGTAGAGTCTTGTACTAGTAGGGGTTAAAGGTCTTCACGGGTCCAAACGGTCGATCCGTGGCTTTCCCACCTGACCAGATATGCATAAATAAAAAATTTCAAAATGTAGACCCGTTCGGAATGGACCCGAGGAGTCAGACCCGTGATCAGAATGAGAGAGAAAATCTCAAGACTGCCAGCGCCATGAATAAACAAGCGATATTGGCCAAGTGATCCAGTCACGTGTCCTTAACTGCCTATGACAAATAAATTATGTGTAGCATATTCAAAACTTTACAGCCTATTCTTTCAATGGTTCAGCTGTCAGAGATTTGAGTGTTAAATGCATCAGTGCATTGCATGCATATACAGCGCATTCGGAATGTATACCATATTTTGATACGTTACAACCTTAATCTAAAATGTAATCAATCATTTTCTTCCTCAATCAATCAACTCATAATGACAAAGCAATAACATGTTAACATTTTACAACTTCATAAAAAAAACTGAAATTTCACAGTTATATAAGTATTCAGACCCTCTTTGGCAGCTATTACAGCCTCAAGTCTTCTTGGGTGACGCTACAAGCTTCACACACTTGTATTTGGGGAGCTTCTCACATTCTTCTCTGCAGATCCTCCCAAGCTCTGTCAAGTTGGATGGGAGCGTTGCAGCACAGCTATTTTCAGGTCTCTCCAGAGATTTTCGAATTGAGTTCAAGTCCGGGCTCTGGCTGGGCCACTCAAGGACATTGAGACTTGTCCCGAAGCCACTCCTGCGATGTCTTGGCTGTGTGCATCAGGCCATTGTCTTGTTGGAAGGTGAACCTTCTCCCCAGTCTGATGTCCTGAGCGCTCTGGAGCAGGTTTTCATCAAGGATCTCTGTACTTTGCGCCGTTCATCTTTGTCTCGATCCTGACTAGTCTCCCAGTCCCTGCCGCTGAAAAACAACCCCACAGCATGATGCGGTCACCACCATGCTTCATCGTAGGGATGGTGCCAGGTTGCCTCCAGACATGACGCTTGGCATTCAGGTCAAAGAGTTCAATCTTGGTTTCATCAGACCAGAGAATCTTGTTTCTCATGGTCAGAGAGTCTTTAGGTGCCTTTTGGCAAATTCCAAGTGGGCTGTCATGTGCCTTTTGCTGAGGAGTGGCTTCCGTCTTGCCACTTAACCATAAAGGCCTGATTGGTGGTGTGCTGCAGAGATGGGAGAACCTTCCAGTAGGACACCCATCTACACAGGGGAACTGTAGAGCTCTGTCAGAGTGACCATCATGTTCTTGGTCAACTCCCTGAGCAAGGCCCTTCTACCCGATTGCACAGTTTGGCCGGGCGGCCAGCTCTAGGAAGAGTCTTCTTCCATTTAAGAATGGAGGAGGCCACTGTTTTCTCGGTGACCTTCAATGCTTCAGACATTTTTTGGTACCGTTCCCCAGATCCGTGCCTTGACCCAATCCTGTCTCGGAGCTCTACCAACAATTCCTTCGACATCATGGCTTGGTTTTTGCTCTGACACGCAATTTCAACTGTGGGACCTTATGTAGACAAGTGTGTGCCTTTCCAAATCATGTCCAATCAACTGAATTTACCACTGATGGAATCCAATCAAGTTGTAGAAACATCTCAAGGATGATCAATGGAAACAGGATGCACCTGAGCTCAATGTTGAGTTTCATAGCAAAAGGGTCTCATTTACATAAGTATTAAGGTATTTCTGTTTTTGATTTTTAATAATAAATGTGCTTCATCATTATGGGGTATTGCGTGTAGATTTGAGGATCATTTTTTTAATCCCTTTTAGAATAAGGCTGTAGAGTAACAAAATGTGGAAAAAGTCAAGGGGTCTGAATACTTCCCAAAGTCGCTGTAGGCCTGTACGATATTCATATTTAAATATAAAAAGGAAGAGAAGCTAAAGTCCAGCTCTAGAGAAAGAAGATATGCCGATGCCGTGTTCCCAACACCGACATGCATTTCGTAATAGTTGTCAGATAAGCTACTACTGCTTCACAGATAAGTGCACAGAAGGAGGCTAATTTGATACATTTTCAAAATGAATATTTTTTTAGAACAAGATAATTATATTGTTAGCTATGCCCTGACCCAATCCTCTAGTAATATCAAAAGTCAGTGATTGTTTTCAGGTAATCTACGAACAAGTTATTATATTTCGGCATTAAATTAAGTTTGGCATCACGCCTTCTTTGGTTTTTCCTTTTCATGGTTTGAGTGATAGTAGCCCTACCAGTAATTATACTGTGGCAAACAGTTGTAACTTCATTTGGCCAACGAAAATGGCACAACAGAATGAAACAAAACGTTTTGAACAGGCTGATATTGAAGCAATAACCAACGAAAGCAAGTGCTTACCGTAGGCCTATCCAACAAATGACAGCAACAGGCTAACGCTACCAGGCCTACTTAAACTCCCAAAATGTATAAAACAATGTCTTAATGCAGTTCAAATTTAATTTAGCCAATTCAAATGTCTCAGCAATGGGAGGTTAGAAAATTGCATCAAACCTGAATAGCGAGTTGCACACATGCAGTCCATTTTACCACGGCTACGTTCTCATCTTCGTCCAACTTGTCCCCGAGGACATTCCCCTTGTTCGGCTTCTTTTCACCATACCCTGTCTCCTAACTTTAATTTTACTTCAGTGAAAAAGGCCTTTGCAATCAACAGTAGCCTAGGCCAAGGCTCCTTTCACTCGCTCTCTCATCAACAGCAGGCGCAAGTGAGGTGAGTAGGAACCAGTTTCAGCTTGAAATAAGCTATTCGTTTTATTGAGTTGCAATTGGCTGACACCTATAACAAGTTTGCGCAGTTCTCATCACCTCACACACATTAAATTAACAGAGGACTGGTCCAATCAGGTCCAGTGGGTAAATCAATTTTAATTGCACATACTAGAGACAATTATTAGACCCCAACCCAGATCCGAGACAAAAGTCCTGCTTTGGTCCCATGTCTGATCTCGGAATTTTGGGTCTGTTGGACCCGTGAAGAACACTAGTAGGGGCTAAATATCCCCCTCATGTCTGAAGGAACACCATTGACAGCATGCCTTGTGTGACCAGCACCTCTTCATGTCAGTCTGTCTGGTTTGATAAGGAAACATGCCTGCAATCACATTAACAACCACAACAAGAGTACTCAGCACTGGTATGGCCTGGGCACAGGCTACCAGCATTGAATATGGTCAATAATCATTATCAACATGCACAAGGCACCATCTTGACACGATGTGAGCAATGTTAGACTTAAGTGGGTTTATAGTCTAGGATTCTTTGGCTATATTCATCTATACTGACATTTTATAGCTAAAGCATTTCAGCTAGTGCATATCAATTAACACTAGTAGAGGAGTTTTAACGTGTAACTAGCTACATTCTTGGTATGTTACTTACCCTGAGATATGGCTGGAGACCGCTGTTGTCTACTCCACAGCCGTGGCTCAGGGCCAGCATGTTGCTTATGTTCTCGCTGATGCATAACCTAACACAGCATACTATAACAGAGCCTGATAAATAAATAAAAAAGTGAAACAGTAGTGGCTCATCGTTCTCGAACAATGATAAAACAGCTACAAAAGCAGTGGAAAACAAGAGATCAGTAACAAGCGTCGCGACCACAGCAGAATCAACATGGCTATTCTTACAAACGGCCCTCAAAAGATAATTCAAATGCAAACATACCTTAGTATTATAGGCCATATCGTAAAAATGTTTATAACCACAGAAGCCATGCAGCCACGCTACATTACTTCAGGCCAAATATACATTTGGTTTACTGTGTTTGACTTCTAAATATGTTTTGCTCTTTTAAAAATTCAATAACTAAAAAAGTAAAACACCTACTAATTTAAGGTTTCTTTATTTTTACTATTTTCTACAGTGCAGAATAATAGCGAAGACAAACGATGAAATAAACATTTTAGATTAGGTTATTCAAAGTAGCCACCCTTTGCCTCGACAGCTTTGCACATGCTTGGAATTCTCTTAACCAGCTTCACCTGGAATGCTTTTCCAACAGTCTTGAAGGAGTTCCCACATAGGCTGAGCACATGTTGGCTGCTTTTCCATCACTCCTCGGTCCAACTCAGCCAACACCATCTCAATTAGGTTGAGGTCAGGGTGATTGTGGAGGCCAAGTCATCTGATGCTGCACTCCATCACTCTTCTTCTTGGTCAACTTACACAGCCTGGAGGTGTGTTGGGTCATTGTCCTGTTGAAAAACAAACGATATTCCTACTAAGCGCAAACCAGATGGGATGGTGTATCGCTGCAGAATGCTGTGGTAGCCATGCTAGTTAAGTGTGCCTTGAATTCTAAATAAATCACTGAGAGTGGTCACCAGCAAAGCACCATCACACCTCCTCCTCCATGCTTCACGGTGGGAACCCCACATGCGGAGATCATCCGTTCACCTACAATGCGTTTCACAAAGACAAGGCGGTTGGAACCAAAAATCTCAAATTTGAACTCATCAGATCAAAAGGACAGATTTCCACCGGTCTAATGTCCATTGCTCATGTTTCTTGGCCCAAGCAAGTCTCTTTTTATTGGTGTCCTTTAGTAGTGGTTTATTTGCAGAAATTCGACCATGAAGGCCTGATTCTCCTCTGAACAGTTGATGTTGAGAAGTGTCTGTTACTTGAACTCTGAAGCATTTATTTGGGCTGCAATTTCTGAGGCTTGTCACTGTAATGAACTTATCCTCTGCAGCAGAGGTAACTCTGGGTCTTCCTTTCCTGCGACGGTCCTCATGGGAGACAGTTTCATCATAGCTTGATGGTTTTGAGACTGCACTTAATAAAAACTTTCAAAGTCCTTGAAATTTTCCTTATTGACTGACCTTCATGTCTTCAAGTAATGGACTGTCGTTTCTCGTTGCTTTTTTAAGCTGTCCTTGCCATAATATGGACTCGGTCTTTTACCAAATATGGCTATCTTCTGTATCCCACCCCTACCTTGTCACAACACACTTGGTTGCCTCAAACACATTAAGGAAAGAAATTAGACAAATTACATTTTAACAAGGCACACCTTGAAATGAATTGAAATGCATTCCAGGTGACTACCTCATGAAGCTGGTTGAGAGAATGCCAAGAGTGTGCAAAGCTGTAATCAAGGAAAAGGGTGGCTACTTTGAAGAATCTCAAATAAATATATTTTGATTTGAATAACCCTTTTTTTTGGTTACTACATGGTTCCATGTGTGTTATTTCAAAGTTTTGATGTCTTCCCTATTAATCTACCATGCAGAAAATAGTACAAATAAAGAAACCCTGAAATGAGTAGGTGTATCCAAACTTTTGACTGGTACTCCACACACACACTCACACACACAGCGATTCAGATTGAATAGTTTTTCTGGAAAACATTGAGCCATTTCCTGGCCCCCTGGCCGAACTAAACGGTCCATTTCAGACCATGAGCAAATGTGCATTCGTTGGACCTGAATTCCTTACCGTCTCCCAGCTAATAAAAATAGTGAGTAAAATGATCAACTGAAAAACATGTAAGCAAACCCAGCTGAATGGCCACCGTCAAGTCACATTTCAAAGACAAAGTAATCGTTTCCCAGTGTGCCTCGGTGTACAACTTCCAGATCCAAACGTCGGTACAAATGTCACACTTAACAATATGACAGCGTTTCAGTCTTTGTTTTTCTGAATGTCAGAATTGCAGCAGGCATCTTATATGAAACCAACCCAGGACAGACAAAACCTGAAATCTCCACCAAGTACTAACTCACAGGGTTATAAAAACCCTGGTTCACTGCATATTTCTGTAAGTAAACCAAGGCATTTGTTTACCCAACATGTGTTCTCCTGTTTTACACCCCTTTAGAAAACCCCATTAATTGCAGTAATGCATGTCTGCCTGTCTGACTAGGAGCAACCCAAGGGCTGTGAGGCCATGGCCATGTAGTGATTGCTTTTTCGAGGTCCCCACTGTCATCTGGATGAGGTGCTGAGGAATTAAATAATTGTCAGGCCCCAGTAGTGTCCAAAGTGCAGCAGGCAGGAGGAGTGGGATTCCGGCCTCGCTTTATCGGGGTTCTGCATACAGGAACAGGCGCTTGGGACAACCGAGGAGAGGATTGGACTGACAGGCAGGCAAGCTGACGGGATGATGGATGAGTCAGAGGCTGCATCTGAAATGGCACCCTATACAGTGCACTACTTTTGACCAAGTCCCATATCGCTCAGGTTAAAAATAGTGCACTATATAGGGACAAAGGTCCCATTTTGGACACAAAAGAGAGGCTACTCTGTTTTCACTTCCAACACAGGTATGCACCCCCATCTCCCACTCTGATCATTATACACAGAAGAGGAATGGATGGAGAATCTGATGGCAGGGCTGCGTAGCCTATACCCAGCCCCACCCATCAAATAGTACGAATACTTCTTCAAAATGTGTCATGTTTGCCTCCTGAAAAACTAGCTTGAGATCATACAAGAGAAATCCCATGTATAAAACCCATGCAAAGGAAATTATTCCCATCATGACATCCGTAGTACAGCGCGTGGGAAAAGCTACTGAGAGTAAGAGCGTGATCTGTCTGGGTGTTAAAACAGAGGCCAGCCAATACATTCCCCCATTATGCTTCTCCAGGTGCGCTGACAGGGGTGGTGTCAGGACTGCATGTTCTGCCTGTCTGTTGCGGCTAGCAACACAACAACAACGCTCCCCACCCAATCTCATCAATGTCCTGTTACCGTGACGACTGCCTCGGTCATGTCAGAAGGAGAGGGGGTAGTGGACTTTCCACATCACAGAGGGAGGGCAGGAGAGGGACCAGGAGTGTACATTTGGAAAGATTCACATAGAACTACCAAATCCTCCGTGAAGAATTGGGCAGAGAATAAAGCACCAGGAAAAAACCCTACACTTCAGCAGCAAGCAGTTTATCCAAATTAACTCTGGCTCTCCTAACTCCACTATACACCCAGGGCTCTAAATGAACAGCTCATTGGTAACACTAGTGCCCCAGGGCTCTAAATGAACAGCCCATTGGTAACACTAGTGCTCCCAACTTAAATTTAGGCGCACGAGAAACAGCCTATATTAACTCATATGTAATACTTTCAATACATTTTTTCATCATAAAAAGTTCAATGTTGATAGGTATGCCTTTCAAATGAAATTGCCAAGTCATTTGTGGTATATTAGGTTTCTACATTGTGAAAAAAAACAATTTTCTTATTGAAAATTGTACACCGTCTCTTTGAAAGCATAAGGTTTGTGGTGACCACATGCCAAGGGGCCAGGGATCTGGTCTAGAAGCACGGTCGACTGCTCCTACAGTTTTGCGTCAGTAGTGCAGTGTAACTGGAGAAGGGCCAGAAAGACAATTTCCATAGACAGTCATATTTGAAAATTCCTAAGACACTTTAGTCATCACCTGTGCACAAAACATCCATTGAAGGAAAATAACTGTCGTTGAGGTTGATCATTTTCCATCACTCCCAGCCAAAAGAAACATTTTAGATTCATCTAATGTCTACTATGTTTTTGGATGAAGTGATGACCTCGTTGCCGCTCCGTTTACTCACAGTACATGCGTCTTTGGTCTGTATAAACTGGATGCAACCCAGCGCATGCGAACAGGAGCAGATTAACTTTAAAAAATAAAAACAATTTAAGTCGGACATTTTGGATAAAGTCTCAATTATTATTATACCCCAGTGCCACATGCCAAAATCTGATTTATAGCATTGATCTCCAGAAGAAGTGATGCCTTTTCCTTTCTTTCTGTGCCCCCAAATGTTTGGATTTACTGGTATAGTTAACAGGTTGTTAGCTAGCTAGCCAGCAAATGAGGTTACATGACTGAACAAAGTGTAAATGAAATGGTTAACGCAAGAGAAGTTTTAGAACAGCCCACGACATGATTTATGAATAAAAGGCGGTCCAGGTGATTTATTATAGGAAGATGAAAACATTGCGCTAGTAATATGGGTCAAATCTATTGACCTGGTTAGTGGTGTACCCATTGATGCTATCAAATCTTCACTCACTTGTTTCTCAAGGACAGGGTTCCCTAACAGGCAGCCCGCAGGTGATGTTAATAACTACAAACACCAGCAAATCAGCTCCAAGTGATTTTAATTTTGGAAATCTGTTCCAAAGTATTCCCACATACAGATGATACTCAGTGGCCAATTTGGTTCAATCTTGTACCGGGTCGGGGCACGGAAACCGGGATTCGTCGGACCATGTGAAGTTTTTCCACTCCTCAATTGTGTAGTGTTGGTGATCGCCTGCCCACAGGAGCTGCTTCTTGTTTTTAGGAGTGAAATCCGGTGTGCAATAGCCCATCCGTGACAATGACCGACGAGTTGTGCATTCCTAGATACTGTTCTGCACACCACTGTTGTACAGCGCCGTTATTTGCCTGTTTGTGGTGTCATGACGTTGGCCTGGGGGGGTAGGTTTATGACAGTCATAAATACCTCTTTCCCCCTTTTTCTCTACCCTGCTGATGTTACATTTGCAAACCCCTTGGTTAAAATAGAGATTCTGGGATCATCAGAAGGCGGGGGGAAATGAACTATACTCTGGTAATCCGAACAATTGAACATATGCGGTGGTACTTAATATGATGTCAGTTCGGTTGTCATCTGAGACATTCTCATCAATGATAAGATGACAAACTCCACAGTGGAAAGTCTACACAGAGTTATTGGATTCACATGGAATTGTTGTTCAATTGAAATGTTTGCATATTAAATTATTTGTGATGGGATGAAATGTGATTTTAACTTCTAAAATGTGAGATTTGGGTTTTCATAAGATAGGGCTCTGCTCAATCAGTGGCCCGCACCTGTGAAGGGACGTGGTCTACAAAACTTTTCAAACACACCCTCCTCTCCCTTCCTATATAAGCCCTTGACGACAATGTAACCTCCTGTTCTGAGGATGCGAGTACAACGGTCCGATGTCAGAATGGTTCAGATAATAACTACAGAACGAAGCCAACATAGGCGTGAGCTTTGGTTGTGAATGGTATGAACTTTGAACTCTTATTCACTACAGAAGTGATACCTCCTAGCCATTGAGTTAGCAACAGCAGATGTAAACGAGGGTTAGGAAGGAACAGACAGAGTATCCCGTCTACCACCCAACTACATTCCTACAACGTATCCAATTGACAACCAGAGACATTCTTCAAAGGACTCGGTTGGGCAACACGGCCTTCCATCTACCACCAACCTACCGAAGCGCAGTTTAGAGTAAATATTTATTCCATTTTCCTTTTCGAAATGGGCAGTAATTTAGAATGCATAAGATACTGTATTTACGATAGCACAGCTTCTTCCCTTTGTTCCTCAGTCTTCCCGCTCTTTCACTTTCAGCCAGACCCTTTTCTTGTGTAACAAGCGGTCATATCTGTTCCGCCCGCTAGGGACGTTTTCCTTTATGACGTAATTTGTAATAAAGTTATGATTTAATTATGTGTAATTCTGTGTGATTAGTTAGGTATTTAGTAAATAAATAATTAAACCCAATTTTGTATTGCTGATCTAACTTGTTAGCCAGGGTTCGTGCAGATATTCTGAAAGTTGTAAATTCTTGGTTATGTGACTGAAGTAAGATGACGATTAATATTGACTGCTATTGATGTAAAATATTACTAGGTCTTTAAGAGTTTATTCGGAAGATAACAGCTCAAAAATATTATTTTGTGGTGCCCAACTCTCTAGTTAATTACATTTACCCGATTAGCTCAATCAGGTGATATTAATTATGGAGAAAGTATTTTATAGAATAGCATGTCATATCACTTAATCCGGCATAGCCAAAGACACGACAGTGGCCTGCCTGTTAGCATGAGCGACTCTTGCCATTCCCCTTCAAACTCTAATGAACAAGCTGTTCTTGCCCACAGAACTGCCGCTGACTGGAAGTTTTTTTGTTTTTATAAAAGGCACCATCCTCTGTAAACTCTAGACACTGTCATGCGTAAAAATCCTAGGAGGCCAGATACTTGAGATAATGGAACTGGCGCGCTTGGCACCGGCGATCATACCACGCTCAAAGCAGCTTAGGTCACTCCTTTTGCCCATTCTAAGGTTCAAATGAAAAGTAACTGAATGCCTCGATGCCCATCTGCCTGCTTTATATTGCAAGCCACAGCAATGTGACTCACTGTCTGCAGGAGCGAACCATTTTAGTGAACGGGGTAAACAAACTGGCCACAGTGTATATACACACAAACGTAAGCAAGGTCTGAAATTGTTTTAGTCAAAAAAACAAAAAAAAATTATATATATCTTTGTGCTTGGGAGGTTATTTTTGCAGTCCACTAATTATTTGTTTTTACATTCCGTCCCCATGACCAGCCGCACGAGGTACTCTGAAACAACAGTACAACGAAGCCTCATCACTACAACAATTATCTGGAATATTTTTTTCTTAGTAGCACAGCGCCCCCCCCCCCCCCCACCATAAAATAAAAACTCCTGGTCGCACAAATTATTGTGTCGCACTTTAGAGCCTGCCTACACCGGTCCTCTTTGCCTGGCCTTGGAAAGAGAGGAGGGTGAGGGAAAGCGCGAGAGAAGGCCCTGCTGCCAAATGGATCACAAAGGTTCAGAAGGAAGGCAAATGATGTTCTTTGCTGGCCGTTTCAAAATTGAATGAGGAGGTTGGAGAAGAGTTCAAGCAGATTGAAACGTGCCCCCCGGGTCGGCAGAGTCAGCTCAAATGGCAGGAGTCATCGTACGTCTCAATCCATGGCAATATTTACATTTAAAAAGGATCAGACAAATAAGCAAATACCGACCACATGAATAGAGTATCCCTTGCAAAAATATGCTACTAAGCTGTTCAAATAACACCTTTGGAAAGATTCAAGGGATCCTATCAAGAACAGGACAGAATATTTAAAGAAAATTGACCTTTAACAAAATAGAAAAATTAAACGGTAGCGCTGAAGGGTTGTAACCATTACACAGACCGGGGGAGAAACTTAATTCCATCTCAGCAGGACATTATTGTAAATGTGATCACTGTCTGCAGAAGCTCCTCTTAAGTAGATTTCGTGTCTATGGCAACAATCTAGGCAAAGGACGGAAGAGGGAGGGACAGAGGAAGAGGATAAGCCAGAGCAAGTGAGAGACAAGGTGGGTGCAAAAAGGTGAATTAGAACCAAGGGGGTGGGGGGGAGTAAAGGGAGAGCGAGAAAAAAGATTAAATCTGCTTTTTCCCCAGGTAGGCTATGTTATGCTGAACTGCAGATATTTTACAGGTTCAGAGAACCACATCTAGCATAATAAAATATCAAAACATTTTCCATACGCACAAAAAGCTTTTATCAAATTTTGTGAACAAATTAGTTTATATCCCTGTTTGTGAGCATTTCTTCTTTACCAAGGTAACCTGATAGGTGTGGCATATCAAGAAGCGGATTAAACAGCATGATCATTACACAGGTGCACCTTGTCCTGGGGACAATAAAAGGCCACCCTAAAATGTGCAGTTTTATAACACAATACAATACCACAGATGTCTGAAGTTTTGAGGGAGCGTGTAAATGGCATGCTGACTGCAGAAATGTCCACCAGAGCCGTTTTCAGAAAACCTCATGTTCCTTTCTCTACTATAAGCGGCCTCCAACATTGTTTTAGAAAATTGTGCAGTACGTCTAACCGGCCTCACAGCGGTTTGCTGAACGTTGTGAACAGAGTGCCCCATGGTGGTGGTGGGGTTACGGTAAGGACAGGCATAAACTACAGACAACAAACAATTGCATTTTATCCATGGCAATTTGAATGCACAGAGATAACGTGACAAGATCCTGTGGCACATTGTCGTGCCATTCATCCGCCACAATCTCCTCGTGTTTTCGACATGATGATGCATGCACTAATGTCGCAAGGATCTGTACACAATTACTGGAAGCTGAAAATGTCTGTTCTTCCATGGCCTGCATATTCACCAGACATGTCACCCATAGAGCATGTTTGGGATGCTCTGGATTACATTTATGACAGCGTTTTCCAGTTCCTGCCAATAACCAGCATCTTCGCACAGCCATTCAATAGGAGTGAGACAACATTCCACAAATCAACAGCCTGAACAACAATACGAAAGGAGAGGTGTTACGCTGCACGAGGCAAATGGTGGTCACACCAGATACTGACTGGTTTTCTGAGCCAAGCCCCAACCATTTAAGGCATCTGTGAGCAACAGATGCATATCTGTATTCCCCATCATGTGAAGTCCATAGTTTAGGGCCGAATGCATTTATTTCAATTGACTGATTTTCTTATATGAACTATAACACTCAGTCAAATCTGACATTTTTGCATTTTTGTTCAGTATACATTAAGAGCTCCAGAGGAAGAGAACGATTACAGATCATCATTTTATAGAGAGCTTTCCATTCAATAAAAAGCTGGAATTTTCTGCCAGGGCTAGTATTGATTTGTAGCCTTTCGCTGGTAAACCAGCCCAGCACAGGCAGAGAAAGGAGGGATGAGGACATTCATGTCCTCTAGGCTATTCTCCCCTCAAAAGCAAGAATGTCACAGATTACATCTATATAGTACAGCCTCGCCACACTAAAAGAGGCATGTAATTCTTTCACTTGTAAAAAAAAAAAAAAAGACAATATAAGTTGTTAAATAACTACCGGTACATGAAGCCTTCTGTCAAATAAAAACAAAAGTCTGACTGAACAGGAAAGCATGATATGAAAAAAAAGAAGCCGTTCGTGTTATTTAAAAAGCGCAAAGACGGGGAGGCTAGGCTGCCGAGGTGAAAAGTCAGCCTGGACATAAGGAGCTTATAAACAGCTGAACAACCTAGGTGGCCAACGCACACATGCATGGATAAAAAAAGAAGAAGAAAGAGCTCGACACTCCCTCACAGCCTGCCTGGTTTCATTACAATGCACATGTGGTTGCTGTCAAATAGCATTGTGAAAGGTCTAATCCCTCAGCGCTGCTTAACCACGGCCATAACGGCGCATGCAGCTTCCAGAAGGTCCAGTTGACATGCACTGGGAGACGTGCATCAGGCTCTCAATTTTGGGTTTTATAGTAGTACCATGTGGGAGTAGAGGGACTCAGATCAGTATTTTTTGTGGGGGGGGGGGGGGGGGATTTAGCCTCACTAACACCACCTGACCTCCAGCTGCTATTTGAACTACAGTAGATTTCAACTTTGCCGCAGCACAGCGAGCCTGTGTCGGTCGGTGTGTCGTGCCCTACAAAGCGCTGCAGTGGTTGGGGAATGACCTGGATATTTCCAGGGCACACTGATGACCGCAGGGAGAATAGATCAGTGTACAGACGATGTGGGGGAGAATCCAAATCAGTAGCCAGGAACTAGGGGTGTGCAGGCCTTGGTGACTGGGCTGGGCCATTAGCTGTGGTGGGGACTTGTAATGGTGGGGAATGGGACAGTTGTGGGGACTGGTTCGTTGGGTTAACTGGATTGGGCTGTTCAATGGCTCCAGGCTTATGGGAAGGTCATGGTACTCTCACGCTGCACAGTGAGAAGCTGGACTTTGTGTAATCTAGTGGTCTAGAACGGCAGTGGGGGTCATCCCATTAAGGGAAGGGAAGCAAATGTAGAGGGCCGGTGTCCCTGATACAGATTGTGTCCATTGACATTTTTAATGCGAAAAAGACTATTGACAAGGAAATGGAAACAGACAAATACAGAGGAGAAATGTTGAGGTTTTGCTTGGCTTCTTGCATTTGAATTTTGCCTGCTTGCCGGCTTATTTATCAAATTACCTTTTCATACTTTGAGCGGGTTAACAGTTTGCAGACACAATCTTTTCAATCCATTCTCTAAAAACGTAATGCCTTGCTGCAAACATATGAATATACTTACAGTAAATAAAGAGGGCCCCTATGGGCCCTGGTCAAAAGAAGTGAAATACAGAATAGTTTGCCATTTGGGACGCACATGTTTCACTTCACCGTCACACAGGAGTCAGAGATGCACTGACCACAACTTCTCTACACTACAGGGTTTTGGTTTCACGCCAACAGTGGTCGGAGTTACCCACTTGAAACAGAAAACAGGCCCACTTGTCCTTTTCTCTCTAGCATAGCCTATATCCCATGTCTGGTTATAAGCATGAGCTCTACACTAGTATTGACAGGAAAAACAACATTGTTCCATGTGTTGGGATACTTCTGAACTGGGGACAGTGTGTTCAGTGTTGCTCCTCTTCTCTATAATTAGCACTCTTTTCACTAACCCCATTAATCTCCCTCTTGGACGGGGGCCATGACAGAAAGAGACGCATACACCTTTTGTGGCCCAAAACACAAGTAGGTCAAACATGAAATTGGGAGAAAAGGTGTCCATCACCATACTATTGTCTGTCTAACGGCTTTTCCCCTCTTACAGTGGGTGAACACACAACCACTCACAGTATCCCCCTGATTTAAGACTGACTCCATCATGTCACGTGTGGAGAGTGGGACTCAACTGTCCATCTCTCACACCATGGTGGTTCTACTTCCAGCTCTGTGGCCACTGGGGAAAATTAGGACTTCCAAAAGGAATGCAAATCAAATTAAGCCAAAATTGTAATTACACGCTTGCGTTCAGATACTGCGGTATTGTAATTTCTGAGCTCAGTCACTGCAAAATTCCCTTTCTGCACTTCTCTGGAAGATCCCCCTCAAGGACATTTCGCACTTTGCTGGCTGAATTTCCCACTTTCCTTCAGCGGGGTAAAAAAATGTTTATCCAACTATAGCAGGTGGCCTATCCACTTCGATCTTTCAATGCATCATAGTGATGTATTATACAGATGTTATAAATTACTATGAGCTGTGTTATAATAATGCACTTTACGTTCACCATAAGGCATTAAATGCACGTATAAGACTGTGTGTGTGTGTGTACGAGCCTCATAGAAGGTTACCAAGCCCGTGAATAGTCCCTCCACACAAATCATCCTCTTCATTGGGACCAAGTGACCTCACAGAGTCCAGTAACATCCTTCTTCAGGAGCAGGATCCCTGGCTGCTCTGGCTCACATAGGTAATGGCCTGTGATAACTAATTGGCTGCCATTTAAATTCCCTTATGTCACGAGCGAGAGCCTTTAAAGGCATCTAAATAAAAGAGTGCATCTCAAATCGCATGCTATTCTCTTTACACTGCACTACTTTTGACCAGGGCCCAAAGGGAATTTGGTGCCCTTTAGGGCTCACACAAAGTAGAGATGAGGATCGCCCATGAATAGTGAGCACAGACTTTATATCAGGCTGGATGGTATAAGAGAGGTTTATATAGCAAGATGGCAAAATGTATCTACAGACCAGTCGGCCTCTGAAAAACATGGCTGGACTATATCTATAATAGAATGTTACTACATACAGGGAGTGAGAATTCTCTGGCAGACAAGTGTAACTGATTATATTACTATCAACCTGATATAGAGCAACACACAAAGCAGCTGCCAGGATTATCGAGGAGGAGTCAGCAATGACTCGGATAAATAGACATGATTGTTATTGACCTCCATAAGGCAGCTGCCATAACAGCCAATTACTATTAAAATGGCTCCACATTATGAGTTGCAAGCCCTCCACTCCCATAATGGCCTCTTGTCGTCACCACCACCCAGTATAGATTGATTCACCTGCGGTCTGATTTCAATAGTTAAAAGCGCATGTTGCACTTGCTGCCATGAGATCAAGCGCAAATAAACTACAATGCAAAAGGGACCTAGCTACTTAGCATAAACCTTTAAAAACAACTATGTTACGGTAACCTGCCATTTTCATATGGAAAGAGTGGAAGAAAACTAAGGTAGGTCGATAACCAGGTAGTTTGTATTGTGTGTTGGCCAGGGAGAGCCATTTTAATTAGTCCCTTAGAGAGGAGCAGATGAAAGCAAGCTTACTGCCCCCTAATAAGCACTAATGTATTTTTGCACTTAGTGTAATGAAGGCTGAGAGCTGGGGCTCAGGCAAGGAGATGGAAGGCCACATCCCAAATGGCAGCCGATACCTTAGTGTACTACTTTTGACCAGGGCAGGTCTAAAGTAGTGCACTATATAGAGAATAGGGTGCCATTTGAGACGCAAAAAAAAAAACTCCCACTCACAGGACCAGGAGGATGCAGACGGATAAGAGGAGTCTTCGCTACCTCAGAGTAATCTACTACGGCACAGTCACATCAAACATAGTGTCACATAGGCTACAGGTCAATACACAAGCAAACACAAACACACACCACCCCAGGTGGTCTACATCTGTCACTGCCCGTCTGAATATTCTCCAGTGGAGGTAAGGAAAAAGCCAGAGGCGGCGTGGAAGGTCTTACGTTCCTGGCACAACAAAGACACTGGGACAGCATGGAGACCCTTAGAAGGGAACAGAATGCGTTTTTGTGTTTTCGATTATGCTAGAGAGTTACACTTGCCCAATTCTTTAAAAAAAGCAGACAGTCATGGACAACGGGCACTCTTTTGATAATGTAATAACCCAGCTGCATTATGTGAACACACATGGTAAAGTAACCAATTATGCTGAAACATTAAGCCTCACTGAAACCTGTGATATTGCCCTGGCTGTTGGAGAAAGACCATCCCAAATATTGCAAACAAACCACTTGTGTGTAAGTGATGTTAGCTTCGCCGATGGTCACTGAGAATAATCCATCATCCATCCCAACTCTCCCCTCTTCTTGTTGCCAAGGTTACATCAGCTAGCAGACCTGAGTCTTCTCCCTCTCGCACCTCATTTACCAATAAGGCCCCCCCCCCCCAACTGGCCGTTACTCCATGCAGTGGCATTTTCAATAGGTTTGACTTAAAACAGCGCCGAGGAACATAAACAGATCAAAGCAAGGGATCAATGGAGAGTCAAATGTTGTACACAAAATACAAACAAACAACGGAAGGAAGAAAATAATTTATTGCCAGAGGATATCATAAATATGCCTAAATGCATTAGTGTAATATGATATGGCCTTCATGGGTTGTCTCCATATTGCATTGTGCTGTGTACTCATTAGCATGCTTCTATAGTGTCCATTTGCATTAAACATGCATGAGGGTGTGGGCCTGCGGGGCTTGAGGTAAGTGTCAGAGGCAGAACATACTAGAGACAGAGAAAAAAGGGTGAGAAAGAAAAGAATGAAATTCAGAATATGAGCGAGAGACAGAGCTATGCCCTTAAAACAGTTCCCTGGGTTTCCCGGCTAAGACAAGGTCAAGCGCGGGATAGTACACCGTCATTCCAGTTGGGAGTGCGGCGCCTTCGACTCATCCAGGCCATAAATTACACAGGCCTAATGAGAACTGGCAATCTTTCCCAGGAGATGGGACATCAGGTCGGACCCATCTCGCAACCATGACTGCCTCACAGATTTCATTTTGGTTCAAGTTTGGCTAAGTCTAGCAGGTACATCCATTCAAAAGCTGCACTTTACTTCTACTTGTATGGGTAGGTTAAGATACAGTGCATTCTGCATATCATAAAACGTACCATTCAGCCAATGCAGATCTTAAATATAAAAAAAAAACAGCACAGTTAGGGGCCCTAAGCGCTACGCTGTTGCTATACAATGAAAGGAAAAGGAGTCTTTCAAGCTCTTTGAAAAACAGCTTTCTACACGCTGCCTTTTAAAAACAGAACTAGGAGGCACAGACTCTCAAATACAAAACCATTAGTGTTGGCAGCTAAGGAAAGCCACAGTATTATCTTCCTGAATGGACAACATTGATAAGCTCCCAGTCACCATGGAGCCCGCAGAGCAGATCACTGGCAACATGCAGTATAGAGGTGTTGAGAGTCCTTTAAAACTTCAGCAGCTGTTGATGGAAGGGTTCAAGATGCCAAGAACTGGGGCTAAAACTCAGAGAACAGATGAGGATGGCAGGACGGATGGGGGAAGGTGCATAAAATCTTTCACCTCTATATGGAACATGGAATGGCCTGGCTGTTCTGTTGCCTCGTAGATCTGAGTCTGTCCATGCAGAAACATGGTCTCCCTTGGTAGAGGTACTGCCTGTCTGACACAATTGGATTCCTTTCTGTCAACCATCCCCCTCCATCTCACAGTCTTTTCTAGCAAACAGCACAATTAAGAGGTAGACTTTTTCGCTCCATAGCTTTGCTCTGTATGCAAGGGAGCCGCTCAGATTCAGTATTTTCACATTTTGCTCTTAACAGCTGAATGCACAATGACTCCGAGCCCAGTGGGAGACATTAATGAAAGAGATACAGGAAGAGGATACGCCATTTGGAATCTCCATCAAATGATGCACTTGGATGTCTTTCAGTTGTGGGCCGCACAGGGATGTATGATAATGGCATAATCTAATTATCAATCCCCTTCAGCATCCAAACTGTTGGTTTCTCCCAGATTAGCATAGCATGCAGCATAGCATGCAGCAGGAGTGTGTAGGGGATACTGGTCAAGTTATTGTTATAAATATATCTAAGTATAATTCATGTTTGTTATCTATCGGGGTACCAGATCATTATTGGACAAAAACCATCTTCTAAGAAGACATGACTTATGAGTCATCTTAACAATAATAATTGATTATCTGAAGGTATATCTAATGAGCCTAATAACAGATACATGAATTCATACTATTTTCTACAGTTTCTTTTGTAATCAGAGAAACACAGGTAAAATACAAAGACATCGCCGACTCACTTAAAGTTCTTAGGAAATATATATGTATTATTTCTTAAATTGTTAGCCCAGAAAATGCTGTGTTATTACATACAGCCAGGAAGACCTGTTGGATATCAGAGCGTCGGTAACTCAACTGCACTAAGACCAGGAATAGGACTTTCCCGAAGCGGATCCTTTGTTTGTACCACCCAGGGAAACTCAACTGATTCCAGAGGCCTAACCAAAACAACGCCAGCAAAGGAGAGGTACTCGGAGCGGTCTTTTAGTCCGACTTCGGAGGCGCGCACACTACCCACCGCTTCCGATATACAGTATTACTCGCTAATGTTCAGTCCCTGGATAACAAAGTTGACGAGCTCAGGGCAAAAGTATCTTTCCAGACAGACATCAGGGATTGTTCAAGGAAACATGGCTCTCCCGGGATATACTGTCGGAGTCGGTTCAGCCATCTGGATTCTCAGTTCATCGTGCCGACATGAATAAACATCTCTCCGGGAAGGACGAGGGTGGGGGTGTACATTACATGATTAACGACTCATGGTGTAATTGTGATAACATACAAGAACTCAAGTCCTTTTCTTCACCCGACCTAGAGTACCTCAATCAAATGCCGACTGTACTACCTCCCAAGAGAATTCTCTTCGGTTATAGTCACAGCCGTGTATATCCCCCCTCAAGCCGATATCACAACAGCTACCAAAGAACTACACTGGACTTTATGCAAACTAGAAACCATATATCCTGAGGCTGCCTTTATCATAGCTGGGGATTTTAACAAAGCCAAATTGAGGAAAAGGCAGCCTAAATTCTCGTAGCATATTGAATGTAGTACTTGCGCTGCTAAAACACTCGACCACTGTTACCCCAACTTCCGGGATACATACAAGGCCCTCCTTTCGGCAAATCTGACAGACTCCATTTTGCTCCTATAGGTAGAAACTCAAAACAGGACCCGTGCTAAGGACTATCCAACGCTCGTCTGATCAATCGGAATTAGGGATGAACGATATAGTCGGTGAACATATCGGAATAGGCCAATATTAGCTAATAATGCCAACGTCGGTATCGGCCGATGTCTAGTTTAATGCCCTGATGTGCAAAACCGATGTCAAAGCTGACATGCATAGCTATATAACGTAGGCACTCGACGTAATGACACCACGTAAAATGTTGCACTTCACATTCAACAAAGCATTCCTAACCTAGCGCACATTGTTTGCTGTGTGGATCGAGGAGTCAAGTAAAGCAGTCATTTGAAAGAGGAAGAACATTTCAGTGAGACAACTCAAAAAGGTGAAATACATTAAAAGCGCCAAGGTAAATGGAATTCATTGCCCTTGACAATTAACCATTCTCTGTCGTGGGTGATATTGGCATTTGCGACTTGACGAGCACCGGTACACACTAAATGTTGCCCTACCGGAGTTACACAGTACTGGTGTCACTGCTATTAGCTTCACGACATACCATGGAACGCTGTTTGTCAAAAAATCTACGTCAAATAGTTCTATTAGAGAATGTGTGTTCTGAATTTGCACGTGCAAGCCAAGCACCATCACCGTGGCACTGTCAAAGCTGTATAAAAAAAGGTCTGCAAACAAGCAAACACCGGCCACAAACGATTGGTAGACAATACCGCGTTGGAAACAAAGGATTATTTGTTCGACCGCAACCTCTGGGATAGCTAGCTAGATTTTGCTTGGTACCTAGCTAGCACCAATACAACCAGCCTGAAAACAATGAACAGTAGAAACTGCAGTCATTTTCACTATTCTTAGCAATGATTTAGGAATCCTTCTGAGTAAGTATTAGCTAGGAAGTCACTTGTTGTTAGCCTATTGAAAATAAACTTCAGTTCATGAGGATAAATAGCTAGCCAGCTACTTAACCCTGTTACCTAAAGCTAACGTTATAAGCATACAGCTAGCTTCATCTGGCTAGTGATGCCCGACCGGACCGGGTTGTGAAGCAAGCCACAGTAAGCAAAACACACAATAGTGGAATTCGTGGTTTCCCTTCAAAATAAAAAAGTACCTATTTGAAAGTGATGCAGAAGGATACAATTGGTGGAATCATGCCATATTTAGATTAGAACGTGAAGCAATGAAATGGGGTATCAGTCTACTCAGTGACACCCACAGAAAAGTGAAGAGTTTACACAAATATTAGCATTGTACCTCTAATTGTGGGACTGAGTGTATGAAATCACCTCCCCAGTCAGCCTATTTTGTGTATTGACATTCATGTGCACTGTACAGCCTTACCAAAGGATTGGGGATCAATGAAATGGCGTAACAGTCTACTCAAAACCCAATATATGTTTTCCCTTAAGTCCTCAGAGTCATCAGACTCCAAAATATCCAGGCAGTATTGTTTATCCTCGGGAATCAAATAAAACTTAATTGGTCACATACACATGGTCAGCAGAATTTAACGCGAGTGTAGCGAAATTCTTGTGCTTCTAGTTCCGACAATGCAGTAATATCTAAAAAGTATTCTAACAAATTCACAACTACATAATACACACAAATGTAAAAGGGATGAATAAGAATATGTACATATAAATATATGGATGAGCAATGGCCGTGCGGCTTAGTCAAGATGCAGTAGATGGTATAGTACATACATATGGGAAATGTAGAATATGTAAGCATTAAATGTGGCAATATTTAAAGTGACTAGTGATACATTTGATGAATTGATTTAATAAAAAGGTATTCAATTGGCCAGAGTGGAGTCTGTATGTTGGCAGCAGCCACTCAATGTTAGTGAGGGCTGTTTAACAGTCTGATGGCCTTCAAATAGAAGCTGTTTTTCAGTCTCTCGGTCCCTGCTTTGATGCACTTGTCCTGACCTCACGTTTTGGATGATAGCAGGGTGAACAGGCAGTGGCTCGGGTGGTTCTTGTCCTTTTTTTGTCCATCTTTTAGGCCTTCCTGTGACATCGGATGGTGTAGGTGTCCTGGAGGGCAGGTAGTTTGCCCCCAGTGATGCGTTGTGCAGACCTCACTGCCCTCTGGAGAGCCATACGGTTGTGGGCGGAGCAGTTGCCGTAAAGCCCAACAGGATGCTCTTGATTGTGCATCTGTAAAAGTTGGTGAGTGTTTTTGGTGACAAACCAAATTTATTCAAGAGGTGATGTTGCGCCTTCTTCACCACGCTGTCTGTGTGGGTGGACCAATTCAGTTTGTCCGTGATGTGTACGCCGAGGAACGTAAAACTTACAACCCTCTCCACTACTGTCCCGCTGTGGATAGGGGGTGCTCCCTCTACTGTTTCCTGAAGTCCACGATCATCTCCTTTGTTTTGTTGACATTGAGTGAGGTTATTTTCCTTACATCACACTGAGGGCCCTCACCACCTCCCTGTAGGCCATCTCGTTGTTGATTAGGCCTACCACTGTAGTGTCTTCTGCAAACTTGAGGATTGAGTTGGAAGCCTGGGGGCGGCCCGTCAAAGTTCAGGACCCAGTTGCACAGGACGGGTTCGAGACCCAGGGTCTCGAGATTAATGACAAGTTCGGAGGGTACTACGGTGTTAAATGTTGAGCTGTAGTCAAATAACATTCTTAATAGGCTAGATGGGATGCTACCGTCCCACCTGACCAACATCCAGTGTAAGTGCAGGGCGCCAAATTCAAACTACAGAATTATAAATATTTAACATAATTGAAAATACACATGCAATATGTCAAATTAAAGCTTGACTTCTTGTTAATCCAGCCAATGTGTCAGATTTCAAAAAGGGTTTACGGCGAAAGCAAACCATGCCATTATCTGAGGACAGCACCCCATCAAACAAACAATCATATTTCATCCCGCCAGGCACGACACAAAACTCAGAAATAACAATATAATTCATGCCTTACCTTTGAAGAGCTTCTTCTGTTGGGACTCCAAAATGTCCGATAAACATCACAAAAGGGTGTTTTTGTTGGATTAATTCCGTCGTTATATATCCATAATGTTCATTTATTTGGCACATTTGATCCAGAAAAACACTGGTTCCAACTCGCGCAACATGACTACAAAATATCTAAGAAGTTACCTTTAATCTTTGTCCAAACATTTCAAAAGAACTTTCCTAATACCACTTTTGGTATTTAACGTAAATAAAGCCTACAATTTAAGACAGGATAAACTGCGTTCAATACCGGACGAAAACAAAGTGACCTAAAAAAAAAAATCCCAAGGAACACACCAGGCAGGTCCGAGATACTGTTGTGAAGAAGATTAAAGCCGGATTTGGATACAAAAAGATTTCCCAAGCTTTAAACATTCCAAGGAGCACTGTGCAAGCGATAATATTGAAATGGAAGGAGTATCAGACCACTGCAAATCTACCAAGACCTGGCCGTCCCTCTAAACTTTCAGCTCATACAAGGAGAAGACTGATCAGAGATGCAGCCAAGAGGCCCATGATCACTCTGGATGAACTGCAGAGATCTACAGCTGAGGTGGGAGACTCTGTCCATAGGACAACAATCAGTCGTATATTGCACAAATCTGGCCTTTATGGAAGAGTGGCAAGAAGAAAGCCATTTCTTAAAGATATCCATAAAAAGTGTTGTTTAGAGTTTGCCACAAGCCACCTGGGAGACACACCAAACATGTGGAAGAAGGTGCTCTGGTCAGATGAAACCAAAATTGAACTTTTTGGCAACAATGCAAAACGTTATGTTTGGCGTAAAAGCAACACAGCTCATCACCCTGAACATACCATCCCCACTGTCAAACATGGTGGTGGCAGCATCATGGTTTGGGCCTGCTTTTCTTCAGCAGGGACAGGGAAGATGGTTAAAATTGATGGGAAGATGGATGGAGCCAAATACAGGACCATTCTGGAAGAACCTGATGGAGTCTGCAAAAGACCTGAGACTGGAACGGAGATTTGTCTTCCAACAAGACAATGATCCAAAACATAAAGCAAAATCTACAATGGAATGGTTCAAAAATAAACATATCCAGGTGTT
The DNA here is from genome assembly GCF_057628025.1 of Oncorhynchus mykiss. Classification (NCBI taxonomy): domain Eukaryota; kingdom Metazoa; phylum Chordata; class Actinopteri; order Salmoniformes; family Salmonidae; genus Oncorhynchus; species Oncorhynchus mykiss. The sequence continues at coordinate 35,781,197 of NC_143027.1, read as the reverse complement.
AGAATGTCCAAGTCAAAGTCCAGACCTGAATCCAATCGAGAATCTGTGGAAAGAACTGAAAACTGCTGTTCACAAATGCTCTCCATCCAACCTCACTGAGCTCGAGCTGTTTTGCAAGGAGGAATGGGAAAAAAATTCAGTCTCTCGATGTGCAAAACTGATAGAGACATACCCCAAGCGACTTACAGCTGTAATCGCAGCAAAAGGTGGCGCTACAAAGTATTAACTTAAGGGGGCTGAATAATTTTGCACGCCCAATTTTTCAGTTTGTGATGTTAAAAAAGTTTGAAATATCCAATAGATGTCGTTCCACTTCGTGATTGTGTCCCACTTGTTGTTGATTCTTCACAAAAAAATACAGTTTTATATCTTTATGTTTGAAGCCTGAAATGTGGCAAAAGGTCGCAAAGTTCAAGGGGGCCGAATACTTTCGCAAGGCACTGTAACTATGGTCAGTATGGCTATATCAGACCAGAGGACATTTCTCCAAAAAGTACGATCTTTGTCCCAATGTGCAGTTGCAAAATGTAGTCTGGCTTTTTTATGGCGGTTTTGGAGCAGTGGCTTCTTCCTTGCTGAGCGGCCTTTCAGGTTATTTAGATATAGGCCTCGATTTACTGTGGATATAGATACTTTTGTACCCGTTTCCTCCAGCATCTTCACAAGGTCCTTTGCTGTTGTTCTGGGATTGATTTGCACTTCCCATACCAAAGTATGTTCATCTCTAGGAGAAAGAACACATCTCCTTCCTGAGCAGTATGATGGCTGCGTGGTCCCATGGTGTTTATACTTGCGTACTATTATTTGTACAGATGAACGTGGTACCTTCAGGCATTTGGAAATTGCTCCCAAGGATTAACCAGAATTGTGGAGGTCTACAATTTTTTTTCTGAGGTCCTGGCTGATTTCTTTTGATTTCCCCATGATGTCAAGCAAAGATGCACTGAGTTGGAAGGTAGGCCTTGAAATACATCCACAGGTACACCTCCAATTGACTCAAATTATGTCAATTAGCCTTTCAGAAGCTTCTAACGCCATGACATTTTCTGGAATTTTCCAAGCTGTTAAAAGGCACAGTCAACTTAGTGTATGTAAACTTCTGACCCACTGGAATTGTGATAGTGAATTATAAGTTAAATAACCTGTCTAAACAATTGTTGGAAAAAATTACTTGTGTCATTCACAAAGATGTTCTAACCGACTTGCAAAAGCTATAGTTTGTCAACAAGAAATTAGTGGAGTGGTTGAAAAACTAGTAAATGACTTTAAATAATATGTAAACTTAAACTGTATGTCCTTCAACACACCAGCCAGCTGGTCTGCACATGCTCTGAGGACGCGGCTAGGGATGCCGTCTGGGCCGGCAGCCATGCGAGGGTTAACGTTTAAATTATTTACTCATATCGGCCACGGAGAAGGAGAACCAACAGGCTTTGGTAGAGGGCCACAGGCTTTGGTAGTGTCAGTGGCACTGTATTGTCCTCAAAGCAAGCAAAGAAGTTGTTTAATTTGTCTGGGAGCAAGACGTCGATGTTCGCGATGGGGCTGGTTTTCATTTCGTAATCCGTGATTGACTGTAGACCCTGCCACATACGTCTTGTGTTTGAGCTGTTGATTTGCAACTGTCGCTTGTTTGATTGCCTTGTGGAGGGAATAGCTACACCTGACTATAATCGAAGAGAATTCTCTTGGAAGAGAATGTGGTCGGCATTTGATTGTAAGGAATTCTAAGTCATGTGAACAAAAGAACTTGAATTCCTGTGTTGTTGTGATTACACCATGAATCGTTAATCATAAGGCCCTTCTTACCAGCAAGTTGTTTGTTTCTGTTGGCGTGATGCATTAAGAAACTGGGTGGCTGTACCGACTCTGATAACGGCAACTTGTGCCCTAATTACATCTACCTTGTTATCTAGAGATTGGATATTGGTGAGTAATACGCTCGGAAGTGGTGTATGATGTGCTCGCCTTCTAAGTCTGACCAGTAGGCCGCTCCTTCTGCCTCTCCTGCGGCGACTGCGTTATTTTGGGTCGGCCTCTGGGATATGATCCCATGTCCAGGGTGGAGGTACGAACAAAGGATCAGCATCGGGAAAGACATATTCCTGGACATAAATTTGTTAATTGACATCACTTTTATTTCCAACAATTCTTCCCGGCTGTATGTAATAACACTTGAGATTTTCTGGTCTAACAAAGTAAGAAATAATACATTAAAAAAACAAAATAACTGCATAGTTTTCTAAGGACCTGAAGCGAGGCGACCATCTCCGTCAGCACCATGTTGTGTGTTCACATTGAGTCGCGCAATAAGAGCTACGATGCTAATGCGCTCTGGGTGTCGCTGAGTAGACAGACCCCATGTCATGGATTCACAATTCATAGGTAAGGCTGTACAGTGAAATAAGTATACCCCCATTGCAATTCTAAAGTTTAATACATGCAGTGTGATTTCAGATTTGTCAAATTAAATTGTCCTTGGTTGATTTTATATGACATTCCAACCTCATTTAGCATGATCAATTCAAGTATGGCATAATTCCACTATTTGTATTAATTTGCATCACTGTCAATTACAATTTATTTTGAAGGCTGACCGCAAAGTCCACTATTGTGGCTAATCCTTATTGTGGCTAGCTTCGCATAGATGGGTCCGACCACCAATAATCAAATAATAACTGACTTAAAGTTATTGTAGATGACACCTAGATATTAGTTAGCTAACAATAGTTACTGATATGTTGTTTTGCTATGGTTTTTGGGGAAGGACCAACACTGTAGGTGTACGAGACAACTTAACCAGCATCATAAGCATACGCATCGATGAATCGTTGTGACATGAAATACGCATGATTGTGTAATAACCACGTAAAAATGAATGAACGCGTAAAATTATTATGTGCTATTCAGTCATATTCATGTCCTGATTGGTCAACAAGCTTATTTAACACGTCAAAACATGCAAAGACCCATAAATGGCATTCCATAGAAACCAGGTTGAGAATGAAATGACAACAAATGAAACAACGAAACAGCACTGCAAGTAAGTGAAAGAAATAGGTGTTGATGATGTTTTACTGGTAATGGGGATATACGTAAATGCCAACAAAAATTAGTGTGACCTTTATTTAACTTCGCAAGTCAGTTAAAAACAAAGTCTTATTTACAATGACGGCCTACCCCAGCCAAACCCAGACGATGCTGGGCAATTGTGCGCCTCCCTATGGGACTCCCAATCATGGCCGGATGTGATACAGCCTGAATTCAAACCAGGGACTGTTGTGACACCTCTTGCACCGAGATGCAGTGCCTTATACCGCTGTGTGTGTGTGTGTGTGTTTGAACTATTTAACTGTACGAGAAAGCTTAAAACGAGCCAGGTAAAACGTTAAATAATCAGATATTGGTCAAAAATGTCATATTGGTGCATCACTTATCGGAATCCATGCGTCAAGATTGTTTCGATCACGCGGACTGGGATATGTTCCCGGGTAGCTTCGGAGAATAATATTGACGTATACATAGACGGTGACCGAGTTCATGAAGTGATGAAACAGAAACCGTGTATAGATGGCCGCATTCGCACAAAACTGATAGTGTGAATCACCGCATTTTATCATGGCAAGGTGACTGAGAATATGACAGAATGCAAACAGAATACAGTACTCCGTGGCCGACGCGAGAAAGACATTAAAGCGTGTTAACCTTCGCAAGGCTGCAGGCACAGACGACATCCCCAGTCGCGTACTCTGCGTATGCTCTGACTAGCTGGCTGGAGTCTTTACGGACATATTCAATCTCTCCCTATCTCAGTCTGCTGTCCCCACATGCTTCGAGGTGGCCATCATTTTTCCTGTACCTAAGAATGCAAAGGTAACTGAACTTAGTGCCATGGGGCAAAAGTCATTATCTTCTGTCATCCTGAAGTGCTTTGAGACAAGTCAAGGATTATTTCACCTCCACCTTACCGTCTCCCTAGACCCACTCCAATTTGCTTATAGCCCTAATAGGTCCACAAACAATGCAATCGCCATCACACTGCGCACTGCCCTAGCCCCTCTGGACAAGAGGAATACGTAAGATATTCCTATGTAAGAATGCTGTTCATTGACTACAGCTCAGCATTCAACACCATAGTACCCTCCAAGCTCCTCATTAAGCTTGAGGCCCTGGGTCTGAACCCTGCCCTGTGCAATTGGGTCCTGCACTTCGACGGGCCGCCCCCAGGTGGTGAGGGTAGGTAACAACATCTGCACCCCGCTGATCCTCAATACTGGGGCCCCCATAAGGGTGCATTCTGTGCCCTCTCCTGTACTCCCTGTTCACCCACAACTGCGTGGCCACGCACACCTCCAACTCAATCATCAAGTTTGCAGATGACACTACAGTGGTAGGCTTGATTACCAACAACGGCGAGACTGCCAACAAGGAGGTGGTGAGAGCCCTCGGAGTGTGGTGTCAGGAAAATAACCTCACACTCAATGTCAACAAAACAAAGGAGATGATCGTGGACTTCAGGAAACAGCAGAGGGAGCACCACCTATCCACATCGACGGGACAGTAGTGGAGAGGGTTGTAAGTTTTAAGTTCCTCGGCGTACACATCACGGACAAACTGAATTGGTCCACCCACACAGACAGCGTTGTGAAGGCGGCGCAGCAGCGCCTCTTCAACCTCAAGAGGCTGAAGAAATGTGTCTGTCACCAAAAGCACTCACAAACTTCTACACATGCACAGTCGGGCTGCATCACCGCCTGGTACGGCAACTGCTCCGCCCACAACCGTAAGGCTCTCCAGAGGGTAGTGAGGTCTGCACAACACATCACCGGAGGCAAACTACCTGATCTCCAGGACACCTACACCACCAGATGTCACAGGAAGGTCATAAAGATCATCTAGGACCACAACCACCCGAGCCACTGCCTGTTCACTCCGCTATCATCCAGAAGGTGAGGTCAGTACAAGTGCATCAAAGCAGGGACAGAGAGACTGAAAAACAGCTTCTATCTCAAGGCCATCAGACTGTTAAACAGCCATCACTAACATTGAGTGGCTGCTGCCAACATACTGACTCAACTCCAGCCAATTTAACAAATGAAAAAATGTATCAAATGTATCACTAGCCGCTTTAAAAACAATGCCACTTCATATAATGTTTACATACCCTACATTACTCATCTCATATGTATATACTGTACTCGATACCATCTACGGCATCTTGCCTAGGCCGTTCTGTACCATCACTCATTCATATATTTATATGTACATATTCTTCATTCCTTTACACTTGTGTGTATAAGGTAGTTGTTATGAAATTGTTAGGTTAGACTACTCGTTGGTTATTACTGCATAGTCGGAAGTAGAAGCACAAGCATTTCGCTACACTCGTATTAACATCTGCTAACCAGCTGTATGTGACAAATAAAATTTGATTTGATCAGCTACACATTATGCCAATGCTTGGGAAAAAGGGCAAATAGCTTTGGTCAGATGACAGTGCAACCGCACTGACAGAAAATCGGCTTCACGTGAGATGGGAGTTCTGCGAGGCTCAAGAGCCAGAGATACACGCTGCTGCCAGGTAGTCATGGGCTATGAAAGGCAGAACAGGGTGAGGAATGCTAGTGTTCGCCATCGACGATTGAGATCTAGACAGGCTCAGTGGGATGAAAGATGGTGATCCGGAATCCTTAGCTCAACTTCAAATGGAAAAAGGACAACTCGCAAGAGCAAGTCCTTGGGTGGTTCGTCCAGAAGTCGTCTGACAGACAAAACATTCACTGGAACTGAGGTGTGAAACCTACCGCAGTTCTTTAATTCCCTCCATCTCAGGGAAGTGTTTGAAATGCCCCGCCAAACCAGTCAACCCTGCTGATTGGTTCCGGTACGAAGAAGGGGGAGAGAGTCATCCAAGCCTCCCCATAACCTCTCCTATGTTTGGCATGTTTGTGCCAATTGGAAAAATGTGGGATTTACACACTCAGAGAAACAGTCCAATAGTGAATGAAATCAAGTTTGCAGTCTGTAGGCGTCAAACATGCCTTGGTTAGGTAACACAAATATAAAATAATCACACAACATACGTTACACTAACCCAACATTTTATGAGTCCTTCATGTTTGAGGTGCTGTTAGAAAATGGTGCTTTAGAAAACATCTTGGTCCCTTGTTGAATGAGTAGGCCTATTTTCTTAGAAAAAGGCTTCCCACTTTGTGTGGCCAAAAGGAAGTATCTGGGGCCGAGGTCCCTGCCATCCAGTACCTCTTCACTATGCGGTGTCAGAGTAGGAAAATTGTCAAAAACTCCAGCCCCCAAAGTCCTTGACTCGCTCTGCGACTGCACGGCACAGATAAACCAAGTCTGGAACCAACAGGAACAGTTTCTACCCTAAGACTACTAAAATAGTTAATCAAATAGCTACCCTGGACTAGCTGCATAGACCTTTTTTGACTAACTCTGGACTCATCACATACGCTGCTGCTTCTGTTTATTATCTTTCCTGTTGCCATGTCACTTTACCCCTACTTGTACGTACATGTCTTCCCCAATTACCTTGTAGCCCTGCACGTCAACTCGGCACTGGTACCCAGTGTATACATTTTGATTGATTTGCTCGGTCACCACTGTTGGAATGAGGTAATAGGGGTCGCATCACTTGTCGAGGAGTTAAATTATTTTCTGATCCACTTCCTGCATATTAAACAGCATCAACAGGAAAACATCTGGGAGTTTAATAGCTGTGGGAAGAAATGTATGTTGGCGTACAAGGCTGGAAAAATGGCAAATGGGGAAGATTATTACATAACGGATGGGCAGTTTGATTAAATATAGTCCAAGGTCAAACAAGGAGGCCTTCGTATGAAAACCCCGATTGTCACTTGATTTCACTCTGACTTTGCAAGGTTTTCAAAAAGGTAAGCAATGGAGATTCCAGTTAAGATTACTATTCCAAGATAGAGTAGATGAATTGAAAGCTAGTGGACAAACAGACATATAATCTTTTCCTTTGAAAGGGTATGTTCTGAAAGATTCTTCTTCAAAAAAGTGGCTTTAAAATAACATTAACATTTTCTGAATCCCACAGCGCTTTTGAAATACTTCAGATATTTGTTTTCAGCTATCTTCCATATACACTACACGGCCTAAAGTATGGGGACACCACTTCAAATTAGTGGATTCATCCATTTCAGCCACACCCATTGCTGACCGGAGTGTGTGTGTGTGTATAAGCGGAATGGCCTTACTGAAGAGTTCAGTGACTTTCAACATGGCACAGTCATAGGATGCTACCTTTCCAACAAGTCAGTTTGTAGAATTTCTGCCCTGTTGGAGCTGCCCCTGTCAACAGTAATTGCTGTTATTATTTAGTGCAAAGGTCTAGTACAAACAACAGTTAAGTTGCAAAGTGGTAGACCACACAAGCTCACAGAGCGGGACCACCAAGTGTTGAATGGCGTAGCTCGTAAAAATCGTCTGTCCTGCCACACTCCCTAATGAGTTCCAAACTATGTCAGCACAAGAGCTGTTCGTTGGGCACGTCACAAAATGGTTTTCCATGGCAGAGCAGCCGCACACAAGCCTAAAACTACCACGCGCAATACCAAGTGTCAGCTGGAGTTCTGTAAAGCGTGCCGCCATTGGACTCCGGAGCTGTGGAAACATGTTCTCTGGAGGGATGAATCAAGCCAATGTGCTGGCTCACGCCTGTGAGGCAACCCGGTACCAAATTGTCACACGGTGCAAAAACACACCTACCCGGGCCAGATTAATCGTACCACCTCATTGAATATAAAGGGTGTTCTCCCATTCAAAAGAATGGGCATAATGGGTGGACTTGCCGGCCATTGACTATACCCATAGGAGCAAAGCAGGAAGTAAAATCTTGAAGTGTACCCATTAATATGTGCTGTGATTTGTTGAATCAACTCACATTACAAAACATTGCATTGCATGAGGCCCATCAGTTTGCATCATTTGAATGAACATTGTACATTACCATGGAAATGATTGCATCACGCACGGCAAGCTGTACCGATGTGCCCAGCCTTAAAGCAACAGGAACAGCTTCTACCTTCTAATATCTGCACGGACACTTTTTGCACCAACTTTGAGTCATCACGCTGCCGTTACTCTTGATTATCGTTCACTTTAGACCTAGTTATACAGTTGAAGTCGGAAGTTTACATAGGTCGGCGTCATTAAAACTCATTTTTCCACCACTCCACAAATTTCTTGTTAACAAACTGTAGTTTTGACATCTACTTCGTGCATGACACAAGTAATTTTCCCAACAATTGTTTCCAGACAGATTATTTCACTGTATCACAATTCCAGTGGGTCAGAAGTATACATACAGTTGACTGTGCCTTTAAACAGCTTGGAAAATTCCAGAAAATGTCATGGCTTTAGAAGCTTCTGAAAGACTAATTGACACAATTTGAGTCAATTGGAGGTGTACCAGTGGATGCATTTCAAACTCAGTGCCTCTTTGCTTGACATCATGGGAAAAATTAAAAGAAAACCAGCCAGGAGCTCAGAAAAAAAATTGTAGACCTCCACAAGTCTGGTTAATCCTTGGGAGCAATTTCCAAATGCCTGAAGGTACCACGTTCATCTGTACAAATAATACTACGCAAGTATAAACACCATGGGACAACGCAGCGGTCATATCGCTGAGGAAGGAAACGGATTCTGTCTCCTAGAGATGAACGTATTTTGGTGCGAGAAGTGCAAATCAATCCCAGAACAGCAGCAGCAAAGGCCCTTGTGAAGATGCTGGAGGAAACGGGTACAAAAGTATCTATATCCACAGTAAAACAAGTCCGATATAACCTGAAAGGCCACTCAGCAAGGAAGAAGCCACTGCTCCAAAACCGCCATAAAAAAGCCAGACTACGGTTTGCAACTGCACATGGGGACAAAGTCACACTTTTTGGAGAAATTTCCTCTGGTCTGATGAAACAAAAATAGAACTCTTTGACCATAATGACCATCGTTATGTTTGGAGGAAAAAGGGGGACGCTTGCAAGCCGAAGAACACCATCCCAACCGTGAAGCACGGGGGTGACAGCATCATGTTGTGAGGTTGCTTTGCTGCAGGAGGGACTGGTGCACTTCACAAAATAGTTGGCATCATGAGGTAGGAAAAGTATGTGGATATATTCAAGCAACAACTCAAGACAACAGTCAGGAAGTTAAAGCTTGGTCGCAAATGGGTCTTCCAAATGGACAATGACCTCAAGCATACTTCTAAAGTTGTGGCAAAATGGCTTAAGGAGAACAAAGTCAAGGTATTGGAGTGGCCATCACAAAGCCCTGACCTCAATCCTATAATGAATTTGTCAGCAGAACTGAAAAAGCGTTTGTGAGCAAGGAGGCCTACAAACCGGACTCCGTTACACCAGCTCTGTCAGGAGGAATGGGCCAAAATTCACCCAACTTATTGTGGGAAGCTTGTGGAAGGCTACCCAAAACATTTGACCCAAGGTAAACAATTTAAAGGCAATGCTACCAAATACTAATTGAGTGTATGTAAACTTCTGACCCACTGGGAATGTGATGAAAGAAATATCTTAAATAAAATCACTACTATTAAATCGGACATTTCACTTTCTTAAAATAAAGTGGTGATCCTAACTGACCTAAGACAGGGAATTTTTACTAGGATTAAATACCAGGAATTGTGAAAAACTGAGTTTAAATGTATTTGGCTAAGGTGTATGTAAACTTACAACTTCAACTGTACATATCTACCAGACACTGTATTTAGCCAAGTTAGTTACTTGTGTATTTATTATTACTTTTATTACTTCCCCTGCATTGTCGGGAAGGACCCTAAGTATGTATTTCACTGTTCGTCTACAGTTTATGAAGCATGTGACAAATAAAAATTTGATGACAACACCAGACAGCCATTGCAAGTGTACCATGAGTTGACCAGTCAAATTGCCAGGGTTAGAGGTTCCAAGCCCATTCTATTCATTCTGATTTCTATGCCCATGACTTCACCAGAATGAATACACCAGAGGTAGAGAATGGTGCTGTTCTAGGTGCTCTACATAGCAGTCACACTACACGCAGCCACCAATGAATGCAAGACATGTAATTTATGTCATTCCACAAAATCACACTGCCATGGCTACCTAAAGTTCCTCACAAAATTAAGCTGTAAAGTTGTTAGCAAGCTCCTCCTTGCTTGGTTTTTCAACCGGGGTGATGTGGAGAGGAAGGTCTGGTGTGTCAACTTTGAAGTCTGGGTCTTTGTATATGATCTGTTTATCTTCCCGCTTCTTGACAGCCTGTGGGACCTATCAGGTTCTAAAGTTGAATGTGTTCTGTTCAGACACTCTTCCCTACCCAGTCCGTAGCCTGTTTGGAATACTCCACACGGCTTCTCTGATCTTCTGAAAGATGTAACAGAATAACAAAAAGAAAAAATACAAACGAGTCCTAATTAGTCCTTCCTTGCATCCTACTTTAGAATTATTGGAGGGGATTTGAGTGGAGGTACATCGGGTTCCCTCTTTGGAAAGGGTGTGTAAAGGACACAAAAGAAGGGTGTGGAAAGGGTGTGTAAAGGACACAAAAGAAGAGAAATAGAACAAAGATAAAAATCCAAGACGGTATGGTTCATTGTCTTATGTCTCTTCCACCACCCCTCCCTTTCCTCCATTCCCTCCTAGGCAGGTATAAACAGAAAGTGATTGTTTTGGGGCCTCCCGGGTGGCGCAGTGGTTAAGGGCGCTGTACTGCAGCGCCAGCTGTGCCATCAGAGTCCCTGGCCCAGGCTCTGTCGTAACCGGCAATTGGCTCTGTCGTAACCGGCAATTGCCCTAGCGTCGTCCGGGTTAGGGAGGGCTTGGTCGGTAGGGGTGTCCTTGTATCATCACGCACCAGCGATGGCGGGCCGGGCGCAGTGCGCGCTAACCAAGGTGGCCAGGTACACGGTGCGGCTGGCTTCCGGGTTGGATGCACGCTGTGTTAAGAAGCAGTGCGGCTTGGTTGGGTTGTGTATTGGAGGACGCATGACTTTCAACCTTCGTCTCTCCCGAGCCCGTACGGGATTTGTAGCGATGAGACAAGATAGTAGCTACTAAAAACAATTGGATACCATGAAATTGGGGAGAAAGAGGGGTAAAATAAAAAAATAAAAAAAAAAAAAAAAAAAATTGAATAAAAAAAGTGATTGTTTTATACCAGAGTCAGTAATTAAAGGGCATGAGCTGAGACGTCTAAATAATCTAAAACGGTTGGGCTAGTTTGTTGTCATTACAAAGCCATGTATTTATCTATAGGTCTCTGGCTATAGATAGATGTGTCCAACTCATGGACATTAACTAGGGCATTAACTAGGGCATGTCATTTTATGCAAATCGACAGCACAACAGAAAACTGATAACTAGAATAAAATATACTATTTGTTATACTATACAGTAATGTTATAATAAAAAAAAAGGGAATTGCACATATTTCACATTAAACACATTTGGCAATTCAACACAGACTCCAATCATTGTTTATAGAATAATACACAGTTTAATGCATTAGGTAATTCCTTATTTTATAATTTCAGCAACAGCTTGTGCCGAGACATCTAAGCTTACTTGCGAGACTAGGTCTACCGCCGTTTATATTATCTACCAAGTGATATCTGAAATGGATGTGGCATCCACGGGGGAACAGAAACAACTTTCAGACAGAAGTGCTGCCAGTAAAAAGGAGTATTTCATCTCAAAACACAAAAGTAAAATATCACGTCGGCTGGTGCCGACATGAAAAGCAATGAAGTCCCATCATACAAATACGGCACGCTGGAAAACAGAAGTGCCCTCACATCCACTGCTCCTGTTGCACTGAGAGGATGTCGCATTACATGGTTCAACAAGTGATGGGTCGTGTTCAGGGCACACCGTTGTAAAAAAAAAAGTCTGAAATTGAAAAGGACAATGAGCATTTCTTATTGGATAAGACCAAGCATTCCCCCTCCCCGTTTTAGTCTTTTCTTTGGTCCCTAATAAACACAACCGTGGGGTGATGTGAAGCTACACTCTTTATTGCTTCTCGTTTCGGGTCTGTTGTCAAGCTAAACATGGCATGACATTGAGTGACAGCAAGTTTGCATGATAGCACAAACAGACTCACACTCAGGCTAGGTCTGGTGGAGCCAGACCAGGCAGTAAGGCATTATGTGGCTAGCAGAGGGACCAGGACAGTGCTGCTCCTACTCTGTGGGAGAAGGGAACCCTGGGAATGTGGGAATGCAGATCCGCCACCAGCACCAAGCACATATACACCCTTTAATACATGCACACACCCCCTTTAATGCACACACACACACACACACACCCCTTTTAATACACGCAAAGTGAGACACACGCACAGCCTTTAATAGATCCCCATTACATTATTTCACAGAATGTCATGGGTCGCAATAATAAAAGCTTCGGGATTGGCTGACACCCAGAAAAGGGAGGGGGCAGAAAATGGGCTTTGCTGCCACGCACGGCGGGATCAGTCGGTAACTATTCAATCCCTTTCAGCTAAACTCCTTCTTTGGGAACGTTCGGTGCATTTGTGTGAATATGTGTTTGCACATTCCTACACTGAGGCAGCGGCACGGCATTCGGTCTTGATTTATACAGCGTGTTAGTCCATTCATGGTGACACCATCGGCTTGTTGGTGAATCGGTGAGGGGAAAAAGGGGGCTTGGTGGTGAAAGGAGAGGGACATGTCAGTCATCAGCATCAGGAGAATTAGCAATCTGATGCTATTAAAACCACACTGTCACAGGGATCTAATGAACAGGCTACATAACAGAACATTCTACAGACAAGCGCTGTTTGGACTCCATACACATGGAGATCACGTCAATCCAGTGTGGAGTATATGTCCACACCATACCCATCTGTCATGGTCTTGTTGCAGTGTGCCGGAGCGGTGAGGCGCCAAGAATGTCTTGCATGTTACCGTCACCCCGCCTCTTCCCTCATCAAGCGGAGCCCCTTTCCCAGAAGAGACGCCCCCCCACCTCTCCTTTCCCCTACTCTCTGAATGATGAAATCCATCCTAGCTCCCATGACACCAGTGCAGCCCTGCTTCTCCCAGTCTCCTTTCTCTCCCTCCTGTCATCTCTCCGGGGTCCACAGTAGCGGAGGGCTCCCGCTGGGTTTGTGTGGCTGAGCGTTGGGGTTTTCATGGCTACACCCCCCCCCCCCCCGACCAAACCCCCTGCACAGGCTTGCACCACAATCAAACAGTTCTGATCAAGCCAGGGAAGGCTGTATTTATCTTCGCAGGGGAGAGAGCGGCTTAAATCTGCCAGACTGGAATTGCTCATTTACATTGGAGGAGTGGAAGAACAGGCACACTGCTTCAGATCAATGCTCATTATGATCTTATGATGTCACAGTAGCTGGCTGGGGTTCGATGGTTACATGTCTGCTCTATTCTGTGGGCACATTCAATATGCAGCCACCTTTAAAAAGGCAAGACATCACCTTGATTCATGAATAACTCCATATTATTTCTAGTTCAGTCAGTCATTATTTACCAAATGATACTTCATGGTTTTGACGCTCTCGAACACAGCCTGTGGCCCTACTGCTGCTGCAGGCAGCTCTGCTGATAAGGGGCTGCCTGCCTCTGTGCACTCACTGGAGACCAGAGGCAGGGCTACTGCGAACCCAAACACCGTCCGCAGCAGAAATGGGAGCATGTACAAGCGAACCTTGCGAAAGCCTGCTTGAGATTCCCCAATTTGCAGTGTGGATTCTGGAAACAGTGAAGCGCAATAACGTGTATTGTATGTTTAAAATATGAGGCCTGGACACAAATGTGGATGTGGGCATTGAATTGTACTTAGTTAAATACATATTCAAAATGAGCCACAATTGTTTTACAAATATAACCCTGTCAATTTAGGCAAATTAATACATGTGAATTCCAGTGTTGACTAATCTCCAATTGCCCAATAACCTCATTCAGCACATCTACTTTTAAACAGTGTGTGTGTGTGTGTATAGTCTTCCCATGCCTGGCCTGTGTACGCTGGTGCAGAATATCTGGTTTCGTAGAAACGCACACGCTCCGACACTGCAGCACTGCAGTCTATGCTGCATAGCTCTGCAGCAACCAAATTGATTCCATCACAGACATAACATAGGGTGGCATGGAGAAACGGATTTCCAGTCGAGTGCCAGATGCCCAAACACATAAGGCAACAACTGAACAAATACATACTAGGACGCAAGTGACAAAAAAACTAACAAAACAAAAAAAACTTTAGATTATTAGGATCGCCATTTAGCAGTTGTTTAACCAGCAGCTACCCTTCCTTGGGTCCACACAAAAAGTGAAATATATGGGAGAACAGAATCGTCATAGAAAACATGAGAAAATATATTAAAGATAAGAGCATCACATACTGTCAAGACACCAAGAGACAAGACTTCACACATGACCGTTAAATTACAGGGTTAGAATGATGATCGACTGAAACAAGTTGCTGTTCTTTGAAAGGAGGATGAAAAAAAAGGGAGATGAGTCAAATGAAGAGCATATCCATGAGAGGACATCTCCCCATTAACCTAGTCACAGACAATGAGAACCACCTCCATTCCCTTTCCACTGGACAACATAATGTGCCATATTCCGGTAGTTGCTCTCCTTTCTCCTGGAGAAGTATTCTACAGCAAGCAGCTAATGCAGGCAGTCCAGACAGGAAAGGCAGCTTGCACCCGCCATCATTCAATCACAGCTGGTCAAGACCCCACAGTCTAACACCCCATAGAAACCATCCCCAGTCCCAGCCTCCTTAGTAACCTCCACCAAACCCTCCCTCCCACACACAAAGCCCTGCATTGATGAATCTGCTGGCATCCCTTCCTCTGTTCTTCCACATTCATGTTCTGACAGTGTCCCTTTATATTTCCTGCCAGCACTTAAGTAGAGGAAGAAAAAACATTTTCCTGCCTTTATTTGACTGGTCCTTTATTAGGCGATGCCGCCTGACCTCCACATTAAATCAGCTTTCACTTTACTGAAATGACACCAGAGCAAGGAGGTAGTGATGGCACAGGCACCGGCAGCGTCGCAAATGGCACCCTCTCCCCTAAATAAAATGCACTACTCCCCCAATGGGACCTGTTCAAACAGCGCAGTGGTGCAGAGCTACTGTATATGCTGAAATTAAAATATATTTTTTTTAAACAATAAATACAAGCCCTTTTCATGGGATAGTTACAGTCTTGTCCCATCGCTGCAACTCCCGTACAGACTCAGGAGAGGCGAAGTTCGACAGCCATACGTCCTCCGAAACACAGCCCAACCAAGCCGCACTGCTTCTTGACACAACGCCCACCAATCGTGTCGGAGGAAACACCATACACCTGGCGGCTGTGTCAGCATGCACTGCGCCCAGCCCGCCACAGGAGTCGCTGGTGCGCAATGGGACAAGAACATCCTTGCCGGCCAAACCCTCCCCTAACCCGGACGACGCTGGGCCAATTGCGCACCGCCTTTGGTCTCCCTGTCGCGGCCGGCAGCGAAAAATAGGTTTCTATATGCATTAACGAGAAGACCATTTTCCTGAGAGCAGAAAAGCACTCTGATGAATGAGTTGATAGTAGGCATACTATGCGATCGTTCCTCACTATTGTATCAAGAGCTACAACGCATCACTGACGCTTTTCTTCACTATCGAACATTATACAGGTATAAGGTAATACACCTGGGGGCGAACAACTTCCCTTTGCCCATAATAAAAGGTTTTATCTTCTTTCTGCACATGCACAATGGAGGATGGAGTTTAGGAGGTTCTTGGTCTCTAAACCTCATTATTCTCAGTCATTTTTGGAGTGCTAGGTTTCTGAAATGTATTCAAAACAGTCTTCTAAGCTCCTGCTAATCCCCAGTCATTCTGGCAGCACATTTGGGGGGGGGGGGGGACTCGCACCACAATAAAGTCCTGAGCTTCCTTCCTGTGTATGCTAATTAAAAAAAAGTCCCTTACAAAACCACTCTCCCTCCTGGTAATAGTATCAGTCCACTGTGATAAGAGCAAATCATAGAATAATTAGAAAAGATGTTTGAGAGGGTGGTATAGGCAGACGACCAACGATGACACAACAACAAAAATATTTTTTGAGCTAGACCAGCTACATCCAGTTCTCTAAACAACAAACAAAAAAACGTTGGTAGCTCTGGTGCTCCCAATTTAAAAGGTTAGGAGCACCACATGAAATTTAGGCGCACCAGAAAATATAGATTTTTTAAACTGATTGAGATACAGCCTATATGAACTCAAGCTACTTTTGAAGCACATGTTGTGCCCTAGAAACTTCTTATCACTAAGCCCTGTGCAACTGGTTCCTGGACCTCCTGATGGGCCGACCCCAAGTGGCAAAGGTAGGCAACAACACCTCTGCCACACTGATCCTCAACACAGCGGCCCCACAGGGGTGGGTGCTCAGCCCCCTCCTGTTCACCCATGACTGAGTGGCCATGCACATGTGCAACTAAATCAAGTTTGCTGATGACAACAGTGTTAGGCATGATTACCAACAATGACGAGACGGCCTTCAGGGAGGTGGTGAGAGGCCTGGTGGAGTGGTGCCAGGAAAACAACTTTCCACTAAACTCAAAAATGAAGGAGCGGATTACGGACTACAGGCAAAAGCAGAGAGAGCACGCCCCCATCTGCGGGGCTGCAGTGGAGAGGGTCAAAAGCTTGACAACTTCAAACAGTCCCTTCACACAGGCAGTGTAGTGAAGGCACAACAGCCTTCATGACACCTCAGGAAGCTGAAGAAAAGCATCTTGGCACCCAAGACCCTCACAAAACTTCGACAGATGCACCATTGAGAGCTTCATGTTGGGCTGCATCACCACCTGGTACAACGTCTGCAACCGCAGGGGGTGGTGAGGTCAGGCCAACACATCATTGGGGGCACACTGCCTAACCTCAAGGACATCTACATCACCCAGTGTCACAGAAAGTCCAAGAAGATCTCAGACCTCAACCTCCCGAGCCACAGCCTGGTCACCACGCTACCATCTAAAAAGGCAGAGAGAGTACAGGAGCATCACAGCTGGGACCAAGAGATTGATAAACAGCTCCATGCTATCAGCCATGACTAGCCGGCCCTCCACCCAGTACCCTGCCCTGAACTAGTCACTGTTACCAGCCGGCTACCACACAGTGCTCTACACTGCACCTTAAAGACTGCTTTGGTCTATGTACAGTGGGGAGAACAAGTATTTGATAACACTGCCGATTTTGCAGGTTTCCTACTTACAAAGCATGTAGAGGTCTAATTTTGATCATAGGTACACTTCAACTGTGAGAGACGGAATCTAAAACAAAAATCCAGAAAATCACATTGTATGATGTTTAAGTAATTAATTTGCATTGTACTGTTGAAATGATGTAAAATAAATAATCCGTCGGCAGCAGCACTATATGCAGTTTTTGAAGCACAGTAATGTACGATAAGAAAGGATGTGACTGTCTCAGCAGCATGCCTTGAACACCTGAACAGCTCATTTGCATATACAACCACTTTTCTAAAGTGAAACAACTTCCCTTAATAACACCACACATGAAACCGTTTCATACAAGTGATCGGTGTTGTGGTACGCTATACAATGTTAACAAACTTGAGGTATGAAAGGCACTAACAAAATTGGCATTCGCTAACCATACAAGGACGCTGCAGAGCTAGGTATTAACGATGGTTAGAAAGGTTGATTGACATGAGGTAAATACATAATATATTGTCAATAACCACTAACACCATTACCCATGGAGTTAATATAACCGAATAACTTATAAGGGCAATATAAACAGGTCACAGAAGTAGTATTGCTTACCTACAGTACCAGTCAAAAGTGCACACACCTACTCATTCAAGGGTTTCTTTATTTTTACAATTTTTGACATTGTAGAATAATAGTGAAGACATCAAAACTATGAAGTAACATATGGAATCATGCAGTAACCAAAAAATAAAAGTGTTAAACAAATCCAAATGTATTTTATATTTGAGATTCAAAGTAGCCGCCTTGATGACAGCTTTGCATGCTTGTGTTATTCTCTTAAAATGCTTCATGAGGTAGTCACCTGGAATGCGTTTCAATTAACAGGTGTACCTTGTTAAAAGTTAATTTGTGAAATTTCAATCAGTTGTGTTGTGACAAGGTAGGGGGGTATACAGAAGATGGTATTTTACCAAACAGGGCTAAGTCCATATTATAGCAAGAACAGTTTAAATGAGCAAAGAGTAATTTGACTTTGAATGTTTCTTCGAGTGCAGTCGCAAAAACCATCAAGCGTTATGAGTAAACTGGCTGTCATGAGGACCACCACAGGAAAGGAAGACCCAGAGTAACTTCTGCAGCAGAGGATAAGTTCATTAGAGTTACCAACCTCAGAAATTGCAGCCCAAATAAACACTTCAGAGTACAAGTAAGAGACACATCAACTGTTCAGAGGAAACTGCGTGAATCAGGTATTCATGGTCGAATTGATGCAAAGAATACACAACTAAAGGACACCAATAAGAAGTAGTGACTTGCTTGGGCCAAGAAACAGTCATTAGATTAGTGGAAATCTATCCTCTTGTCTGATGTGTCCAAATTTGAGATTTTTGGTTCCAACCGCCGTGTCTTTGTGAGACGCATAGTAGGTGAACGGATGATCTCCGCATGTGTGGTAACCACTGTGAAGCATGGAGGTGGTGGTGTGTGTTTTGCTGCTGACACTGATTTGTTTAGAATTCAAGGACACTTAACTAGCATGGCTACCACAGCATTCTGCAGCGATACGCCATCCCAACTGTCCAACAAGGCCGAAATCCCTGTCATCCGTAAGAGAAAGAGACAAGTATAGAGGACACAGGGCGGGGCGCCTCGTAAGGATCATCCGACGAAGAGTGGGGAATCTGCCTTTACCATCAATATTAATTGAAAACGTACAATCATTGGAAGAGGTACGATCATGAATATCCAACCAACAGGACATCAAAAACGTCAAAATTTTACATTTCACCGAATCGTGGCTGAATGACATGGAAAAACATTCAGCTGGCGGGATATACGGTGCACCGGTTAGAAGAGCACACTCCGGTAAGACTAGGTGGGGGCGGTCTGTGTATATTTGTAAACAAAAGCAGGTGCACGAAATCTAAGGATGTCAACAGATTTTGCTCGCTTGAAATAAAGTCTCTCATAAGCTGCAGACCACACTATTTGTCAAGAGAGTTCATCTATTTTTTTTTGTGGCTGTTTATTTACCACCACAGACGGATGCTGGCACTAAGACCGCACTCAGTCAGCTGGATAAGGAAATAAGCAAACTGCTCACCCAGGGGCAGAGCTCCTAGTGGCCGGGGATTTTAATGCAGGGAAACTTAAATCAGTTTTACCTCATTTCTATCAGCATGTTAAATGTGCAACAAGATGGAAAAAAAATTCTAGATCACCTATACTCCATTCACAGAGACGCGAACAAAGCTCTCCCTCCATTTGGCAAATCTGACCATAATTCTATCCCCCTGATTCCTGCTTACAAGCAAAACGTAAAGCGGGAAGCACTCTTGACTAGATTAATAAAAAAAGTGGTCAGATGAAGCAGATGCTAAACTACAGGACTGTTTTGCTAGCACAGACTGGAATAGGTTCCAGGATTCTTCTAAGGTATTGAAGAGTACACCATATTCACTGGCTTAATCAATAAGTGTCGAGGAAGTCATCCCCACAGTACGTACATACCCCAACCATAAGTCATGGATTAATACAAGACTAAGATCGAATCGTACTACACCGGCTCCGACATTCCTCGGATATGGCATGGCTTGCAAATTATTACAGACTACAAAGGGAGGCACAGCCACAAGCTGCCCAGTGACACGAGCCTATCAGACGAGCTAAATCACTTCTATGCTCGCGTCGAGGCAAGCAACACCGAAGCATGCATGAGAGCATCAGCTGTTCCAGATGACCAAAGTGAGTAAGACCTTTAAACAGGTCAACATTCACAAGGTCGCAGGGCCAGACGTATTACCAGGATGCGTACGCCAAGCATGAGCTGACCAACTTGGCAAGTGTATTCACTGACATTTTCAACCTCTCCCTGTCCGAGTCAGTACCAACACCAATACCAACATGCTTTAAGCATGCCACCATAGTCCCTGTGCCCAAGAACACCTGCCTAAATGACTACAGACCCGTACCACTCACGTCCGTAGCCATGAAGTGCTTTGAAAGGCTGGTCATGTCTCACATCAACACCATTATCCCAGAAACCCTAGACCCACTCCAAGTTGCATACCGCTCAAACAGATCCACAGATGAAGCAATCTCTATTGCACTCCACACTGCCCTTTCCCACCTGGCCTGATCACCAACAAGACAACCTAGAGGGTGGTGCTCAGAGACTTGGCCAGGTGGTGCCAGAATAACAACCTATCCCTCAACGTGATCAAGACAAAGGAGAGGATTGTGGACTTCAGGAAAAGGAGGACCTTACATGCCCCCATTCACATCGACGGGTCTGTCGTGGAGCAGGTTGAGCGCTTCAAGTTCCTTGGTGTCCACATCACCAACAACCTAGAATGGTCCAAACACACCAAGACAGTCGTGAAGAGGGCATGACAAAACCGATTCCCCCTTAGAAGACTGAAAATATTTGGCATGGGTCCTCAGATCCTCAAAAGGTTTAACAGCTGCACCATCGAGAGCATCCTGACTGGTTGCGTCACTGCCTGGTAAGGCAACTGCTCGGCCTCCGACCGCAAGGCACTACAGAGGGTAGTGCGTACAGCCCAGTACGTCACTGGAGCCAAGCTTCCTGCCATCCAGAACCTCTATACCAGGCGGTGTC
Source organism: Oncorhynchus mykiss (assembly GCF_057628025.1). Lineage (NCBI taxonomy): Eukaryota > Metazoa > Chordata > Actinopteri > Salmoniformes > Salmonidae > Oncorhynchus > Oncorhynchus mykiss. The sequence continues at coordinate 35,760,318 of NC_143027.1, read as the reverse complement.
AGAGGAAGGCCCTAACAATTGTCAAAGACCCCCAGCCATAGACTGTTCTCAATGCTACTGCATGGCATGCGGTACCAGAGCACGAAGTCTAGGACCAAAAGGCCTCTCAATAGATTTTACCCCCAAGCCATAAGAGTGCTGAACAGGTAATCATCAGGTGTCCTGCCACCCCCGCCAACCCCTCTTTTACGCTGCCGCTACTCTCTGTGCATAGATAAAGTCACTTTAACTATACCTACATGTACATATTACCTCAATTAGCCCGATAAACCCGCACATTGACTCTGTACCGGTACCACCTGTATATAGCCTCGCTACTGTAATTTTACTAGTTCTCTCTCACCCCCCCCCCTTTCTTTACTTATCTAGTCTTTACCTAATACCTATTTTTTACTTACAAATTGCACTGTTGGTTAGGGCTTATAAGTAAGCATTTCTCTGTATTCGGCACACGTGACAAATCAACTTTGATTTGAATTATGATTTTTAATTAATTAACTTACAAATTTGAAAAGCTGAAATGTCTCGAGTCAGTAAGTTTTCAACCCCTTTGTTATGGTAAGCCTAAATAAGTTGAGGAGTAAAAATGTGCTTAACAAGTCACACAATAAGTTGCATGGACTCTGTGTGCAATAATAATGTTTAGCATATCTGTGCCACATGCAATTATATTTATGCAAGGTCACTCAATCCAGCAGTGAATTTCAAACAGATCCAACCATAAAGACCAGGGAGGTTTTCCAATGCCTCGCAAATAAGGAGAATAATAACGGCATCTTGGTAGATAAAAATACATTTTAAAACACATTGAATTTCCCTTTGAGCATAGTGAAGTTATTAATTACACTTTGGGTGTATTGATACACCATCCAGTCACAAGAAGGATACAGGAATCCTTCTTCACTCAGTTGCCTGACAGGAAGGAAACCGCTCGGGATTTCACCATGATCCCAATGGTGACTAAGACAGTTAGAGTTTAATGGCTGTGATAGGAGAAAGGTTAGTATACAATGTCATCCTCAGTTAATTGACAGAGTAAAAAGAAGGAACCCTGTGCAGAATAAAACTATTCCTAAACATGCATCCTGTTTGTAACAAGGCACTAAAGTAATAAAACTATTCCTAAACATGCATCCTGTTTGTAACAAGGCACTAAAGTAATAAAACTATTCCTAAACATGCATCCTGTTTGTAACAAGGCACTAAAGTAATAACTATTCCTAAACATGCATCCTGTTTGTAACAAGGCACTAAAGTAATACAACTATTCCTAAACATGCATCCTGTTTGTAACAAGGCACTAAAGTAATACGGCAAAGAAATTAGCTTTTTGTCCTGAACACTAAGTGTTTTGTTTTGGGGCAAATCCAATACAACATATTACAGAGTACCACTCTCCATATTTTCAAGCATAGTGGTGGCTGCATCATGTTATGGGTACGATCGTAATCATTTAGGACTACAGAATTTTACAGGATAAAAAAAAAAAAATATATATATATATATATATATATATTAGGCAAAATCCTAGAGGAAAACATGGTTCAGTCTGCTTTCCAGCAGACACTGGGAGATTAATCAACCTTTCAGCAGGACAAGAACCTAAAACCCAAGACCAAATCTACAAATCTGGATTTGCTTACCAAGACAACAGTGAATGTTCCTTAGCTGCCGAGTTACAGTTTTGACTTATGTTTGACAAATCTATGGCAAGACCTGAAAATGGTTGTCTAGCCATAATCAACAACCAAGCTACCCTCAAGTATCTGAAATGACATGATCAACTGATTTGATGAAAAGCATACCGTGACTTGCTGTACAACTGATGGAGCTAAAAATGTGGAATAAATTGGAAATGTGTAGTTATGACTACGCTCTTCAAGAGGTGACGATAATAAAACCAAATAGTTAACATTTATTTAACAATCCCTTGAAAACGGCACGTAGTTGTCAATGGTTTTAGCGGAGCTAGGGGTCTCCTTGCCTCCCAGCAGCCAAATGGAACTTTCTGAACCAGTGACATTTGATTAATAACGACCTATAGGAAGATAAAAATGTTGCGTCGGTAATACAGGTCAAATCTTTTGACCTGGGTTGGAAAGAAACGAGCCATTTTCACTGTAGGAATAGTGCAACCATGACAACGTCGAATCTACACTCACGTTCTTCTCTAGGGCACTTGGAAACAACGGTACAGCGAAGCCTCATCATGACAACAATTATCAGGGAGATTTATTTTGGGACTAGCAAAATAAACTCCTGGTTACACAGAACATTACCAATTTAGAGCCCTGGCTACACCAGCAAGACTAGATAAGCGGTTTCCCTGTTTTACATTGGAAGCATCTCCTGGGGGGGTCTTTATCAGTGGATGTCCTTTAGGGTAGAGCAGGGATCAGAACCAGCGGGTCCACACAGACAGGCCAGATCTTTCCCACAGCCCCTCTGTCTACATGCACAGAGCAGAAAGAGGTGGTAGAGCAGAACATTAAAGCATACTTATGTAGCTCTCCTTCGCTCTTTTCTACTTCTTTTTTTTTTACACTCTCAACCAAAATAAACAAATGAAAAAAAAAAAGGTTATTTTCTCCTCAAACCATTTAATAATTTCCCTATTTAATTTCACTCTTTCAAGCTCTGGTGAAACTGATAAAATAGGAGAAATGAAAGTGTAAAAGCCACAACCAAATACCATTACAAATGCAATCTTATGGACTGCTGCTATATTGATTCCCTAAAAAGTTCCTTTTGGAACTAAAAAGTTCCAACAACAATGCTACATTATGGTTCACTGTAGGGCACCATTGTAGTAGTCTAGAACTTGAACTGCCCATGGCAACCTACCTGCTCTCATGCAGGTGTGGACTTGGGCAGGAGACCAAGACATTGCAAATTCAGCTGGTGTGGTGTCTGGGCTGATGGACAGACACACCCGTGCCAGTGTTTACCCTCCCAGGATGGCCCTGCAGTGATTATAATTAAGCAGCTCTTATTCGCAGACATAATCAAAACAGGGCCCAGCAGGGTTAATCTTCCATACAGCAGGGACCAGGAGATGGTTCCCTGCTGATTTGATCTAGTGGTTTGGGCATTGTCTCAGGTGGCAACCAGACATAAAACACCACAGGAAACATTTGCATTTTAATTTTCTGTTGTAAAACATTTTGCTTCAGCGAGCCCTAAATGAATACAACACTAAGCACAGATGTTGACTGTGCTGCATGGAGGGGGACTAAAAGATGTGCTGCTGAGATTTCAATCCACTGACTAGCAGGTCATGGGGGATGGAATTAGGATCAATCCAGGCCACTGCCTGAAGTTGTCAGCTGCAGAGATCATCTTGGGTAAAGTCCTCAGGAAAAGGTGTTCGGGCACAGTGTCTGATGCACTAACACCGCTGATTGTTTCCTGGTTGTAGCCAGTGTCATCCTCAGATTGGGGTGGAGGGGATCAGTCAGGGAATTTAGTGTTTCCCCGCCAAAAAATGATTTGTTCCTTCTCTTGATGCAGAGGGATTTCGGTGTAATTGCTCTGTGTTTATGCATAGTGTCCCTGAGTTGCACTGTGGGGTGGGGTGGGTTGGAAGGGGGGGGGGGGGGGGGGGCAAGGGAGGCAGATTAATGGTCAACATGTCAGTGGAACAGGCCCACTATTATTCTATTACACATCACCACCTAAGATCCCTGCACTGAGGGGAATAATGAATAATGCCATGAAATCTTGTTTAAAAACAATTTATGGCACAGACGTCATCTTGTGTCTGACTGCGAAGAGATGACTGAAAGCAAGCCCTGGCGTCGCATTTGAGTACATGCCATCACTATATCAGAGGGCTATGGAAATACAAGAATAACACTGGACAAAATAAACAAAAAAGTACACTTTATATGGTACGAAAGAGCCAGCAATTCACTTTTAGGCTGAAGTTAATTTTCATTTCTGACGTAGTGATTTTAATCTGGTGTTTTTTTATTAACTGGAGGGAACTTGTCAAATAAAACACCAAATTATTTTGAAAACATAAGACTACAACACATATCTTCATTATTCCTTAGCTAGTAACCCCCATATTTCCTATCCTTCATAAACTTCTATATTTAACCCAAGACAGCTAACAATCAAAAAAGCCTTAACACAGTCCTGGGGCTATGCTGTGTGTGCTGGGGCTGGCCAGACAAAGACCTAGAGAGTTATTCCCTTTTGCAGGAGGGAGAAGAGGCCAGTGCCAAGGGTTTATTGAAGGAGCATACCAAGCCAGTAGGACAGGGGGAAGAAGCACAGCTCTGCCCCCCCCAGCCAAGCAGGTGTCAGCCAGGAGCATAAAGAGGCATTCACTCTGGACCTGGCCTCCCTCTCGCACTACACAGGCAGTCACATCACAGCCACCTTTGCCCACAGCACTGACAGAGTGTAATCTCCCCAGTAGGACACTGTACTTTGATCAATCAAACTACAGGGACAGCAGAGTGTGGTGTTACTGTACTTTATGTATTCTTCCAAATGTGCATGCAAGTTGAGACAATTTAATAAATCGACATGATTTTGCTCCTAGGTCAGACATGTACAATATTATTGGAGTAGATGGCCAGCTAGATAGACACTGGCTCATAGTAATAGGTGGCTTTTCTTTGTATCATTTTCAAGGATGAACCTCTTTCCGCGAGGTCCCCCTTATAACCGCCAAGGGATAAAGCACTTGCTTGATGCAGGATTCATTCCAAACCCAATCGTATTTGTAACATGCACCAAATACAACAGGTATAGATAGACCTTAACGTGAAATGCTTACTTACAAGTCCTAAACCAACAATGCAGTTCAAGAAATAGAGTTGAGAAAATATTTGCTAAATTAAATATCAAAAAAGTAACATAACAACGAGGCTATATACAGGGGTACCAGTACCAAGTCAATGTGCTGCACAAATCACTTCCATTACACATTCTATGAAGCCTCTCTTGTTTGGCACTACCATTTTCCCAGGAATGGACTTAAGCAATAGCTACAGAAGCATACAAAAATTATGATACAGAGTTAGATTCACGTCAGTGTAGGATTCATACAGGCTATTCAGCACAGTATCCACCACCAGACTTAACACTATAGGAGAAAGTAAGCTAAATAAATGGAGTGATTATACAAAACTAAATGTAGCATAAGATGCAATGCTTGTGATCCTATTAGAACAACAAAAACAACAGCTTACATTTGAACCCCACCGCAGAAGCGTCAGGTATCTTCCCAATTAAGTAGCATAGTTGTGTTTGGGGGGGTAACTTGAAAAGAACTAGGGCCCATCACTCACAGCCCACACTCCCAATGCATTGTGGAAAAGTGAGAAAAATAATCTGCTATATTTAGAGCCTAAACAAGTGTAAATAACATCCTGGTATTTAAACCATATTCAATTTTCTAAAATGTTGCATACTATTAAACATTCTATTTTCGCATACTGAGAATGTATCGTTGCTTTGTTTCCCGCTATTCATTACTAATTGATCAGCTGACCACAAGGGTGTGTTCTCAGCCCTCCACTGTGCTCCCTGTTCACCCATGACTGCGTGGCCATGCATGATTCCAACTCAATCATCAAGTTTGCAGACACTACTACAGTGACAGGCCTGATTACCAACAACGACGAGACGGCCTACATGGAGGAGGTGAGGGCCCTCGGAGTGTGGTGTCAGGAAAATAACCATCGCTCAATGTCAACAAAACAAAGGAGATGATCAGGGACTACAGGAAACAGAGGGAGCACACTCGCCCATCCACGGGACAGTAGTGGAGAAGGTGTATTGTTCCTTGGCGTACACATTATGGACAAAATGAAATGGTCCACCCACACAGACAGCATGGGGAAGGCGGCGCAACAGCACCTCTTCAACCTCAGGAGGCTGAAGTAATTTGGCTTGTCATCTAAAAACACACAAACTTTTACAGATGCACAATCGAGTGCATGCCGTCGGGCTGCATCAATGCCCGGTACGGCAACTGTACCGCAGGGCTCTCCAGAGGGTAGTGCAGTCTGCACAACGCATCACCGGGGGCAAACTACCTGCCCTCCAAGACACCTACAGCACCCAATGTCACACGAAGGCCCAAAATACAGACACGACAACCACCCGAGCCACTGCCTTTTCACCCCGCTATAATCCAGAAGGCGAGGTCAGTACAGGTGCATTAAAGCTGGGACCGAGAGACTGAAAAACAGCTTCTATCTCAAGGCCATCAGACTGTTAAACAGCCATCACTAACAGAGTGGCTGCTGCCAATATACAGACTCAAATCTCTTGTAACTTTCATAAATGTAATAAATGGATTTACTAAAAAAGGTATCACTAGTCACTTTAAATAAAGGCACTTTAATGTTTAAATATCCTACATTACTCATCTCATATGTATATACTGCATTTTATACCATCTACTGCATCTTGCCTATGCTGCACGGCCATCGCTCATCCATATATTTATATGTACATATTCTATTCATCCATTTACATTTGTGTTTATAAGGTGGTTATTGTGAATTTGTTAGATATTACTGCATAGTCGGAACTAGGAGCACAAGCATTTCAATACACTCACATATGCTAACCATGTGCATGATCAATCAAATTTGATAACTGTGCCAACTTCCCCATTCAACATCCACTGTACTTCAACATAGCTGTCGCCAAGCAGGACACGCGTGGGAGATCACACTGAGCATTAGGGTTCTCTTTTCTATCTCAATTAGAACTTCCTCATAGCCCAGGCTGAAAGACCATCCTAATGTGAATCAAGTAGTCTCATTCTTACCCGGACACTGAGACGCAGTCATAACATTCCCACTGAACAGCATATAGCCTAACGAAATCAAAACAAAGTCAATAGAATATTTAGAAAATCAGGGATGATACAAATGGACAGCTGCATCAATGGAGTAAATATTAATAGAGTCACCTTGACAACGTGGAACATAGAAGGCCTTTGTGGGATGAGATATCGTCGGGTCAGAAATGGCAGCTGAACACTGACAGATGCCTTGACAGGAGCTATGCATCGTTTTGTCAAATCTATCAGACTTAGGATCCATGGTAGCCAAGTGTCCAGGATATTGTCACTCACTGCTAGATATATGGCAAACAACAAAAACAATAATTTTGATGATGGGTCCTTTTGGAGAAATTATTAAATGTAGCACATGCTTCTCTATTAAATAAATAGACGGCACTCGAATTGGAAAGCACTTGAGTAGAACCAATAACATCATCCATTGTTGGCTGCATACGGAGTGCTCTAATCCATGTGTAGAACTTGTGACAGACACATTAAAAAATAAACTATTATTTCCATGCATTTGGAGTAGTGACAATGCACATACAGTGGGTCCGAAATGATTGACAGCCTTGATAAAGATGAGCAATAATGACTGTATAAAATAATTCAAATACTGAGCTACATTCAATGCAACAAAAAAAAGAACCAAAAAAAAGGGGGGAAATTATATTATACAAATTGCTCAGAGATTTTGTTTAACAAGAAATAAACAAATCTAATAAAGTTAGGGGTCAAAATTGACACCTCTAAATATTTGTTTAAGTAGTCAAAAGTTCAGTATTTGGTCCCATTTTCCAAGCACGCAATGACCACATCCAGCTTGTGACTCCAAACATGTTGGATGCATTTGCAGTTTGTCTTGGTTGCGTTTCCGATTAATCCCCCCTCCCCCCCCAAACAGAAATTAAAATAATTCTGAACAAAGCTTGAATAACGATGAGTAAGTTAGATGGCCAAAGACATGCTAACCTCCCATGTTATTGGTAATGGAGGGAGGTTAGAATATCTTGGTGCCATTGCTTCATTTGAGCCGGATCCTGCACCTCTCCGTTTTGGACTGCTTTGTTCCGGCATCCATTTGGTACCTCAAGTCATGAACAATTATTTTAAATATTCACAGAATAGATCAAAGTTCATTAGAGTTGTCGCCACATTCTTTTGTGGGGGCAGGAGAATTAACTAAATGTGAAAAAGTAGATTCTCAGACCGGGCCTAATATTCTAAGAGTTGATTTGGGTTGGGCCGGCCTGGGTTTATGCTTTGCGCAACATTGTAACCTGTTGGAGACCAAAGCGTGTGTGTGAGGAACGTGCCAGTATCTCTCACATAACTAGAATGAGATTCACTTTCTATGATCCTCTCTGCTCTGATAGACATGAGCCTGCAACTCATCTCTCCAGTGTTGCACTTCATTTATTTCCTGATAGAATTATGGCCGCGCGAAGGGTTCTGAAGGAACAGAAGCACCCCTTACGAATTGAAATAAAGCGCATTCTGAAAATATTTAGACCCCTTGACTTTTTCCACATTACAGGCTATTCTAAAATATAATTATTTTTTTAAATTCCCCCCCAATCAATTTACACACAATACCCCATAATGACAAAGCAAAAACAGGTTTAGACACTTTTGCAAAAGTATTTCAATTAAAAACATTTACATAAGTATTCATACGCTTTACTCAGTACTTTTTTGAAGCACCTTTGGCAACAATTACACTCGAGTATATCACTACAAGCTTGGCACATCTGTATTTGGGGAGTTTCTCCCACTCTTCTCTGCAGATCCTGTCAAGCAGGATCCTGTCAAGTAAGGTTGGATGGGGAGCGTCAATTGCATAGTTATTTTCAGGTCTCTCCAGAGATGTTCGATTGAGTTGAAGTCCGGGCTCTGGCTGGGCCACTCAAGGACAATGAGACTTGTCCCGAAGCCACTCTTGTGTTGTCTTGGCTGTGAACTTCGGGTCGTTGTCCTGTTGGAAGGTAAACCTTTCTCCCAGTCCGAGGTCCTGAGCGCTCTGGAGCAGGTTTTCATCAAGGATCTCCCTGTACTTTGCTCCATTCATCTTTCCCTTGATCCTGACTAGTCTCCCAGTCCCTGCAGCTGAAAAACATCCCCACAGCATGATGCTGCCATCACCATGGTTCACCGTAGGGAACTTTCCTCAATCTTGGTTTCATCAGACCAGAGAATCTTGTTTCTCATGGTCAGAGTCCTTTAGTTACAAGCGGGCTGTCATGTGCCTTTTACTGAGGAGTGGCTTCCGTCTGGCCACTCTACCATAAAGACCTGATTGGTGGAGTGCTGCAGAGATAGGAGAGCATTCCAGAAGGACACCCATCTCCAGGAGCTCTGTCAGAGTGACCATCAGGTTCTTGGTCACCTCCCTGACCAAGGTCCTTCTCCCACCGATTGCTCAGTTTACACAGGCGGCCAGCTCTAGGATGAGTCTCGCTGGTTCAAAACTTCATCCATTTAAGAATGATGGACGGCACCATGTTCTTGGGGACCTTCAATGCTGCAGACATTTTTGGGTACCCTTCCCCAGATCTGTGCCTCGACACAATCCTGTCTCGGAGCTCTACGGACAATTCCGTCGACCTCATGGCATGGTTTTTGCTCTGACATGCACTGTCAACTGCAGGACCTTACATAGACAGGTGTGTGCCTTTCCAAATAATTTCAAATCAATTGAATTTACCACCGGTGAACGCCAATTAAGTTGTAGAACCATCAAGGATGATCAATGGAAACAAGATGCACATGAGCTCAATTTCGAGTCTCATAGCAAAGGGACTGAATACTAACATAAATAAAGTATCTTATTTTTAATAAATGTGCTCACATTTCTAAAGAACTGTTTTTAATGGGGTATTGTGTGTAGATTGATGAGGAAATGTGCTATTTAATACATTTTAGAATAAGGGTGTAACATAAAATGTGGAAAAGGGTAAGAGTCTGAATACTTTCCGAATGCACTATACATTTGCCAAACACCACGAGAAGGCTTATAATTTATCCACAAAGGATCAATATCTTATTTTTAAAAATAGCCGAGTTGTGGATTGTAGCCCAAAAACAAGGAATAGCCTACAGTCGGGAATGGGCAGCCAATCTGTCAATGAAAAAACAGCACTAAGACAAACATGCCTTTCACAATATTTCAAATACAATCGAGGGAAAACACAGGTTGTAAAACAAATGGCTCCTGCTGAATATAGAACACTATGCTGTAGGCTACCAAAATATTTGATAAACCTCTAAATATTGTTTTACAAAAGAGAGATAGGCTTTTGGCATGAGCTCATCAGCCATCACCAGCAAGTGAGCATCATTGGGTGAGTCAGTTAAACTGTAAAGCATTTTTTAGGACTATAATTTCATCATAATGTAGCCTTCAATATCTGTTTCCACACATAGGCTATTGATGGAGTCCAGACAAGGTCATATTTATTTATCTCAGATTTTCATTTTCTCAGTGTCAATGTAGCCTGCCATTTTGATTATTTGTGCGGTATTAAAAAAGATTCAGCCAAAGTCTCAAGTCATGTAAAATTGAGTAAAATTGCATGAAACGCATTTATAAAAAGGCCACATTTTTCCCGGAACCTAGGCTGCAAAAAAAAAAAAAAAGAAAAGTGCCTCTTTACTTTACTTTGACACTAGCCAATGAGATGACATGTTAAAACCCTGTTTGGGGGTATGATCTTAGGCCCTCTAACATTCTCACTCATTATTCATGATTCAGAATGATATGTAATCATGGTAGCATCCACATTAACATAAAAGTGTTTAGGAAAATTCTATTCTTATTTACAATAAAAAATAAAATGACCACACATTATGCATCCTTCATTTCTATTGGCCACTAAATCTGAAACAACCAAAACAAACTGTAAATGCGTCCACATTTTTTGGAGAGTCACAAGCTTGATGTAGTCGTTGTGTGCTAAGAATATAGGACAAAATACTAAACTTGCAAATGCTTAATTTATAAAAAATATTTAGGGGTATCAATCATTTGGAAGCCTACCATTTAACTTTATCTTGTTAAAAGATAATCTATTTCTCTGAGCAACTGTATTCATATAAAATAATGTCCCAATTTGTTTTAGCATATAATGTAGCTTAGTATTTTAATGTTTTATTTTTTTATATCATTATTGCTCATCTTTATTAAGGGTGTCAACTTCAGACTCCACTATATATATATATATATATATATATATATATATATATATATATATATATATATATATATACACACACACACACACATATACACACACATCTATGAGAATATCCTACATTTTAATACTGAATAAAAAATGCCACTGGAGAGCGACAGCACGACCTTGTGATTGACTGCAAAAGCTATTTATATTCATTCATACAACACTGCATGGCCAATAAATGTCTATTCCATCCAACTGAATCGCTTTTCTCTACAGCAGTAACATCAACAGAATTTAACACATCAAATGCCTCTACTGCGATACGCATGCATTTCATTATATTAGGCCTATCAGTGTTCATAAAGAGTGTTCAGGACTCAAGAGGAAAGCCACAGAAGAGGGAATCAACCCCCTCACAAATAATTTGAGCAGCAACTCACAAGTGCCCCCTTTTCCATACTGGGTAATTACAAGAAGAAATTAGACTCCATGGACACCCACTCACTCACTCAATAAGGAAAACGAAAGCAGAGGGAAATGATTGACAGTTCCAGCCACAGCAGCAAAAAAATAAATGAAATAAAAAACACATTAATGTGTTACATCTTGGAAAAACTGAGGTCCTAATGCATTTCAAAAATACCATGGCAGGTGTTCTATGTGGCAAATATGACATATCCTGCTGCTCATCTATCATAAAGTCAATACCAACATCATGCCATAAAATATGTTATTGTTAAAAAAAGATGACTGATTATGCCTATCAACTTTACATTATTATCCGTCTAATAAATAGTCCAAGTTTTCCACCACATTTGTTACTATAAATAAAGTCACTCCACTGTATTTTGCATTGCCAAAGGTTAGCATGAAAACATTATTATTATTATTTAGAATTATTGCAAAGATGGTCCAGGTAACTGCCAAACTAAAGTTAACATGAGTAAATACGGGAAACAAAGTATATTGAAAGCAGGTGCTTCCACACAGGTGTGGTTCCTGAATTCATTAACATCCCACGCTTAGGGTCACCTTTAAAAATGCATAGTCGCCCATTATTTTGGCTACCATGGCTAAAGAGAGCTCACTGATAATATTTCACAAATTGACCATTTGAGCTCTGATAAATGTGTGATTAGTCAAAAGATCAATTAGTGGAAAAAGATCTGAATTCAGCTGCCCGTGTAAACGCAGCCAAATGAGCATTGGGGATTTAAAGGTTGTGCGTCTGTCACCAGATCAACACTTATGGGACATTCTGGAGCAGCGCCCGAGACACCATCAACAAAACAAATGATTACGCAATTTGTCGTGGTATAATGGTGACCCATCCCGCCAATAGAGTTCCAAACACTAGTAGAATATATGCCAAGGCGCATTGAAGCTGTTCTGGCGACTCGTGGTGGCCCAACGCCCTATTAATTAAGACACTGTTTGCAGTTACCTGTAGGTAGTCTATTGTTGGTGCCACGGGCAGACTGAGGCACTTTCCCACAATAGATGACTTGTGTGCTCTTATATATGCAGAATCAGGAGGCAGTGAACTACATATTTTTTGTAGGTTATATTCATTAAAACACACGACATGGGTTTGCATGCTTTATGAAACAGAAGTCATTCAAGGGGACAAAGCTGTGGCTAACGTTATTGCAATCTATAGATGTCGTTAGGCTACTCAAATAATTTGTTCATCGAATGCATTTTACATTAAATATACATTTTACTAGTCTACAATTGAGTGCCATCAAACAACACCAACTCCGTAAAATCCCCACCACACTGGCACACAAATCCTTCCATGACCATTGCAAAACGTGTGCGTAGTGTGTAGCCTACGACTACGTAGGAATAATATATTGTTTGTTCGGCTGATAAAATGAAAATACTGTTATCAAATCGACGTTTTCTATTTAACCAAAAATCATTATAGCACATTGATACGCTACATTATAACGGCTCTTACCTTCTCTTCCTCCCTTCCACTGGAGTTTAGGGATAACACGCAGGAGCAGGGTAAACTTAGCGATGCAATCACCAGATGGTTCCTCGTGTTGATGAAATCACCTGACACTTCTATTCTTCTTCTTCGTCTTTGAATTGCACCTCAAATAACGTCGACAACACTTAATATACATTTATAACCAATCCGAATAATGAGTTATTCTCTTTTCAATATTATTTGTAGCAAACGTCAGGGCTACAGTTATTCTCGTACGGTGCCCGAGAATAATACTGTGTAGTCAGTGATTTGCTTAGCCAATACTTATTTGCTCAATATCTGGAGGGTAAGAGGGAACAAATCAACATAACCTGTAGTGAAATGTTTCCTTCCTTTAAAAAAAATCTGTCCATTATTTATTTAATAGGAATTAAGGCAAGTTAGTCTATTGGTAAATAGCCTGTCCCCCTCTCCATTTAAAGCCCGAAACAAAAAGCAATGTGAAGTCGCAAACTTTCAATATCCTAGCGTAGAAAATGAGTTTCGACAACAAATAGTATACCCTACTTCAAGAGAAAATTATTGCAATAATTGCATGGCCAAACTGATCTTCTATCAAATAACAAACAGCGTCAGTACAACAAAACTATCAGAACAAACGTCGATTGAATCCCGCCCCTATCGCGGGGCCTTCGAGGAAATATTTATTTTGATTGGGTGAACGTACTTAGTATCTCCAACGTGGTTGGTTTAAAATCCGTCTATCTTTGTAGTGTCAGCGGTAAATTCAAACATGCGGCCATTTATACTAAGCTTCCTACTTTGACCAAATGAACTCACCTGAACATGATAAAATTTGTATGTATGAAGGTAGGCCTTGGCTACCATAGACATCCGATGTTGTAGGCTATATTAAGTAAACACACGACATGGAACAAAGTAGAGTTCGCCAGAGGCGTGGATGGATGGTTTAGGCCTATGCTCAGCTCCTCATGGGGGATGGTCCTATGACAGCATGACAATAAATTGACCACCATAGTCCCTGTGCCCAAGAACACTAAGGTAACCTGCCTAAATGACTATAGACCAATAGCACTCACATATGTAGCCATGAAGTGCTTTGAAAGGCTGGTCATGGCTCACATCAACACCATCATCCCAGAAACCCTAGACCCACAACAATTTGCATATCGCTCTATCACATCCACAGATTATGCAATACCTATTGCACTCCACACTGCCCTTTCCCACCAGGACAAAAGGAACACCTACATGAGACTACTGTTCATTGACTACAGCTCAGCGTTCAACTCTATAGTGCCCTCCAAGCTCATCACTAAGCTAAGGATCCTGCGACTCAACACCTCCCTCTGCCAATGGATCCTGGACCCCCAGGTGGTGAGGATAGGCAACAACACATCTGCCACGCCGACCCTCAACATGGGGGCCCATCAGGGGTGCATTCTCAGTCCACTAATGTACTCGCTGCTCACCCACGACTGCGTGGCCGCGCACGACTCAAACCCCATTATTAAGTTTTGAGATGACACGACGGTGGTAGGCCAGATCACCAACGACGATGAGACAGCCTATAGGGAAGTAGTGAGAGACCTGGCAGTGTGGTCTCAGGACAACAACCTCTCCCGGAAAGCTGGCAAGACAAATGAGTATATGGTGGACTACAGGAAACGGAGGGCCAAGCACGCCCCAATTCACAGAGACTGGGTTGTATTAGAGCGCATCGAGCTTCAAGTTCCTCTGTGTCCACATCACTAAGGACCTATCACAGTCCAAACACACCAACACAGTCATGAAGAGGGCACAACAACACCTCTTCCCCCTCAGGAGGGTGAAAAGATTTTGGCATCGGCCCTCAGTTCCTTAAGTTCCACAGCTGCACCATTGAGAGCATCTTGACTGGCTGCATCACCGCTTGGTATGGCAACTGCTCGGCATTCAACCGCAAGGCGCTATAGAGGGTAGTGCGTATGGCCCAGTACATCACTGGGGCTGAGCTTCCTGCCATCCAGGACCTCTATACCAGGCCGTGTCAGAAGAAGGCCCAAAAAATGGTCACTTTTACCCCTACCCACATGTACATACTATATTACGTCAACTACCTCGTACCCCTGCACATTGACTCGGTACTGGTACTCCTTGTATATTTCCTTTTTTTTGTGCAAATATTTGTCTTACTTTTTAACTTTGCACTGTTGGGAATGGGCTCGTAAGTATGCATTTCACTGTCAAGTCTTCACATGTTGTATTAGGCACATGTAACCAATAACAGTGATCTCAGTAAGTCCTACTCAGTAGATGACTCTGAAACATCCTACAGTAGGCCTAGGCCTAACAGTGTTTTCAAGAATTCACAAAACTATGACAAAAACAATGACAGTACTTTTAAAGGAGGGGGGTTTCAATAAACTGCTTGGCCCCCAAAGTAACTCCAAACACATGGAACCTTCTCAGTAGCCTATAATCAATCAACCATGCACCAAACATTTATTCTCATAAAGACTGCATGGTTTCCGACCATCTTGTGTATAAAGCTCTTATTTGCGAACAGGGCTTTGGTTTGCGGTGACACTAATGGTTTCTTATGCCGTGTTCAAAACAATTGGGAATTATGAAAAATACAAGGTCAAATCACGACGTCAGTGACGTTCAGGTCGGAAAGTCTGAGCTCTAGAAAGAGGCCTGAGTTCCTGAGTTGGATGATCCAGTCAGAGCTAGTTTTTTTTCTCCAATTTCCCAGTGGTTTTGAACGCACTGAAGTCGGAAGTCAGAGATTTCCGAGCTTTCAATGGCTTCTATGGTTGTGGCTAGATGGAGTACAGCAATGGACAGAAGTTACGTTACGTAGCAGGTTAGGAGAATTAGGTTAAGGTTAGGAAAAGGGTTAGAGTTAGCTCAAATTCTACAGTTGTCCCCAACGCAACTAGATGGTGCTGTACCCCATCTAGCTACAACTGTAGAAGCCATCAGTTCCTGGGAAACCATCATTATCACCACAGGTGTGCTTTTATACCAGAGACGAAGAGGAAGCGAGACATCCCACTTCCTCATTTTTTCTGTTTCATTGGACATTTACATCAGAGGAGACTGGTGGGGAGAGCTATTGGAGGACGGGCTCAATGTAATGGCTGGAATGGGATTGATGGAACAGTATCAAACAATTATTATGACATGTAAACATCTTAATCTGCGTTCTAGTGTTATATTTGATCTGCACGTGTGCCAGCCTCCCTCTTACGCACGGGTTAAGTGAGTTTGGAAAAACTGAAAGTATGCATCTTAGAAATAGTTTTCACGTCCAAATTGTATATGTCCGTACTCAAATAGGCTGAGCGAAAATAACATGTGGTAGAACGTTTATTTTGTCTGGTGATTTTATGCATTTATTTAAGTCCCATTGGGTAGCCTGATTTCAGATGTGTCCATCTAAAACAGGATTTTTAGGGGAATTGATATTCTTGCAAATAATTTAAACGTTTAAATGAACTATTAAATTTGACTATCCACTCAAGTTTTCAAGATATGTAACTTTTGAAATACAGCATCATATGATGCAAAATACATCATATGGGGCTGATTTCTGTATTTTGAAAGTTACATATCTTAATTTGAGTGCTGACAAGCAACACATTTTGGGACTATGTCAACAATGGACTAATGAAACAAATGCCAAAATATCATTTTTGGGTGCAGTTTACCTTTAAGTAAACAGGAACTGGCCATTTTTCTTCCAAATGTAAACGACTGCGTGAACTCTTCATTTATCCATTATCTTTGTTTATACCTTTTTTTTTTTTTTTACATATTTCCCACTAATTGTGTCCCCATAGGAAACACTGACCAAAACGACCAAATTGTTGCTACCCAGTCACACATGTATTGGCAAAAATGCTAATATCAACTAATTGAAATGGCCTATCAACTAATTGAAATGATACAACTGACATTAACTTTCCAAATAATGATATGAGAAATCTGGAAAATCTCCTGTCTTCTCAGGTTTATGCCACGTTCACATCTTGGCTGAGTGCTGAGGGAATGCAAAAACCATTGACTAATGCCGAAATGAATTGACAGGCAAAACCGCAGCCATGTTTGTTGACATTTTCAGTGGTGCGTGACTTCAGATCGAGATCCAAGTTCAAAACACCTGGGTGGTCGGAACTCGGATGCTCGGCGCTCGGATTTCCGACTCCAGTGTGTTCAAACAACTAGGAATTTACGAGGCCAAATCATGACGTCAGTGAAATTCAGGTCGGAAAGTCGGGGCTCTAGAAAGAGGCCCGAGTTCCCGAAATGGATGACAATTCAAAACGATTATGCCCAATCGGAGCTCGTATTTTTCCGAGTTCCCAGTTGGTTTGAACGTGGCATTAGCGAGCTAACGTAACAATGACATCGCCAACAGGTGTGATCGGGGACTTCGATTTGAGAATTTGTTTCTGCCTTTCTTCATACTGTACTACCAATTACTAGTTGGATGAGCGTTCAAGTGCATTTTCCCCATCGAATTTACACGTCTTTCCCGTCATATTTACAAGTTCCCGAAATTACATGAATGCAACATTAGTATCGGCGAATCACAGTGTGTGTTGCTCGTTGGTCGCCATTAGAGTGGATGCACCCGATTTACGCCCGGGCCATTCTGGAACCATCCACGGGGCGAGCGGAGTTCTCATTCGTCCAGTGACATTGAACTGAAAGTTCCGGTCTAGCCTACTGACAAACTAAATCAACTGCACCCCAAAAGTGCGAATACGGTTTTTTATTTTTTTTATTAGCCAACCGAATGGATTGATCTTCAGAAGCAAGTGTAACAGTGAGTACGTTTTACTTTACTCAAAGTAGGTAACCAGGCAGGTTAATTGTAATATATTCTTATTTTGTATTTTGTTGCATAACAGACCGGTAGCGAAGAGTTGTCACTTGCCTGTTTTGTCCTTGTTGTGACAGCTATCTAGAGCAAGACTGCTGCTTTTAGCTAGCTGGCTAGTTTGCTAACTCGCTACAATCTGTGTTTGATCAAAGTTGTTGACTAAAGGTAACATTATAAGCAAGATGCTATAATTGGCATTTTGTTGTCTTGGTTCTCAGATTGGCCATTTTTGCTCACTATAGCTAGCTAGCGTCAGATTTCTAACCATTGTATCGTTAGTCAGCTAGCTTAACCAGAGATATTAGATAAATTATTGGTTTAACAAGCTAACCTTAATGTTGTTTGCAACTAGAAATAATAGGTTACTTGCTAGCTATGTGTTCTGCTTCTCTAGGCCACTTCATAATAAATAACTATTAGTTGAAGTAGGTGTTTCGCTACAGTGCTGGGTAGGCACAAAAGCCTGCACACACTTTAGTGGTCACCAGGTGCTGACCTCGTGTGTCAGTTGAGTTTTTTAAAGAATCCGCTGATCAGGGCTTGACATTAACTTTTTGAGCTACTTGTAAAACATTTTTTTTTACTTGTCCAAAAGCTCAAGTCACTTGTTTTCCTCCCCCACCCAAAATGTTTATATGTGTATATATGTAACTAAGCAAGCCGTTTCACATCCGTTACATACACATATATAACATATATATAATATATATGTAACGGATGTGAAACGGCTAGCTTAGTTAGTGGTGGTGCGCGCTAAATAGCGTTTCAATCGGTGACGTCACTTGCTCTGAGACCTTGAAGTAGTAGCTCTCCTTGCTCTGCAAAAGCAGCGGCTTTTGTGGAGCGATGGCTAACGATGGATGCTTCGTGGGTGACTGTTGTGCAGAGGGTCCCTGGTTCACGCCCGGGTATGGGCTAGAGGACGGTCTAAAGTTATACTGTTACATTGGTGCTGTTGCTGCAGAAAAGGAGGAGGTCAAAAGGGGGGTGAGTGTAACGGATGTGAAACTGCTAGCTTAGTTAGTGGTGGTGCGCGCTCTAGCGACTCCTGTGGCAGGCCGGGCACAGTGCACGCTGACACGGTCGCCAGGTGTATAGTGTTTCATCCTACACATTGGTGCGGCTGGCTTCCAGGTTAAGTGTGCATTGTGTCAAGAAGAAGTGCGGCTTGGCTGGGTTGTGCTTCGGAGGACGCACGGCTCTCGACCTTCGCCTCTCCTGAGTCCGTTGCAGTGACTGTAACTACCAATTGGATATCATGAAATAGGGAGAAAAGTAAATAAATAAGCTACGTGGTGAGTTGATGCCTATTCGGCAGTAAGCTAGGTGAATTGATCAGGCTACTTTGTATGTGTTTGTTGGCTAACTTGTACTTTACAAAGTACAAGTACAAAGTTACACAAATTATACCCTTGGTAGCCTATAAAATATTTCAACATTACAATTAGCCTACAACCAAATACGTTTTAGTGTCTTTAATAAATAATTCCCTCCCAGGGCTCGAAATTAAGGGTGTCCTGTCATCCCCGGGATTATGATAAATAAGTATATGGTTTAAAACGGACTCTAGGACAACAGATCCAAAATTCATACAATCACTGCACATATTATAATTGTTTTTTGTTTTTTTAATCAATGAGGCTGATGCAACGTTTAGCTTATAATGTTGATCAAGTTTTATTTCTTCATGTTATAAACTCAACAATGCGCACATGTCTGCAGGCTACCTGCGAATGTTTCCAAAATGCATTTAGTGGAAATCAACACTTCTCAAAAGCGCACTGCACGCATAAACTGCTTCATGTGACAGATTAAAATAGTTTTTAGAAATTTAGAAATAGGGAGATCTGAGGATGCTGTAACTAACATGGGTTAATAGTATGATTAGGATTATGCCTTTGGCTGCTGGACAATAAAATAAGGTTGTTTTGAAAACCAATAGAATATGAGGAAAATGTTTGTTTCAATGGCATATTAAGTGTTTATAAAACATTTCTATGGCCGTATTTTGGCTAGGCTACTTCGACTCACAGTAAGACATGCTTCATAAAACGTCCAGGTTTTAAACAAATACGTTTTACTGTTAAATAAATAGTTAAATGCTGACCATCTCCCCTCAAATTCAAGGTGGGTGATGTGCGGTGTGCAACAGGCACTGTTCTTCACACTCCGGTCTTGTGAGCCTTGAGGATGTTGACAGAATCAAGCCTTCAGACTTTAATGTTAATTATCCCATTATATTTGTCGAACATGACTGGTGTTTAGCCTATATTTATGTAATTAAAAGTGTAAATACATTTTTATGACACCTCCCACATGTTAGCACGGTTTGGACATGAGGCTTGTATGCATATCACCTACGCTTTCACACCTTTTTTTATTTATGTAGGCCTACATGAAAAAAATATTTAAATATTATTCCATGTTGGCCTCTGATGCAATTCTGATCGGAGTAATTGTTTGATATTGTGATTTATTTTAACTTTTTCAGGACAAGAGGACCTAAGTGTTTTGTTTCACATCATTTGATCAATCTAATCACTTCTCTATCAGATTACAATAAAGTGTGTGGACACAAATGAGGGCTTGTCAACAATATTGCTGTCCTGTATTGAATATTTCAGGATTAGCCTACCACTTGGATGAGGTTAGGAGCTTAGCATACAGTAGCTACAGAATTGTTAGCTTGTGTAAAAATACGGCAGCAATTTTTCAACTAACCTTTTCGTAGCGAGAACATTACTTCCTCTCAACTTGGAAGTTACCAGTGTCTTCTCATCTCCCATCGCTAGTTGCAAGAGGAATGTAAGAATTTAGAAAATGCTCCATTAATTAAATGAAATACATTTTTACTCCATGAGGTAATCCAACAGTGTGTATGCCGCCATATTGTCTATTTCAGATCTTCTCTCATTGCTCAGGACAGGTTGGTGTTGGAGCAAAAATGTATTTAATTTTATTAACCAAGCATTTTTTTTATTCTTCCGTTCCACCTGCAACTAGCGATGGTAGACGAAGACACCGGTAGCTTGTTGAGAGGAAGTAACTTTCTTGTTATGTGAAGGTTAGTTGAAAAAGTTCTGCCTAGGCTGTACACTAGCTAAGCTGTAACGGATGTGGAACATTCTCATATCACGTGACTTTTCTGTAGCTAGGGCTTGGCACAGCTGTGGCAGGTGAAATTGCTTCCTGCACAATCCTGTATGATATTTAGTTTGTCTCCTTTGTAAATTGAACCTAGGCCATGCCATAGTGTAGAGTAGTCTTGTGAAGACGCTGACTGCTCTCACACTTAAGAAGTCAATTGCAGCAATTCCCCCTCGCCCCTTTTCCCACTTTACTTCTTTTCTCACTATACTATCATTTTCTTCCAGCTCTTGTCAACATGTCCAAGTTTTGAAATTGACCGTGCCCAGTGTAAGAGAGCGTCCCCCACCCCTAAGACCCACATGTGTATCATCTTCTTCAAGTTCGACCCTCGGCCTGCATCCAAAAATGCCTACAGGTAAGGCCTCTTCTCCTTGCCTCTGTACTATATTTAAGTAATAATCTCGAGAAGCCGGTGTTTGGAGGATATATTGGCACTGGTGTTGTTAGGCCCAAAACAAAGTTGAGGGTTACAAACATTTTCAAATAATGATTGACAAATTTTCATGAACTTTATTTTGATGAATTTATTCATACTATTTCATCCTTCCACAAGATATGATCCTGAAACAAATCTAGGGTTGCTACCCAAGCCGGCTTGTCGTTCGTTCTATTGGTTCCGTTGCCAGAGACGCTTGCTAGCTAGCCAACTACGGCCAACTTAGTCACGTCAAACAGTGCAGACTGCAGACGAACAACAAAGTAGCTGCATTTGCATTTGTTTAAGCTGATTTCAAGTGACGTTTATTTGGATACATACATAACAATAAGCTAATGAGGCACGATTTCGCCTGTCAAATGTGCTCTCTCGTTAGAACACTGTTGTTCAGAGAAGCTAGCCAACACAACTTCAAACTGAAGGTGGAAAGAATGCAAACTAGCTGCACTTCATTTCGTTGTACTTTTTTTCAATTGACATTTCTATGTATATATCTATAAAATTATTCCAGTTGATTCATGATTTCGACTGGCTGAGAAATGCCTGCCGGAGAAGAAGGCAGACATTTTACGTGCCCTCAGCTGATTGTGTTTTTTTTGTTTGTTTATTTGCATTGTTTGTAACTTATTTCTTTACTTATTTTGTACATAATGTTGCCGCTACTGTCTCTTATGACCGAAAAATAACTTCTAGACATCAGGACTGCTATTTCTCACCACAGACTAGCAGAATTATATATATTCTTCTTTCATGACTCTGACGAGCCTGAAGCAAAGGATATACTGCTTCCTCGGGAACAGGCCCCGATACCCGTGATCTGCGTGAAGAGGAGGCCATTCTGCCTCCTGAGAATTCGTAGGCAATCAAATAATCCCGCACTTCCATCCATTCTGCTCGCAAACGTGCAGTCTTTGGAGAATAAAATTGACGAGTTCCACGGAAGATTAAGCTACCAACCAGACATTAAAAACTGTAACATTTTATGCTTCACGGAGTCGTGGCTGAACGACAATATCAACATACAGCTGGCTGGTTATACGATGTACCGGCAGGATAGAACAGCGGCGTCAGGTATGACAAGGGGCGGCGGACTATGTATTTTTGTAAATGACAGCTGGTGCACGATATCTAAGGAAGTCTCGAGCTATTGCTCGCCAGAGGTAGGGTATCTCATGATAAGCTGTAGACCACACAACCTACCAAGAGAGTTTTCATCTGTATTCTTTGTAGCGGTTTACATACCACCACAGTCAGAGGCTGGCACTAACACAGCATTGAATGAGCTGTATTCCACCATAGGCAAACAAGAAAACGCTCACCCAGAGGTGGCGCTCCTAGTAGCTGGGGACTTTAATGCAGGAAAACTTAAATCCGTTTACCAAAATTCTATCAGCATGTTAAATGTGCAACCAGAGGAAAAATAACTCTGGACCACCTATACTCCACACACAGAGACTCATGCAAAGCGCTCTCTCTCGCCCTCCATTTGGCAAATCTGACCATAATTCTATCCTGATTCCTGCTTAAAAGGAAAAATTAAAGCAGGAAGCACCAGTGGCTAGATCAATAAAAAAGTGGTCAGAGGAAGCAGATGCTAAGCTACAGGATTGTTTTGCTAGCACAGACTAGAATATGTTCCGGGATTCCTCCGATGGCATTGAGGAGTACACCACATCAGTCACTGGCCTCATCAATAAGTGCATCGATGATGACGTCGTCCCCACAGTGACTGTACGTACATACCACAACCAGAAGCCATGGATTACAAGCAGCATCCACACTGAACTAAAGGCTAGAGCTGCCGCTTTCAAGGAAGCTTATAAGAAATCCCGCTATGCCCTCTGACAAACCATCAAACAGGCAAAGCGTCAATACAGGACTAATATCGAATCGTATTACACCTGCTCTGACGCTCGTCGGATGTGGCAGGGCTTGCAAACCATTAGACTGCAAACCATTAGACTACAGCCGAGAGCTGCCTAGTGACATGAGCTTACCAGACGAGCTAAACTACTTCTATGCTCGCTTCGAGGCAAATGACACTGAGACATGCATGAGGGCACCAGCTGTTCCGGATGACTGTGTGATCACGCTCTCCGTAGCCAATGTGAGTAAGACCTTTAAACATGTCAACATTCACAAGGCCACAGGGCCAGATGGATTACCAGGACGTGTTCTGCGAGCATGTGCTGACCAACTTGGCAAGTGTCTTCACTGACATTTTCAACCTCTCCCTGTCCGATTCTGTAATACCAACATGCTTTAAGCAGGCCACCATAGTCCCTGTGCCCAAGAACACTAAGGTAACCTGCCTAAACGACTACCGACCCATAGCACTCACGTCTGTAGCCATGAAGTGCTTTGAAAGGCTGGTCAGGGCTCACATCAACACTATCATCCCAGAAACCCTAGACCCAGTCCAATTTCCATACCGTCCCATACAGATCCACAGATGATGTAATTTCTATTGCACTCCACACTGCCCTTTCCCACCAGAACAAAAGGAACACCTACATGAGAATGCTGTTCGTTAACTACAGCTCAGCGTTCAACACCATAGTACCCTCAAAGCTCACCAATAAGCTAAGAACCCCGGGACTAAACACCTCCCGCAACTGGATCCTGGACTTACTGACAGGCCGCCCCCAGGTGGTAAGGGTAGGTAACGACACATCCGCCACGCTGATCCTCAACACAGGGGACCCTCAGGAATGCGTGCTCAGTCCCCTCCTGAACTCCCTGTTCACTCATGACTGCACTCATGACTGCATGGCCAAGCACGACTCCAACACCATAATTACATCTGCCGATGACACAACAGTGGTAGGCTGAGACAGCCTATAGGGAGGAGGTCAGAGACCTGGCCATGTGGTGCCAGGACAACAACCTCTCTCTCAACATGATGAAGACAAAAGAGATGATTGTCGAATACAGGACATAGAGAACCGAGCACGTGCCCATTCTCATCGACAGGGCTGAAGTGGAGCAAGTTGAGAGCAACAAACTATCATGGTCCAAGCACACCAAGGCAGTCATGAAGAGGGCACGACAAAACCTATTTCCCCTCAGGAGACTGAAAATGTTCAACAGCTGCACAATCAAGAGCATGGTTGCATTACTGCCTGGTATGGCAACTGCTCGGCCTCCGACCGCAAGGCACTACAGAGGGTCGTGTGTATGGCGCAGTACGTCACTGGGGCCAAGCTTCCTGCCATCCAGGACCTCTATACCAGGCGGTGTCAGAGGAAGGCCCTAAAAATTGTCAAAGACTCCAGCCACCCGAGTCACTGTTCTCTCTGCTACCGCACGGCAAGCGGTACCTGAGTGCCAAGTCTAGGTCCAAAAGGCTTCTAAACAATTTCTACCCCCAAGCCATAAGACTCCTGAACATCTGGTCAAACAACATTTGCAGTGCCCCCCCCCCCCCACTCACTCCCTTTTTACACCACTGCTACCCTCTTTTGTCTTCTATGCATAGTCACTTTAATAACTACCCACATGTACATACTACCTCAACTAACCGGTGCCCCCGCACACTGACTCTGTATCAGTACCGCCCTGTAAAAAGTATCAAAATTATTATTTTACTGCTGCTCTTTAATTACTTGTTACTTTTATCTCTTATTCTTGTCCATATATATATTTTTTAAATTCATTGTTGGTTAGGGGCTAGTAAGTAAGCATTTCACTGTAAGGTGTTGTATTTGGCGAATGTGACAAATAAATTTGTTTTTAGATTTGATTCCTCTCTCTCGTCCCCTACACATTCATTACTATGGGACAGTTTTGAATATTGAATTTGAATATTGAAACAATGTTGCAAATGTCAGAGACAGACAGTAAGGTTTATACAAATCTCCGCTGTTGAAAACTAAATGTTAGTCTAAATGAAAAGGGTGATAGTGTCTCTATGCTTTTTATAGTGGAGATCAAGTTTATAAATTGCCTGGATGGTCTGATGAGACGGTGGATTGCTCAGTCAGATGGAACAGAGATTTAGCCGGTGGTAACTTGTGGAATAGTCACCGGCTGAAATGCTCTTTTAACCAATCAGGATTAGGCCCACCCGTTTTATAAATTACCACACTTTTTCCATATTGCCTAGTCTGTACTGCTCTCATTTGACCTCATATCTTTAGGCCTATATTCAGACGGTGGTTTTAAAAAATGAACACCTCCAGGTGTTGAGCTCAAATTGAATTTAAAAAAGGAATTGTAGTGTTGAGTTAGATGCAGGGGACATTCTTCCCATACATTTTTTTTCTCCAATTATTATACCATGCTCCCTCGAAGATGCGTTAGGCTAGTGCTGAAGTGTGGCATCTCCAATCTGATGTAGCATCCAAAGCAGAGTAGCAATGATTAGAACCCTAGAGAATCTGTGGTGCTGTCTCACTGGAGGTCTTTAAAGCTAGCCTGAATCCAAATTGAATTGCTCCGTTTCACTTCACAATTTCAATGAAATGGAACAATTCAGTTTGGATGCAGACAAATTCAAAGCCTTCCATGTTGGTCTAAAGCTCTGCGGAACACCATCTAGGGCTACCATCGGCTAACCTTTTACTACAGTCACTGCTGATTTATCTCAGTGAATGTCCTTGAAGGCCAATGGTAGAGGAGCAGTCAATGTAATTTAAAGCCCTGTTTATAATAATCCCTTGGGATCTGTGGAGCTCTCTCTACCTGGCCAGGGTCTATCTCTGCCTTTGCCTCTGGGAGATTGCCCTAGCCTAAGGCAATCACAGTGGCGGTGTGTTAACAATGACTCACTCTGGACCCACAGGATACGTGTAACTTATAGGCCTAGCATCCTTGTGGTTGAATTAGTGCATGTAGGTTATGTCAGTGAGGGGAATGGCAAAATAATGCAAGAATGCTAAATTCCTCTTGAGTGACTAGTTTTCTTCCATGCACCCAATGCCCCCAACATACCTGCCTGACAACTATGTTCGGTTTTGAATTCCAATTAGGTCTATGTATTGCGTCACCATCATGATTAGCACTTTCCCTTGCAATATGAGACTCATCGATGGGAGGTATATTGCTGAAATATTAGCTTAGCATTCCTGTTGACTTTGTCAAACGTATACCCTTTTTTTGTAAGTAAGGAATAATTGACATGAATAAATTGTGTAATCATTCTCTACAATCACACTCTCTGCATGGCTGTATCCTGTTGGTTTTCTTGTTGTTTCTCTTCTAGTGATTCCCATAGGCTCAGATGGATAAACAGATGGATGCCCTGCTCTTTCCTGTGTAAAATCATTAGTGCTTGCTTTGTTTCGGGGACAGCGTCATAGACTCTTGGGGCACACGTGTCACCGCAACCGGCTTTGCGTCATTAGCCTTTGATGCACAGAGGTTGACCCCGATCAGGTCAATTTGTTCTTAAAGAATCCACCTCCCTCTGAACAAGATTCATGGGAGATACTGTCTGCCGTGAAGGCCCAGAAGAAAGGATACAATTATTACGTATGTCATTGTAGTTCAGTGACTCATTTCTGTTCCGTACTCCGCGAATAAATGCCTCTCTCAGTGGAACTATTTAATCGCTTTGACCGGTGACCCTGTCATGGCAACTAATAAATCTCAGGTAGTTGGCTCTGACGAGGGACGTCGTGGAACACAAACATGCGCGGTGCATGTTCTGTGTGTCTAATGAATGCATATCATTATCTGGGAACAGTGTGTATACCTGACTGGATATTGCTGTTATCTCAGGTTAGATACTTTTCCAACCAGGGCTCTAAAGTGTGGTCAATTGGGTCACATATGCGACAAAAATATTTTTCTGTGTGACCTGCAGTTATAATTTGTGAGCACCAGTGACAATATTTGTATTTATTTTTTAGAATAATTGTTGTAATGATACGGCCGTGCTGTTGTTTCCTGAGCGCAGATTGATTAGTGTCATGCTTGCACCATTGCTACTGTTTATTTCTAGCACAAACCGTTCAAAAGAGTTGACCAATATTAACCAGCGCATTGTTTTTGTCTTCCTGTTGAGGATTGGGTTGCCGCATTTTACGTTCCTAAACCATGTTGTGGGCCGTTCTAAATCTTTTCGCAGGCCTTTAACCATTTTGTTTTTACACTTTGTTCAGTCATGTTTAGTTTTTTTTACCTCATTAGCTAGTTGTCTACACAAACGTTACGCTCTTGAAGAGACGGTGTACATTTTTCAATGTAATGCATGTTAGTAGGAAAATAGTGCTTTAACATAATGTCGAAACCTAATTAATATTCCACAAATTACTTTTTATTTTATTTCAGTGACTATTTTTTTTGTATCAACATTTTAGCTTTTTATAAATAACAAATGTATTTACAGGGTTCTATATTCATTTCCAGGGGACAACATGTGCTTCAGAAGTAGCGAGAATCCATATAGGCTACAGTGCCTTCAAGAAGTATTCATACCCCCTATTTTTTCGTGTTACAGCCTAAATTCTAAATGGATTAAATTGTTGCTGGTTTCTCACCCATCTACCGTACACACAATACCACATACTGAAAAAGTGAAAACATTTTCCAGTCCCTGCCGCTGAATGTATCCCCATAGCATGGTGTTGCCGCCACCATGCTTCATGGTAGGGATGGTGTTAGACGGGTGATGAGCTGTGCTTGGTTTTCTTTAGACATAGCGCTTTGCATTCAGGCCAAATAATCTGAAAATAATAACCTTATGTTTTGTCTTTCACATGCCTTTTGGCAAATTCCAAGCATGCTGTTGTGCATTTTTCTCAGGATTGGCTTCTGTCAGGCCACTCTCCCAAAAGCCCGGATTGGTGTAGTGCTGTAGAGAGGAACTCTGTAGTTCTGTCAGATTGGTCATTGGGTTCTTGGACACCTCCCTGACCAAAGTCCTTGCCTGGTTGATGAGTTTGTTCTGACAGCCAGCTCTAGGCAAAGTCTGGGTGGTTCCATATTTTTCCTAATGATGGAATAGTCCGTGTGCGCATGTTGATTTTTGTCCACCCACATCTGACACGATCAGGACACGCAGGCTGAAATATGAACCAACTATATTGGGGTACTGCAGCGCCAAGTCTAGGACCATAAGGTTTCTTAACAGCTTATACCCCAAGCCATAAAACTGCTGAACAGCTAACGAAATGGCTACCCAGACTATTTGCATTGTACCCCCCCCCCCCACACACACACACACACCCTTTTGTTTTACGCTGCTGCTACTTGCTGTTTATTATCTATTATCACTTTACTCCTACCTACATGTACATATTTCCTCGACTAGTCTGTACCCCCGCATATTGACTTGGTACCGGTACCCCCTGTATATAGCCAAGTTATTGTTATTTTATTGTTGCTCTTTTTTTTAATTTTAATTTTTATTTTTTTACTTTAGTTTATTTATTAAATATTTTTTTTCTTTAAATCTTAATTTTGTTAACTGCATTGTTGGTTAAGGGCTTGTAAGTAAGCATTTCACGGTATTTGGAATTTGTTAATTTTGGAGTATTGGCTAGACCAGGGCACTGCCAGGGCTCAGTACCAAAGACAATCTTATCTTTTTTGTTTTGTTTTTCTGCCATGCATAATATGCAGTGGGCTATGTATTGAATAACGACACAATCCAACAAAACGTATTCTGTTTTTTGGGGATGGGAGGACTTAGGCTCAAATATAGACCTATGCATGAGCGCTAATATGTTTCACGTGCAACATTTGAAATGCTTTGACTTAATCATCACCTTAGAAAGCGCTGTCCATTTCATTGTTTGGCTTTGAAACAACATCCAGTTTCAACCCATTGTTGAACTTCTTTCTTTAAATTGATCGTCACAGTGAAAGTGTAGCCTAACTGAGTTTTAAAAGCATGATACTGTTTTGCTGATGTGATTTTCAATTGTGTTTGTATTGATATCAGAGTGGTTAGAGGGACAGTAGAGTCCCGAGTACCAGGCCATTAACAACCTGGTGGTGGTTAGGGTACTCCCAATACATGTCCAGAGGGTGTAAGAGATTACCGTGACTCAATGGTCACGTGGAATTTGACTGCGGTCATGACTGCCCTAGGTATGAATACTTTCTGAGGGCTCTAATCGATTAAAAAAAATCGACAAAAGTTAAACACCAGTGCAATGCAATTTTAATTTAGAGCCCTGGTTACAACTGTAGGTTATATTATAGGCCAACACATGTTGTATAAATACATTGACCCTACATTGCCTCGTAGAGCCAGAACAAAACAAGTCAAGAGAGACTAAGTTTCACAGGGAACTAAATGGTGTTCCCTGTGACATTCAGTATAGGCTACTACTGCAAACCTCATCACTTAGGTCCCACTGCGAGCCCACCTCTCTCCCAACGCCATAGATCTACGACAGCTTCAGTTGCCTATTCGTATAGGGCAGCCAAACTGGGAGGAAAACCCCCACAATCGTGTGTGTGTGTGTTGGGCTGGCTGATGATTCATTGGACAGTAGCTGAACATTAATGTGAAGTCACTAAGTCATGCACTGTTGCCTTGCTAAATAAGTGACAGTTGTGCAGTGCTAGTAAAAAGTCGCCAGAGATTAATGTCAAATGCAGCATTAGCTACAGCAGTGATAGTCTGTCAGTGTGATGAGTGGCACATTAAGGCCCATTTGTTATGGGATAACTACTGAAAATTGCAGTAGGTGGGGGTGGTGCTGCCAATGTGTAAGGCCTAGGTTTCACTTTCAGTTAAATGCTCATGTTTAACTTGTGAGCCTCATGCCAATCTTTTTCATAGACACTAGTTTAGCCTATGGAACAGTTCCTGTTCACTGAGCTCCTTCCTCCAATGTCTGCTGTCTGACAGGTCTTCTTGTTTAAGACAATTTTCTTCTGATCCTATGGATCCTCATCAAAGGATGTCCTTCCCTTCCCCATCTTCAATATCGTGTTCTCTCTGTTGGAGACACTGTGGGGCGAGCAGCATAGCAGTGGGGATTAAAACACCCGTTCTAACTGCTCAAATCACTGGCGTCGGCAAACAATTCAAGACCAATTCATTCTCATAATGAGCTAATGTCTATCCAGTCTGTGGAATGGAGAGATGGTCAACTGAGCTGAGTGTGTAAGAGAGCTGATATGGGGGAGAGGAGGGGTGGAGTACCATGTCATTCTTGCTCCCTTTTGTGTGAGAAATGTACATGGATAGTCTACAATCCTGGCTGATTGTGAGGAGGGGTTTCTTTACCCGAAGACTTGGCCTTAACGTTAACGTCATTGTCCACACGTTGGTCTGATTGAGCATTGAATTCTGTGGCCAGACTTGTCGTAATATTTAACGTTGTCGAAATGTTAGTCTGATTTAAGAGAGCTGCCATTGGAGCTGATTTGGCTTTAGAGGGCTGTCAGGAGAAAGCTGCACATTTATTCTGTCTCCATCCACTGCACTGGATCAATCTGATACTTGCACCTCCCCTGGCCTTTAGAAGCCTCAGCCTCTCTCTGACATGGCCCTTTTGGAACTCTGAAGGATGAGAAAATGTGTTGTTTTTTTTTTGCATGCTGTTGTATTATGGATTTGATGTGATGTTTGCGGTGAAAAAAAAAAGCCCATCTCCTGTGATCTGTCTATGCACACTGTGCAGCAGTCCAAGCTGGGTGGAGAAAGTCGGCAGGGGTTGTAATGTTATTGCGTTAAGGTAATCAAGTTACGTGGAGAGGCAGAGGTATGGATGTGCATACCAAATTAAACCCTATTTCCTATATAGTGCACTACTTTTGACCAGTACCCATGGGCTCTGGTCGAAAGTAGTGCACTACATAGGGAGTAGGGTGCCATTTGAGACACACACATGATGTTGGATCGTGACAGCACATCAGCTTTCTCCTGCTGCTGCAGCTGATGGGGAACGGGGTGCGGTGCCAAACCTTGCCGTGTCCTGAGGGGAGGAATAGTGCACACACAGACAATTAGGGAACATGCAACCTCAGTCAGGAGCTCAGCTCAGTCAGGTCTGCAGCAAGGCACTGTATAGCTCTTTATTTTCTCTGTCACACCTCAGGCGTCCGCATGCTTCCCAGCCGAAACAGTTCAGTGTATATATAGAGTTCCTGCCTATATTATGACACTGTCATTTTTTTTGGGGGGAGGGTTCGTTTTGGACTTCGGTGAGGGTTTTTTCAGCTGTTCGGGGCCCCCCCCCCCCTTTTTATTTTTTTTTCCCCCAAGCGACAGTCTTTTAAGGGAGTATGCGAGCACAGCCAAGTTCGGCTAGGCGCCAGCCTAACTGAAGCATACTGACGCCTTGATTCACTCATTGGTGCAGAATGCAGCCTGGCAAATGAGCACAGGTTACTTAATCTTATTCTGTTTATAATGCACAACTTTGGACCAGAGTGCTATGGGCCCTGATATATATAGCTCACTACTTTATACGTGTATATAGGGTGCGATTTGGGCCGCTGAAGACACTGCCAGGGCTCAGTCTCTTCAATTTAAAGAGATGCGACCCAAAACATAATAATATGTCAAGATGGATACCACCACTAGGTTATGGCGCTAAAGTACATTACCTTAAGTGGTTTACCATGGTCTCCCTCATAACTCTAGTCCTCTCGCTTTCTCTTTTTCCCTCAGGCTAATTTTGGCCGCAAACAGAGATGAGTTCTACAACAGGCCAACCAAAGCTGCAGACTTTTGGGCGAGCAACAGCGAAATCCTCAGTGGTAAGTATCTGCACTTGACGTTGAAGTGGCAGAACCACACTGTGGGGCGACAGAGAGAATTTAGTCTTTCTCTGAGAGCCTTTTATTTCACCACAACCCATTTCATTTCAACTCGGCTAGAATGCATTCATGAGCCAGATATTGGTTTCCATGTCAAGAGACAAATAAAATGTGATTTTGATCTCCCAGGTCTAAGCATTCTCTCCCAGACTCATGGATAGAAAGTTTGGAGCGTAGCATAGGGTAATCAGTCCATCCAGTATGCATAATAATACAGTCTACACTTAACGGTGATTCATAGAATTAGTTTAATTTTGGAGTATTGGCTAGACCAATTATGTACCAAAGACAATCTTATCTTTTTTGTTTTTCTGCCATGCGTAATATGCAGTGGGCTATGTATTGTAATGTATTGTAACAGTGGGCAATGTAATAAAATAATGTATTCTGTTTTTTGGGGGTGGGAGGACTTAGGCTCATATATAGGCCCATGTATGAGCGCTAATATGCTTATGGGTGTTTCACGTGCAACATTTGAAATGCTTTGACTTAATCATCACCTGAGAAAGCGCTGTCCATTTCATTGTTTGGCTTTGAAACAACATCCAGTTTCAACCCATTGTTGAACTTCTTTCTTTAAATTGATCGTCACAGTGAGGTCAAAAACTGTAGCCTAACTGAGTTTTAAAAGCATGATACTGTTTTGCTGATGTGATTTTCAATTGTGTTTGTATTGATGTCAGAGTGGTTAGAGGAACAATAGAGCCCCGAGTACCAGGCCATTAACAACCTGGTGGTGGTTAGGGTACTCCCAATACATGTCCAGAGGGTGTAAGAGATTACCGTGACTCAATGGTCATGTGGAATTTGACTGCGGTCATGACTGTGATGTGACGGGAATACTTTTTGAGAGGAATTTAATGCACTGATTGTCCCAGTCATTCCATTTTTTCATTATTAAGAGCATAGAGCATTGACTGAGAAAAAAAAATGCATCTCTGAGTGTTCAGGCTGTTTAAAAAGTGAACCGGGTGTAAGGCTAAGAAGGGGGATTACAATAAGCGTCCTGTCATAGAGCATTGCTTCTCCTCTGTTTCTGAGTGATTCCTTTCATTTCCTCTCCCTCTCACAGCAGACTAGGAAGTTGTTTTGTTCAACAGCCTTTTTATAGTATTTCTGAGTCAACTATTTTTTTTTTTTTAAATCCGTTACACAAGCTTGAGTAGCAGCCATTCAACTGACGGCTTATTCTATGTGGTGTGGCAGAAATGAATGAGTGTGGCCAGTGAGGCTCTTATCTGGTGTGTGGGTGGAGGGACGTTGGTTGGCCTCTGGTTGAAGGTGATATTGATGTTTGTTTGAGTGAGTCCACACAAGTCAATCTCGGCCTGATCTTACAGCTAAACAATGTGTTGATGTTTTATTGCCAATTTATTCATCTATGCCTCACGGGGAGAGCAGAGCTGAGGACTTTTGAAACCTTTTTCAAGGACAGCACACGCATAGTAGCACTGACTGTCTTCATGTTTGTCGGCTCTACCATCATCCTGGGAGAATACGCTCTGGGATTCCAGCAGCTCCATCTCTACCGGTCCCTATTGGGTTCAGGCCTTGGCTGGGTTTCTCTGCAGCAAAGTACCTCTCCTCTGTTCCCTGGCTGTCTCAGTGCGCCTGTATTAATGAGGTGGAAGTGTAGACTTACCATCTTGCCTCTGCACATGCTTCCCTTAGTTACCCCCCTCTCTCATAGAAACACACACAGCCTATCTCAGTGTTTAAGTCACAGTTTAGGTCTAGATGAACCGCCTGTATCGCATGGCCCTTTGCCTCCAGAAGTTTATCCAAGTTTTCGTACAGAATAAGTATTAATAACTTGGTATTCATTCTTCAGTGGGTTCATTTCTTCCAAGTGCAATACAAGTGCAAAATGGTAAGCGACTAGCAAGTCACACTGGTTGTAATAAAATTATCTATATATCTCTTAACGCTCCACTGCTAGTCGTATTCCCTATGAGTCGTGTAAGGGCATCGCTTCACTCCGCGTCCAGACAAACAGAATGTATGAGTAGAATTAATCTATTCAGCGTTTTCAGAGTTCCGTGCTCTACATGGTAATGAGGCTCCCATGATGATGAATGCAAGGCAGAGAGGCCTGTCTGTTTCTCAGAAAACCACTGCTCAGCCTTAACTGCATAAAGTACAAAATTGCCTCTTCCTTGAATGTTTTGGTTTTTATGCACTTCTTCAGTTTTACTCACAAAGGAGTAAAACTAGGCAGTCAGCGATGGCTTGGAGCAGGGTGAAACATTTGTACTTTGTGCTTCTTCTAGAATTAATAGATTTATTATAAGCAAACTCTTGTTTTGAGTGACTGGCAGCATTATTTTCAGCAATACATGATTGCCATTGCCATACATGATTGCCATTGTTGATTCACAGTGTGTATGTAATATATATATATATATATATATACATACACACACACACACACTAAACAAAAATATAAAGGCAACATGTAAAGTGTTGGTCCCATATTTCATGAGCTGAAATAAAAGATCCCAGAAATTTTCCATTCGCACAAAAATCTTATTTCTCTCAATTTTTTTGCACACATTTGTTTACATCCCTGTTAGTGAGCATTTCTCCTTTGCCAAGGTAATCCATCCACCTGACAGGTGTGGCATATCAAGAAGCTGATTAAACCTCATGATTATTACACAGGTGCACCTTGTGCTGGCGACAATAAAAGGCCAATGTGAAATGTTGTTACACAACACCTGATGTCTCAAGTTTTGCGGGAGCGTGCACATGGCATGCTGACTGCAGGAATGTCCACCAGAGCTGTTGCCAGATAATGTAATGTTTGTTTCTCTACCATAAGCCTCCTCCAACATCGTTTTAGAGAATTTGGCAGTATGTCCAACCGGCCTCAACTGCAGACCACTTGTAACTACACCAGCCCAGGACCTCCAAATATTTATTCTTTACCTGTGGGATTGTGTGAGACCAGTCACCCAGATAGCTGATGGAACTGAGAAGTATTTCTGTCTGTAATAAAAGCTCTTTTGAGAAAAATGAATTTGATTGGCTGGCTTACCAGTGGGTGGGCCTATGCCCTGCCCAGTCATATGAAATCCATAGATTAGGGCCTAATAAATGTTTCAATTGACTGATTTCCTTATATGAATCGTAACTCAGTAAAATAGTTGAAATTATTGCATGTTGCGTTTTATTTTTGTTCAGTATAGCATCAATCTCACTGGTCAGTTAGGCCTATAACTGTTGTTCTATTTTCAGACAGAGGTGTTACAATGGGAATAAAATTCATGTATGTGTTTTGTGACGGACATGGAGTGTGATGTGATTGTGTGTTGTCAGGGCTGGACCTGGAGGAGGGGAAGGAAGGAGGATCATGGCTGGGGATTAACAAGAGGGGCAAGCTGGCCGCACTGACCAATTACCTGGAGGGAAGGCCCAATCCAGACGCACAAGGAAGAGGTGAGGACCAACTTGGACGAGAATATACCCACTGAGCAGCCCGATATGTACATTTTTAAGAGGCAGTGTATTGATATTCAGGAAGTGTTCAGACCACTTCCCTTCTTCCCCATTTTGTTACTTTACTGATTTATTCTAAAATTAATACAATTTATTATTTTCCTCACCAATCTACACACAATACCTCATAACGACAAAGTATAAACATGTTTTTTGACATTTTTGCAAATGTATTAAATAAACAGATACCTTATAAGTATTCAGACTCTTTGCTATGAGACTTTTAAATTGAGCTCCGGTGCATCCGGTTTCCATCGATCATCCTTGAGATGTTTTGCAACTTGATTGGAGTTCAGCTGTGGTACATTAAATTGATTGGACATGATTTGGAAAGGCACACACCTGTCTATATAAGGTCCTGCAGTTGACAATGAATGTCAGAGCAAAAACCAAGCCATGTGGTCTAAGGAATTGTCTGTAGATTGTGTTGAGGGAAGGGTACCAAAAAATGTCTGCAGTATTGAAGGTCCCCAAGAACAGTGGCCTCCATCATTCTTAAATGGAAGAAGTTTGGAACCACCAAGAGTCTTCCTAGAGCTGGCCGCCCGGGCAAACTGAGCAATCGGGGGAGGAGGGCCTTAGTCAGGGAGGTGAACCCAATGGTCACTCTGACAGAGCTCCAGAGTTCCTCTGTGGAGATGGGAGAACCTTCCAGAAGGGCAACCAGTTTCTGAATGTCCTTGAGTGGCCCAGCCAGAGCCTGGACTTGAACCTAATCAAACATATCTCTGGAGAGACCTGAAAATAGCTGTGCGGTGATGCTCCCCATCCAACCTGACAGAGCTCAAGAGGATCTACAGAGAAGAGTGGGAGAAACTCCCCAAATACAGGTGTGCTAAGCTTGTAGTGTCATACCCAAGAAGACTTGAGGCTGTAATCGCTACCTAAGGTGCTTCAACAAAGTACTGAGTAAAGGGTCTGAATACTTATGTAAATGTGATATTTCATTTTTTTTTATTTGTAATACATTTGAGAAAATATCTAAACCTGTTTTTGCTTAGTCATTATGGGGTATTGTGTGTAGATTGAAAGAAAAAAAGCAATTTAATTCATTTTAGAATAAGACTAACGTGGAAAAACGTCAAGGGGTCTGAATACTCTCTGAATGCACCGTAGTGTTAATATTTCATTCCTCAAACAGCTTTGTTCCTAGGAAGCTGCAGCTAACATGGAGCTGGAATGGTCAAATGGATGGAAATAAACCGCTTTTTGAAGGATTCATTCACTAGCAATAGCACCACAATAAGTGAATAGTAGTGTCAGCCAGCCTCCCTCGCCTCCTCTGTTTGCACGCTACAGTAGCTCTCCACTGTCGTTCTGTATCAGAGCTGTCTACTGCCGATGCTCAACCCCACAAGGGAAACACCTCCTTGTGTAATAGCAGTTTTCACATTTCAGTCTTTTTCTTGACACACTTCATTGTTGTAGTGCAGATCCCCCATCTTGGGTAGTAGCCTGTCCTCCTAACAGCTAACTCACAGTGCTACGTAACATGGAAACTATCTCGAATGTCACTCAATCCAAGACCTATGTTACATACTTTATCTCAAATGTCCTCCACGTAACTGCATCACAATTTTCTCAATGTATTTTTATTTAACCAGGTTCGTCTTGTTTTCAAAAGAGACCTGGACCAATAAGCGGTGTTGTGTCGATCATATTGGATAGTATAACTAAATGTGTTTTGTGGTTACAAAACCAAATAGCCAGCCAACTGATGAATCTACGTCTGCTATGTCCAGGGGCCTGCCTAACTGCTCTGTAACCTCTCTGTGCATTTAGTGTGAATGTAAGAATAATGTTGGTTCCGTGTGTTGTAGGGTTCCTGGTGTCCAATTTCCTGGCAGATCAGAGCCAGGACAGCTACTCCTACCTGAAGAGGGTGTCATCTGAGGGACATCTCTACAATGGCTTCAACCTCCTCACCGCTGAGTTCAAGTGAGTCAAGGGATGTGGGCAGACGGATCAGGAGAGGTGGTCAGGGTTTGATGGAGCTCTGAGCAAAACAAAAGACCATGGGATGGGTTGATTTAATATTTTTGGTGAGGTTTGGCCTTGCTACTCAATACACACCTTCTGCATTGTTTTTATTTTGTAAAGTGTGCTTGCTGAAAGAAAGCACGACTTTATAAACTGTTCAGTTATTATTATTCCCCTGGAACCTTTTAGCGCCAAAACCGTTAAACCACTGGTCAGTGTGCTTGAAAAAAAACACTTTCTGATACTACTGATACTTTTCACACTACAACCATATTTGCATAAATCCTAATGCATTTCATTGGCCGTTGACTTGAATGGGAAAACTATGCAGTGAACTAGTCTTCAACTGTTTAAGGGAGAAACGCTATGCAAACTGTGGAACTCGCAGGCCAGTCTGGAATAGGTTGCTTGTATACAGCTTTTTGATACCATGTATACTTGTTGAACTATAACTGTCTTAAATGTGCATAAAAGCACCATAGGCTTGAATGGATTCGCAACTTCTCTTGAACCATTAAAGCTACAAACACCAAACCAACTTTGACATGAACAGACTGACACAACATAGATTGCTTGTCAAAAGATTGTTGATGGTATTTCCGGCAACGGCGACGCTCTAACATGACTCGTCTGCTTAGTGTCATCGAACTTTATACATTTGACACTTTTTAGATATCTTGATGGTTTACCCGTTTGTTGAAAATGTAATACGTCTCTTTTATCGGCAAAACAAAAGATGCCCAAGCTTGAGCAGACGAGGCGTGGAAATGTGCCCCCCACCCCTTCGGCCTCGGAGGATGCTAGCTCGGACGAAACACCATGATGATTCAGAATGGAGATGGACAAGGGTATAACAAAAATTGTAGAGACACTTTCTGAACGCATAATCAAAATGTATTTGCTGTTTAATCAACTCCATGAAGACCAGAAAGTCACGAAGAGACGACTGACAAAGTTAGAACAAGACCACGCTTCAATTCTGGACGTCCGCGAGTACGTGGATCAAAAGCACAAGAAGTTGGAAGACGGCATTTCGAAACTTGAGGAGAAATTATATTCTCAAAAATGTCCAAAGGTGCTCAAATTTTAGGTTGGAAGGTTTCCCGGAGGCTGTGGAGGGAAGAAATGCCATCTGTTTTCTACAGGAATGGATTCCCAAAATCCTGGATCTACCCCCTTCTCTGCTGCCTGAGCAAAGGGAGAGCTCAAGAATGGAGGTGCTGTCATCAGGATGATGGTGATTTAAAAAAAAAAAAAAAAAACTTTTTTTTCCTATTTCATATTTGAGGGATGATGGTCATCGTCTGGTAAAGGCGGCAGGGTAGCCTAGTGGTTAGAGCGTTGGACTAGTAACCGGAAGGTTGCGAGTTCAAACCCCCGAGCTGACAAGGTACAAATCTGTCGTTCTGCCCCTGAACAGGCAGTTAACCCACTGTTTGTGTTTGTTCTTAACTGACTTGCCTGGTTAAATAAAGGTAAAATAAAAAAATAAAAAATAAAAAATCATAGCTTGATGTCTTTTTTCCTGGGGTGCTTGGGTGCGCTTTTGCTGCTACGCGACACAGGTTTCGGGGCACCTTGGGGAATGCCGATTGGTTGACATTTGAGTGTACTGGTAGGCGCGGCTGAGGGTGAACATGAACGCATCCTCCGTTTTTTCTTTTCAGAGACATGCTCAAATGTGGCTAAATAGTCCTGTCTTTTTTATTGCTGATGTTTGTCACTTTGATTCACATTTTATTTTGTCTCAACTGACAATTTTCATGTTACGGGGATCCATGCGCTATACGTATAATTTAGATTGAACCTAATTTGGGTGATGCTATGCACAGCAGGTAAATCTATTTTAAAGACTAGCGTCGAATGGGTATGGGGTTTTTAACTTTCAGGAGAAGGTTGCGTTTGTGATTTAGAGTTTGCCAAAAGGCACCTAAAGGACTCTGACGTTGAGAAACAAGATTCTCTGGTCTGATGAAACCAATAATTAACTCTTTGGCCTGCATGACAAGCGTCATGTCTTAAGGAAACCTGGCACCATCCCTATGGTGAGTCATGGTGGTGACAGCGTCATGGTGGTGACAGCATCATGCTGTGGGGATTTAGGGCCTAGGGGTTAACTGCCTGTTCAGGGGCAGAACGACAGATTTGTACCTTGTCAGCTCGGGGGTTTGAATTTGCAACCTTCCGGTTACTAGTCCAACGCTCCAACCACTAGGCTACCCTGCTGCCCCGGCATTTTGTCATGTAACAAAATGTGGAAAAAGTCAAGGGGTCTGAATACTTTCCTGAATGCACTTTATCAGGCTCAAGTCGATTTGTTGGAGAACAAATGTGAGATCTGTAAAATGAACAAAGTAACAGCTGACGACTCAACTCTACAAAAACTAGACTCAAAGCGATTGGAATATAACAACCTGGCGACCTATAAAGTAGAAAACACATTTAGGAGAACAGAACAAACCTACTATATGAACATAGTGATAAATAAGGAAAGTTGCTTGCTTGGCAGATAAGGCGAGAGGAAGCTAGTAGAGTTATTAGCTCTATTAAGATGTCCAATAACAGTTGTTCAGGGTCCTGAGGCAATTAATCTACTCTTTAGAGTTTAATGAAACGCTGTCCAAGTCTGAAAGGGATAGCCTTGACACAATGCATGAGTTTTTGAACAAACTCAATTGACAAGCTTTAACTGATGAGGATCGAAAGGGTTTTGGAGAAAGAGATTACATCTGAAGAAATTAGCGAATCCATTTTCAACACCGCTGGGAGAAAATCACCAGGGTTAGACGGATTCCCTGTTGAAATCTATAGAACATTTTTATCCAAACGAATTCATCCTCTTTGCAATATATTTATTCATTCCATAGAGACAGAAGCACCCAGACACACTTGAACAAGCACTGACCGATATCTTTATTGAACACTGCATATACAATTGTTACTAAACTCACAGCTCTTAGACTAGATAAAGTTCTTCCTGACTTGGTTGAGATGGACCAAACCGGCTTAGTAAGAAACCGATCTTCTCCTGATTTTAATATCAGAAGATGATTTAACATAATGCATTATGTATAGAAGGGCTAGGAATCTGTAGTGGTGGCTTAATAAGATGTGGAAAAAGCTTTAGACCGCATAGAATGGAACTACTTGTTTAAAGTTTTAGAGGATGAATATTGGACCTAAATATCTCGGTCTGATTTGGATTACTGTACAAATGTACGGTAGCTCAGATCCTGACTAATGGAAATGTATATGGGACCATTTCAGTATATAAAATAAACCTATCAAATAGTATAATCATGCCTTTTAACCGAACGGCTATGCAGAACCTGATTTTTAGACCAGACGTTTTCTTGGAGATGCCAGAAAATGAAACATCTGGGATTGCAAATTCCTTCTCAAAAGAATAAGACCTATCAACTGAACTATATTCCACTTCTCAAAAAGGTTGGGAAAGAGGATAGATGGCTGGATTTACCAATTGCTCTTATTGTGTAATTATTCTACCTTTTTATAACCTTGGCCTTTCCTATTACCAATTTTTTTTTTTTTTTCAAACAACTTAATAGTTGACCCACTGGCTCCAGGTCATCTACAAGTCCAAGCTCCGCCTTATCTCAGTTCACAGGTCACGATGGCAACACCCACCCGTAGCACGCGCTCCAGAAGATGTATCTCACTGATCATCCCTAAAGCCAACACCTCATTTGGCCGCATTTCGTTCCAGTTCTCTGCTGCCTTTGACTGGAACGAATTGCAAAAATCGCTGAAGTTGGAGACTTATCTCCCTCACCAACTTCAAACATCTGCTATCTGAGCAGCTAACCGATCGCTGCAGCTGTACATAGTCTATTGGTAAATAACCCACCCAATTTACCTACCTCATCCCCATACTGTTTATATTTATTTACTTTTCTGCTCTTTTGCACACCAGTATCTCTACCTGTACATGACCATCTGATAATTTATCACTCCAGTGTTAATCTGAAAAATTGTAATTATTCGCCTACCTCCTCATGCCTTTTGCACACAATGTATATAGACTCTCTTTTCTTTTTCTTTTTTTTCCTACTGTGTTATTGACTTGTTAATTGTTTACTCCATGTGTAACTCTGTTGTCTGTTCACACTGCTATGCTCTATCTTGGCCAGGTTGCAGTTGTAAATGAGAACTTGTTCTCAACTAGCCTACCTGGTTAAATAAAGGTGAAATAAAAATAAAAATAGGAATGTCTCTTCATTTCAGTCGAAAGGAAGACCTCCCAGAGTGAAACTCAAAACTTTTTATTGAATCTATAATCCGGAGGAGTGCTTACTCTGACTTCCAGTTGTGTTTCTGTTCAAGGCTGTGTGGGTATGGCAAGATACAACAAGTTCACCCTCTTGGAGACAGACAGAGCAAGTGAAGTGTCTTTCCCCTGTTTCATTGGCATCTATAACTTATATGAGCCCACCTAAAGCTTTGATGGGTCTCACAAATGACTTTAATTAAAAACACTAAATATATTGAAGTCTGTAAACAGAAGGGCGTATGTATATCTATATATACACTGCTCAAAAAAATAAAGGGAACACTTAAACAACACAATGTAACTCCAAGTTAATCGCACTTCTGTGAAATCAAACTGTCCACTTAGGACGTAACACTGATTGACAATAAATTTCACATGCTGTTGTGCAAATGGAATAGACAACAGTTGGAAATTATAGGCAATTAGCAAGACATCCCCAATAAAGGAGTGGTGCTGCAGGTGCTAACCACAGACCACTTCTCAGTTCCTATGCTTCCTGGCTGATGTTTTGGGCACTTTTGAATGCTGGCGGTGCTTTCACTCTAGTAGTAGCATGAGACTGAGTCTACAACCCACACAAGTGGCTCAGGTAGTGCAGCTCATCCAGGATGGCACATCAATGCGAGCTGTGGCAAGAAGGTTTGCTGTGTCTGTCAGCGTAGTGTCCAGAGCATGGAGGTGCTACCTGGAGACAGGCCAGTACATCAGGAGACGTGGAGGAGGCCGTAGGAGGGCAACAACCCAGCAGCAGGACCGCTACCTCCGCCTTTGTGCAAGGAGGAGCAGGAGGAGCACTGCCAGAGCCCTGCAAAATGACCTCCAGCAGGCCACAAATGTGAATGTGTCTGCTCAAACGGTCAGAAACAGACTCCATGAGGGTGGTATGAGGGCCCGACGTCCACAGGTGGGGGTTGTGCTTACAGCCCAACACCGTGCAGGACGTTTGGCATTTGCCAGAGAACACCAAGATTGGGAAATTCGCCACTGGTGCCCTGTGCTCTTCACAGATGAAAGCAGGTTCACACCGAGCACATGTGACAGACGTGACAGAGCCTGGAGACGCCGTGGAGAACGTTCTGCTGCCTGCAACATCCTCCAG
Organism: Oncorhynchus mykiss; assembly: GCF_057628025.1. NCBI lineage: Eukaryota > Metazoa > Chordata > Actinopteri > Salmoniformes > Salmonidae > Oncorhynchus > Oncorhynchus mykiss. Next base: position 35,717,314 of record NC_143027.1, on the reverse strand, counting down.
CATGACCGGTTTGGCGGTGGGTCAGTCATGGTGTGGGGTGGCATTTCTTTGGGGGGCTGCACAGCCCTCCATGTGCTCGCCAGAGGTAGCCTGACTGCCATTAGGTACCGAGATGAGATCCTCAGACCCCTTGTGAGACCATATGCTGGTGCGGTTGGCCCTGTGTTCCTCCTAATGCAAGACAATGCTAGACCTCATGTGGCTGGAGTGTGTCAGCAGTTCCTGCAAGAGGAAGGCATTGATGCTATGGACTGGCCCGCCCGTTCCCCAGACCTGAATCCAATTGAGCACATCTGGGACATCATGTCTCGCTCCATCCACCAACGCCACACCACAGACTGTCCAGGAGTTGGCGGATGCTTTAGTCCAGGTCTGGGAGGAGATCCCTCAGGAGACCATCCGCCACCTCATCAGGAGCATGCCCAGGCGTCGTAGGGAGGTCATACAGGCACGTGGAGGCCACGCACACTACTGAGCCTCATTTCTGACTTGTTTTAAGGACATTACATCAAAGTTGGATCAGCCTGTAGTGTGGTTTTCCACTTTAATTTTGAGTGTGACTCCAAATCCAGACCTCCATGGGTTGATAAATTGGATTTCCATTGATAATTTTTCTGTGATTTTCGTTGTCAGCACATTCAACTATGTAAAGAAAGAAGTATTTAATAAGAATATTTCATTCAGATCTAGGATGTGTTATTTTAGTGTTCCCTTTATGTTTTTGAGCAGTGTGTGTATATATAACAAACACCTTTCTATAATAATTATCACCATCTTACACAAAGCCCTCAGATAGTATTACAATTTCTTGGTTAAACAAAGGAATTAAAACATTTGGTCATCTGTATAGAGAAGGTGAACTATTATCCTTCCAACAACTGGCACCTCACTTGTAGTTAGTGCATTCGGAAAGTATTGAGAACCCTTGACTTTTCAAGTTTTGTTACATTACAGCCTTACACTAAAATGGTTTAAATAGTTTTTTTGCTAATCTACACATAATACGCGATAATGATCAAGTAAAAAACAGGTTTTGTAAATTTTTTCAAATTTTAAATAAAGTGAAATCAATTTTACAGTCCTTCAGGCCCTTTTACGCAGTACTTTGTGGAAACACCTTTGGCAGTGATTTTAAAGCCTCATGTCTTCTTGGGTATGACACTACAATCTTGGCACACCTGTGTTTGGGGAGTTTCTCCCATTCCTCTGCAGATCCTCTCTGTCAGGTTGGATGGGGAATGTCACTGCACAGCTATTTTCAGGTCTCTCCAGAGATGTTTGATCGGGTTCAAGTCCGGCTTGTTCACGCAGACTTGTCCCGAAGCCACTCCTGCACGGGTCATTGTCCTGTTGGAAGGTGAACCTTCGCTCCAGTCTGAGGTCCTGAGCGCTCTGGAGCAGGTTTTCATCAAGTAATCTCTGTGTACTTTTCTCCATTAATCTTTCCCTCAATCCTGACTGGTCTCCCAGTCCCTGCCGCTGAAAAACATCCCCGCAGCATGATGCTGCCACCACCATGGTTCACCGTAGGGATGGTGCCATGTTTCCTCAATCTTGGTTTCATCAGACCAGAGAATCTTGTTTCTCATGGTCGGAGTCCTTTAGTTACAAGCGGGCTGTCATGTGCCTTTTACTGAGGAGTGGCTTCCGTCTGGCCACTCTACCATAAAGACCTGATTGGTGGAGTGCTGCAGAGATGGTTGTTCTTCTGGAAGGTTCTCCCATCTCCACAGAGGAACTGTAGAGCTCTGTCAGAGTGACCATCGGGTTCGGGTTCACCTCCCTGACCAAGGCCCTTCTCCCCCAATTGCTCAGTTTGGTTGGGAGGCCATCTCTAAGAAGAGCCTTGGTGGTTCCAAACTTCTTCCATTTAAGGATGATGGAGGCCACTGTGTTCTTGGACCTTCAATACTGCAGTAATTTGTTGGTATCCTTCCCCATAATCTGTGCCTCGACACAATCCGGCCTTGCAGCTCTACGGATAATTCCTTCGACCTCATGGCTTGGATTTTGCTCTGACATGCACTGTCAACTGTGGTACTAATATAGACAGATGTGTGCCTTTCCAAATCATGTCCAATCAATTGAATTTACCATAGCTGGACTTCAATCAAGTTGCAAAACAAACAAAAAAATATGAGTAAGAGTAAGAAATTAAAGTAACAAGTAGTTAAAGAGCAGCAGTAAAATAACAATCGCGAGACTATATACAGGGGGCACCGGTAAGTCAAGGTAATTGAGGTAATATGTGCATATAGGTAGATTTATTAAAGTGACTATGCATAGATAATAACAGAGTAACAGCGGCGTAAAAGGTGGCGGGCACTGCAAATAGTCTGGGTAGACATTTGATTAGATGTTCAGGAGTCTTTTGGCTTGGGGGAAGAAGCTGTTTAGAAGCGTCTTGGACCTAGACTTGGCGCTCCGGTACCGCTTGCCGTGCGGCAGCAGAGAGAACAGTGACTCGGTTGGCTGGAGTCTTTGACAATTTTTAGGGCATTCCTCTGACACCACCTGGTATTGAGGTCCTGGATGGCAGGAAGCTTGGCCCCAGTGAGGTACTGGGCCATACACACTACCCTCTGTAGTGCCTTGCGGTCAGAGGCTGAGCAATTGCCATACCAGGCAGTAATGCAACCAGTCAGGATGCTCTGGATGGTGCAGCTGTTGAACCTTTTGAGGATCTGGGGACCCATGCCAAATCTTTTCAGTCTCCCCCATTCCCTTTTACAACTTCTATCATTACTAATGCTGTTACTACCACGTCAACTTCTTTAATTACTATCTTCTAGTTTTTATAGAGTTCTGGCAGACAATGCTGCCTCAACTCTTTCATTTCCTAAGGTACATTCAAGACATGCCCACCAGGTTGCAAATCAACCCCTAGTCCAAGGCACATGTAGTTCTCAGAGGATTTTCTACCAAGCCTTTAAGGTTTAGCTATTTCTATATTGCATATTCCTTTTCAGACCCTAGGGCTATGGGTCGATTTGACCTTGGGCATAAGTGTCTGTTACCATGTGTTCTCTCTGTTCCCATCTCTTGTTGGACTGGCTGATGATGAATCAGGGATGATGGTGCCTTCTCTCCAGGGTCCATCAGAGGCATGAGCTACAGCCACCTGTTCTCTCTCTGTCCCTGTCTCTCTCCAAACACAAAAGAAACCTTGAATTGAAGAAACCGTCATAAGAATTCTGAGAACACCTGTACATTTTTTTTCCCTTTACCAGTCAGGCTTGTGAGGGCATGTCAAAAACTCTACGAATGATTTGACGAAGGGAACCCAGACAATATTTAATGTAGGGAACTTTTACCCCTCTCTTTCTGTTTTCTCTTACTCTCTGCAGCAGACAGTGTCATTTAATTTGATGGCCTTGCGATGTGGACTGGAGAGCAAAGATTAAAGTGCGTCCCTCTGAAACTAAGACCGCTGTCATGAAGGGGTCTCGATAGACATGCCATCGGCATGGCAACAGGGTTTCAGGTCTCATTTTGGAAGTCAGGCGGTTCATGAACAACTTTTCCCACTTCCTGCCAGGGGAAGCAGGGTTTTCCCTGTGGATCGAGGGGTCCTGATCAATATATCCTGCTGATGTGGCCTAGAGCAGGATCGGCACAGTGTGTGAGCAGATCTCTTGTTTTAATCCTCCTCCTCTTCCGTTGTTTCCAGGTACTGTTCTTTCTCCCCACCTACAAGCTTCTCTCCCCTCTCTCTACATTGTGTGTATTATAGCAGGTAGAGATCTCCGTGGGTTGTGTTCTGTTGTGTGTTAACAGCAGAGCCTTTCAGGAATGCGAATGGCCTCATTAAGACCTGGAATTATGTACGTGTTGTATGGCTCCTGCTGCTGCCACCCCTGCGGCAAGAGACTTAACGAAAGGAGACCTCACTGCCACCAGAAATGTGTGTGTACACACACACACACACACACACCGTGAGATGTCAGCTGAGAGAGAGCAACAAGTAATATGTGTTTCTTTGATGTATGCTCTGGCCTGGCCAATCATCTGGTTCTGAAATCACTCCATCCCTCTCTGTCTGCCTGGACCCATGGGGCTCCCTGTCGACTCACTACAAGATGTATGGATGCTGACAGATAGGACCCTGCGGTACGCAACGGCATAATAAAAACAGACATTGGATGGCAGCTGCTGTGACTGTAATGTATTTGGTTGTAGACTTTTTTTTTTTATAAACAGGCTCATTATAGAGCTATTAGTTTTCCCTCTCTGCACAGTGAAACAACAGTCATGCGTGTTCGTTAGAGATAACCCAGAGGAAATGCTGTCTGCGGCTGCTCTGTTTCCGAATCGATAATTACGTCTTGTCTCGTGGATACAGAGGAGGCCCTATATTACAATTAGTGGATTTGTCATCCTTAACCAACGTGATGATTTATGATACGATGGTGATGTGGGACAAGATGTGTGGAGGCCATTTTAAACATCCTCTGTATTCCTTCCTGTTGTATAATGTACAGGCAACTGCCAAAATAAAGCAAAATAAACACTTGAGCAAATGAGGGATACCAATAGTGACGTGTTAAAACAAATCGGTGAGGAAATTCTGACCATGTATAAAAATGCCCAGTGGCCCATTACTTCAGCCGCCATGGCAAGAAGAAGAGATCTGTGACTTTGAAAGAGGGGTCTCAAACCCCCTGTGCTCCTTTAAGTATTAATATCAAACAAATGAGGTAAGTATGTCATTTTTATATCACACGCCCTATTAAGACACTATGTTGGTGTTTTACTTTATTTTGTCCGTTACTGTATATTAGGGCTGTGATGGTCACAGACTTTTGGATGACTGTAATTGGCCTGCCAAATGACCTTAGTCTCTGTAATAACCGTTCGAAAAGCACTTTTTTTATTTTAATGTTTTTGAACATTTTCACCTTTTCTCCGCTCCTGACTGCATGTAGAACTGGCGTTCCCAGTCGAGTCAATGATGGCATAATGGGTGAACTGGTGGCCGTTGTGAGCAAACCAGGAAATGTACCCATCCAATATGGGTTGTGACTGGAGGGAGAAATGTTACGACTGAAAGCAGAGCTGCAAACTCTCACACATTGGTCTTTAGAACACACGCATGTGACACTCCTCTCACGGCACGCCTCTTTTAGCTCACGCATTGGTCTTTAGAACACACACATTTGACACTCCTCTCACGGCACGCCTCTTTTAGCTCACGCATTGGAAAGTATTACTTTTATTTTTCTAATTTGTCCACAATACCAGGCAACCATTGTGAGTGTACCAATGAGTTTACCAGTCAAATTGCCAGGGTTAGGGGTTCCAAGCCCATTTTATTCATTGTTTGCTACTACACCTTGCTTGTTTCAGCAAGCAAGGTGTTGTAAGTTTCATCACGTTGTAAGACTCCATGGTATCGCAAAGGACTCAACCACAGAAATGCCTCGGCCATCCCGTTTTCAGTCAGATGTTTGTCGTCGCCCCCCCCCCCCAAAAAAAAAAAACAGTTCATGACCCCAAACTGTTGGTCATGAAAATTATCTTCAAGGGGGCCTCCCGGGTGGCGCAGTGGTTAAGGGCGCTGTACTGCAGCGCCAGCTGTGCCATCAGAGTCCCTGGGTTCGCGCCCAGGCTCTGTCGTAACCGGCCGCGACCGGGAGGTCCGTGGGGCGACGCACAATTGGCCTAGCGTCGCCCGGGTTAGGGAGGGCTTGGTCGGTAGGGGTGTCCTTGTCTCATCGCGCACCAGCGACTCCTGTGGCGGGCTGGGCGCAGTGTACGCTAACCAAGGTGGCCAGGTGCACGGTGTTTCCTCCGGCGCATTGGTGCGGCTGGCTTCCGGGTTGGATGTGCGCTGTGTTAAAGAAGCAGCGGCTTAGTTGGTTGTGTATCGGAGGACGCATGACTTTCAACCTTCGTCTCTCCCGAGCCCGTACGGGAGTTGTAGCGATGAGACAAGATAGTAGCTACTACAACAATTGGATACCACGAAATTGGGGAGAAAAGGGGGTAAAATTCAAAAAAAGAAAATTATCTTCACCCATAATTCACCCATAATTGAGGATGCAGTAATAGAAAAAGTGTATAATTTGTATGTTACTCATCCAACTAAATAGAACTCTACATTTCTCGACTTCAAGTTTGGCATGATTTATCTTATGCCTTCCCTTAATTACGTTGCTTGTTAAACCAGCATTGCTTTTATTAATAATCGATAGCTCTTTCGATGGGTTTGAATACTTTCAATCCAGTTGACGAATTTGCATGCATACGTTTCCCCTCTGACTGAGCCTTGCCTTGGTCGGAGCTAATGATGTGCACTGAGTGTACAAAACAATAGGAACACCTGCTCTTTCCATGACATCGACTGACCAGGTGAAGCTATGATCCCTTATTGATGTCACTTGTTAAATCCACTTCAATCAGTGTAGATTAAGTGGAAGACGGGTTCATTAATGTTTTTGAAGACTTGAGACATTTTTGACAATTGAGACATGGATTGTGTATTTGTGCCATTCAGTGGGTGAATGGGCAAGACACAATATTTTTGTGACTTTTGAATGGGGTATGGTAGTAGATGCCAGGCACACCGGTTTGAGCATGTCAAGAGCTGCAATGCTGCTGGGTATTTCATGCTCAACAGTTTCCAGTGTGTATCAAGAATGGTTCGCCACCCAAAGGACATCAGCCAACTGGACACAACTGTGGGAATTATTGAAGTCAACTTTGGCCAGCATTCCATACAACGACAAATTTGAGGCTGTTCTGAGAGCATAAGGGATGTAACTCAATATTAGGAAGGTGTTCAAATCAATCATCTCTCAATTTTAATCGCAAATGCCCTCAATTTTATGTTATCAATGGCAGCCAAGCAGCACTCGGTGTTGTCATACACCAAGCCATCTTACTTTTCCTGTGCTTCTTTCGACTTTGATCCAATCTTGTGTCCATATTTATTCATTCAAGTCTGTGTGGTGGTAGAAGATTCTGTTTTTAATCTGTCAACTGTCATCTCAAAAACATCCAGCCTCACTGAGCCTTCCTGATACCCAGCAGAACTTATATGTTTAAAGTATACATTCTCACCCACTTTTTAGAAAGTGGGTGGTTTGCGTGGTCTGCAAATGTGGTGTAGCTTTTGGCAGGCTTTTGTTTTTCCTTTTTTTTAAAGGGAAGCAGCAGTAGATCGGAGCAGCATTCCTCAACTGGTTTCCATGGTGTATGGTTTATTTCATTTTGATGAGTAACAGTAATGCATATTCTCTTTGTCTCCCCCCAAAACCAGTATGCTTGACCCAGCTGCTACAACAACAACAACAATCACAACCAGAGACAGGCAGTTGTAGCAGTAGGCCTTTAGTCCCTGGGCTGATCTCTCTGTCTAGCTCAGTGGTTCCCAAACGTTTTATTGTCCCGTACCCCTTTAAACATTCAACCTCCAGCTGCGTACCCCCTCTAGCACCAGGGTCAGTGCACTCTCAAATGTTGTTTTTTGCTATCATTGTAATAAGCCTGCCACACACACCCACTATACGATACATTTATTAAACATAAGAATGAGTGTGAGTTTTTGTCACAACCCGGCTCGTAGGAAGTGACAGAGCTCTTATAGGACCAGAGCACAAATAATAATAAATTTTTGCTCTTTATTTTACCATCCTACATATAAAACCTTATTTGTTTGTCAAAAATTGTGAATAACTCACCACAGGTTAATGAGAAGGGTGTGCTTGAAAGGATGCAATGTTGGGTTGTATTGGAGAGAGTCTCCGTCTTAAATAATTTTCCACACAGTCATTGCCTGTATTTAGTTTTCATGCTAGAGAGGGCCAAGAATCCACTCTCACATAGGTATGTGGTTGCAAAGGGCATCAGTGTCTTAACAGTGTGATTTGTCTTGGAAGGATACTCTGAGCGCAGCCCAATCCAGAAATCTGGCAGTGGCTTCTGATTTAAATTCAATTTTCACAGAACCGCTTGTTACAATTTTGATGAGGCTCTCTTGTTCAGATATCAGTAAGTGGACTGGAGGCAGGGCATGAAAGGGATAACGAATCCAGTTGTTTGTGTCATCTGTTTCGGGAAAGTAATTGCGCACCCAGCTCACTCAGGTGCTTCGCTATATCACATTTGACATTGTCCGTAAGCTTGAGTTCATTTGCACACAAATCATACAATGATGGAAAGAGCTGTGGGTTGTCCTTGTTCATGCAGACAGAGAAGAGCTCCAACTACTTAATCATAGCCTCAATTTTGTCCTGTACATTGAATATAGTTGTGGAGATTCCCTGTAATCCTAGATTCAGATCATTCATGTGAGAAAAAACAGGCCAGTTGTGTGAGAAACTCGTCATCATGCAAGCGGTCAGACAAGTGAAAATTGTGGTCAGTAAAGAAAACTTTAAACTCGTCTCTCAATTAAAAATAACTTGTCAACCAGCGCACTCATGTATGTTGCAAACGCGTTACATGGTCGCTGCCTATATCATTGCATAGTGCAGAAAATACATGAGAGTTTAGGGGCCTTGTTTTAACAAGGTGAACCATTTTCACTGTAGTGTCCAAAACGTGTTTCAAGCTGTCAGGCATTCCCTTGGCAGCAAGAGCCTCTCGGTGGATGCTGCAGTGTACCCAAGTGGCGTCAAGAGCAACTGCTTACACGCGCGTTATCACTCCATTATGTCTCCCTGTCATGACTTTTGCGCCATCAGTACAGATACTAACACATCTTGACCACCAAAGTCCATTTGATGTCACAAAGCTGTCCAGTACTTAAAAATATCCTCTCATGTTGTCCTGGTTTTCAGAAGAGGATATCTTCCTTAGTTTTCCCCCCATAAACGTAACGGACATATACCAGGAGCTGTGGCAGGCCTGCCACGTCTGACTCATCCAGCTGTAACGCATAGAATTCACTGGCTTGTACTTGAAGCAGTAATTGTTTCAAAACATCTCCTGCCATGTCACTGATGCGTTGTGAAACAGTGTTGTTTGATGGAGGCATTGTCGGGTATAGTTTTTTTTGGCCTTTCCCCCCAGCATTGTCCCAGCCAAATCCGCGGCAGCAGGAATAATTAAGTCCTCCACAATAGTATGGGGCTTGCCTGTCCTAGCCACTCGGTAGCTCACCATAAAAGATGTTTCTAGCCCCTTCTTATTAATGGTATCTGTAGCTTTTATACATGTCTTACTACTCAAAAGTAGTCTTTATTCTCGCTCAAAGTCCTGTGGCTTATTATTCAAATTATCATGTTTCGTTTCAAAATGTCTACGCAAGAGTGAAGGTTTCCCTCGAGAGAGTAACGGTTCATGTGATTGGATGTTAATTATTTGACATTGTGGTGTTATTTCGCTTAACACTAGATGGATTAATTGTATTTTTGGCAGTGAAGCGAGGCTACTCCAGGCGAGGAAAAACAACTCACCCAAATGTTTAGCCCCGTTGGAAAATATAAATGGACTGTTTGAAAATGTGTCCGTGTACCCTAGTTTGGGAATACCTGGTCTAGAGCATTGAATGGCACTTCAGTGCCCATGAGTAAAGTCCGATGTCTTACAAAAGTAGTAATAGTTCATTTTGCTTCTGAAAATGTTTGTTTGGTGTTATATTTGGAAATTGGCAGTATTCAAAGAAATCTGCTCTTCACTGTTCACCTACTACTGTCTAATTTACCAAGACGTAATTAAATTGAGAATGTTGACTTTTATACTTGCTATTTGAGTTGACCTGAGACATTTCCATTGTTTTAAAGACCCTGGCCCTTTCTGCTCAGCTGAAGTTGACAGGCTTTTCTTTGTTCACAGAGGAACTTTATGACGTGATGGTCAGATGTTGTTATGGGTGGTCTTTCTGTTGGGATTAGAGCTGCTGTCTAAGTCGTTTTAACTTTGTTGCTCAACTTGGGCATCTAACTGATAGTGAAATGCAAAACTACATCAGAGAAATTGTTGTTTACCCTCGGACTCGCAACGATACCTCCCAATCCCACTGATGTTTCTCAATGTTCATCAGCCCAATATCAACAAACCTGAGGCCGCTCAGCACAGCAGCAAGGAGCAAAATAAGGCACTGCTTAAAAGCTTCAGAATAATAGACTGCATTTCATTTATAAACATCTACTATCCTGCTGCATATAGTGATTATCATTCTGGGAGCTAGATCTTCAAAGTGCTGTTTCTAAAGCTTCACAGAACTTTCTCTTCCTGTTGGTAGTTAACGCTGTCCAATGCTAGCAGCCAACTCCTGTGGCTCCTCATCTCAGCCCAAATCTTTGTCTGGGTTGGCACTGAGAGTAATCTACATAGCTCCATCTCTTCCCAGCCCAATGAGCCCATAGCACCATCTGGCCACCTTTCTGCAGGGTTGCAGTTTTACATACAATTTAGGAGCAGGACATCAAACCAGAGTCAACTTAAGGCAGTGAAGCTGAAAATATTGTACCCATGGAAGGAAGCTACAAGGCATTGACATGAACAAAAGCAAAAAGATGGTGATTTATGTCATTACTATAGTTACCAGCAGTTAGGTTGCAGAAAGTTTAATATATTGTTTGGCTTTAATCATCGAGACATTGATATTATTCTTTTTTTATTGAATGTTTAAAGCATGCAATATACTTGCAGTGAAGCCGCTCAACAACTACATCACATTAGTCATCTAACAGACTCCCATCCAGAGCGACACACAGAAGCAACCAGGGTCAACACCCTGCTCAAGGGCACGTTGACAGATCTCCCACAAGGTCAAAAACAGGTACCCGAACCAGCGATCCACCAGCCTCCGGCCCAAGCTCTCAACCGCCAGCCCTGCAAGATACCCCCCCCCCCACAGTTCCCAAAGATCTCCCCTCAACCATCTGAGAACCCCCCCCCCAAGAACATTGACATTTAAAAATATATATATCCATTCCCACCCCCAAGACCCCCCCCCCCCCCCCCCCCCCCCCCACGCACACACAATGCACAACGAACCACCAAATTAACAAAGGGAAACAGAAAACAACAAAGATGTCAAGGACAACAAAAATCATAACAGCAAGGCCAACTGAATATGTTTGAGTGCATGTATGGCACTATTTATCTGTGTCCATGTACAGTGGGGAGAACAAGTATTTGATACACTGCCGATTTTGCAGGTTTTCCTACTTACAAAGCATGTAGATGTCTGTAATTTTTATCATAGGTACGCTTCAACTGTGAGATACGGAATCTAAAACAAAAATCCAGAAAATCACAGAATGATTTTTAAGTAATTAATTTGCATTTTATTGCATGACAAGTATTTGATCACCTACCAACCAGTAAGAATTCCAGCTATCACAGACCTGTTAGTTTTTCTTTAAGAAGCCCTCCTGTTCTCCACTCATTACCTGTATTAACTGCAACTGTTTGAACTCGTTACCTGTATAAAAGACACCTGTCCACACACTCAATCAAACAGACTCCAACCTCTCCACAATGGCCAAGACCAGAGAGCTGTGTAAGGACATCAGGGATAAAATTTCTCAAAGTACGATCTTTGTCCCCATGTGCAGTTACAAACCGTAGTCTGGCTTTTTTATGGCGGTTTTGGAGCAGTGGCTTCTTCCTTGCTGAGCGGCCTTTCAGGTTATGTCAATATAGGACTTGTTTTACTGTGGATATAGATACTTTAGTACCTGTTTCCTTCAGCATCTTCACAAGGTCCTTTGCTGTTGTTCTGGGATTGATTTTCACTTTTCGCACCAAAGTGCGTTCATCTCTAGGAGACAGAATGCATCTCCTTCCTGAGCGGTATGATGGCTGCGTGGTCCCATGGTGTTTATACTTGCAAGCTATTGTTTGTACAGATGAACATGGTACCTTCAGGCATTTGAAAATTGCTCCCAAGGATGAACCAGACTAGTGGAGGTCAACATTTTATTTTTTCTGAGTCTTGGCTGATTTCTTTTGATTTTCCCATGATGTCAAGCGAAGAGGCACTGAGTTTGAAGGTAGGCCTTGAAATGCATCCACAGGTACACCTCCAATAGACTCAAATTATGTCAATTAGCATATCAGATGCTTCTAAAGCCATGACATAATTTTCTGGAATTTTCCAAGCTGTTAAAAGGCACAGTCAACTTAGTGTATGTAAACTTCTGACCCACTGGAATTGTGATACAGTGAAATAATCTGTCTGTAAACAATTTTTGGAAAAATTACTTGTCACGCACAAAGTAGATGTCCTACCTGACTTGCCAAAACTATAGTTGGTTAACAAGAAATTTGTGGCGTGGTTTAAAAACAAATTTGAATGTCTCCAATATAAGTGTATGTTTACCTCCAACTTCAACTGTATCAACTCATACAGTACATCAAAAATCTCTTTCCAACTATTTTGCCATCTGTATGGCACAGCTGTCAATATCCTCCTGGTCCTCAAATGAACCTGGTATACTTTCCTATTTATGCTATTTTATTCCACCTCCAACTTTATATTGGGCAGACAGACCAGTTCCCTGCCTCCTCCCGCTGCCACCTCCTCCATTTTTGGGGTAATGCTGTAATCAATTGTTTGTACTCTTGGATTGAGCGGACCTTCCCGTACAATTCTGATAACTCAATGAAAGACAACTCTACCATTCCAATATACAATATGATTTACAAACAAAATAACCATAAATACAGGTAATACATTTGAGTTCAGCCTTAATGTTTGTTGTAATATTTGTTCTATCTTTTCAGGGGGATGAAATTGAAATTGTAGCCAGCTCTGCAATGCATTTTTCAAAGAAGCATCATTTTCAATTAATCGAAAATGAGACATGGCAATCTGCACAAAAGGCAAAAAGGCTATTTTTAAATAATGGATGAGCTTTTCTTAGTAATCTACTTGAGAACCATTTAAGGTTCAAGTAAAACTTTTTAATAAGTGAAGCTTTTAGAGCGGTTTGTGCTTTTATATTTAATCTCAACCCACCCAATTCATTATATAGGCACTCTGTTTTTTTCTGGTTTAGCGTCCCACATAAAGCTAAATATTTTTTTAGGAGAGCTGATTTATATATTTTGTGATATGAATACCAAGTATGTCAACTTCACCATCAGACCATTTTAAAGGTAAACTAGAGGGTAATGTAAAAGTTGTATTTTTTTAAAGATCAATACGTAATATTCTACACTAATCATAATTAGGTTTTTGTCCAGAAAAGTTATCTAGATCTTCAATTAAACATTGCAGTGGTCTAGTTTGCGGACTTAATATAAAACTTGAGTCATCCGCATACATGGACACCTTTTTTCTTTTTTTAAGCCTTGGATTTCTAATCCTCATGTTGTTATTTGATCTGATTTTAATAGCTAGCATTTCCATGGCCATAACGAATAGATATGGTGACAGCGGACACCCTTGAACTCCTCTTGACAATCCAAAACTCTGAGAAGTAGCCACTATTTACTATTTTACACCTGGGGTTGTTATGTTACCTTTACCCATTTTATTAGAGTATCACCGAAATTGAAAAGATCCTGGTATTTATAAATAAAATCCAGTCTTACTTTATCAAAGGCCTTTTCAAAATCCGCTATAAATACAAGACTTTGCTTCTTAGATGTTTCATGGTGTACTATTATTTCGATTAGTTGTTGTCGTAAATTATGTCCAATGTATCGTTCATGTAAAAACCTGTCTGATCAGGATGAACAATAGCTGGTAAAACCTTTTTAATTCTATGCATTTTTTTGCTATGCATTTTGCATCGCAACATTGATGTGTAAGAGGCCTTCAGTTTTTTAGACTGGATCTTTATATTTGCCATCTGGGTCTTGTTTTAATAATAGTGATATCAGACCTTCCTGCTGAGTACCTGACAGACTACCATTTCTATAGGAGTAGGTAAAACAAGGTAGCAATGGAGCTTCGGGTATATAAAAATAAAAAACGGCTTGATATACCTCTACTGGTATGCCATCAAGCCATGGGGTTTTGATATTCTTTGGTTTGTTTTGAAGATGGTGTAATGTTAATGAAATTGCATTCATATTGTCATTTTCCCACAGTGTTTTTACTAACACACTGGCCTACTTAAATTCCTCTGCCCAAGGACATTTACACGTATGAGAAACGGTAACACCAACAGAACCTTTGCCTACTCTTTTCCCAGCTTAATTGCTTACTGTGGCATAAACAAATGTACTATCTCGGACAGCAGACAGGCAAATTGGCTTGTAATTAATTGTAAGAGATAAACATTTAGTGGACAGCGGAACCCCTTATGTCACACAAAATTGATTCTGTCAGTCCCTCTGTCTGCGGCTATTTGCAGATGTTATTATCAAACGAGTCTCAATCTCACGACAGGAAAGTAATCTTCTCTCTTATACACTACATGACCAAAAGTATAAGGACACTTGCTCATCTCATTCCAAAATCATGGGCATTAATATGGAGTTGGTCTCCCCCCCCCTTGCTGCTATAACAGCATCCACGCTTCTGGTAAGGCTTTCCACTAGATGTTGGAACATTGCTCCGGAGACTTGCTTCCATATAGCCACGAGCATTAGTGTGACCGGGCACTGATGTTGGGCGATTAGGCCTGGCTCACAGTCAGCATTCCAATTCCCAAAGGTGTTCAATGGGGGTTGAGGTCAGGGCTCTGTACAGGCCAGTCACTGGAAGTAAGGGGCCTACCACGGACCATAAAAAAACAGCCCCAGACCATTATTTATTATTTACAGTTGGCACGATGCATTGGGGGCAGGTAGTGTTCTCGTGGCATCCAGCAAACCCAGATTCGTCCATTCGACTGCCAGATGGTGAAACATGATTAATAATTCCAGAGAATGCGTTTCCACAGCTCCAGAGTCCAATGGCAGTGAGCTTTATACCACTCCAGCCGACGCTAGGCATTGTGCATGATGATCTTAGGCTTGTGTGCGGCTGCTCAGCCATGGAAACCCATTTCATGAAGCTCCCGACCAACCCTTCTTGTGCTGACGTTGCTTCCAGAGGTAGTTTCGAACTCAGTAGTGAGTGTTGCAACCGAGGACAGACGATTTATACATGCTTCAGCACTCTGGGGTCCTGTTCTGTGAGCTTGTGGCTTACCACTTCGCGTCTGAGCCGTTGTTGCTCCTAGACGTTTCCACTTCACAATAACAGCAGTTCGATGACCGGGGCAGCTCTTGTCGGGCAGAAACTTGCGAACTGACTTGTTGGAAAGGTGGCATCCTACGAGAGTGCCACATTGAAAGTCGCTGAGCTCTTCAGTAAGGCCATTCTACTGCCAATGTTTGTCTATTGCATGCTTGTGTTCTCAATTTTTATATACCTGTCTGCAACGAGTGTGGCTGAAATAGCTGAATCCACTAATTTGAAGGGCTGTCCACTTACTTTAGTATCTATAGTGTAGCCAGTGGTGTAAAGTACCCAATTGTCGTCACACTTGAGTAAAAGTAAGAATGCCTTAAAAGAAAATGACAAAAGTGACAGTCACCCAGTAAAATACTATTTGAGTAAAAGTGCAAAAGTATTTGGTTTTCAATATACCAATCGTATAAATCACTTCAAATTCCTTATTATTAAGCAGCCCAGATGGCAAGATTTTCTTTTTTTTTTTTAAGTTTACGGATAGCCAGGGGCACACTTCAACAGTCAGACATAATTTACAAACAAAGCAATTTTGTGTTTAGTGAGTCTGCCAGATCAGAGGCAATAGGGATGACCAGAGATGTTATCTTGATAAGTTTGTGAATTGGACAATTTTCCTGTCCTGCTAAGCATTCAAATGTACTTTTGGGTGTCAGGGAAAATGTTAAGAGTACATTTATTTTCTTTAGCAATGTAGTCAGTGGGGCGATTTTAGCATGTAAATCTTGGTGTGGCAAAAAAAGATGCATGCCAGCAAAGCCACAATACATTAATTGCACTCTAAAGGTGACAAACGGTGCCCACAAACTGCAGTCCCAACACCTTGAACTGCTACACCTGGCTATCAGCAGAGCCTTGTCTGGCAGCGAAACAGTTCATTCAGCCTCATTTACTGCCTTTTTAAGATACATAGCTGATATGGCTGACTTGTTTAAACAAATGTGGTTTCTTCTGAGAATTGAGATGTACACACTATGGCATAAGGGAAAGACGAGCGTATAAGAGGCAATCGTCATTTAGATTAAGGACGTTGTCAATATAACTATTTGTAAAGCACTTTTGAAATGTACAGCAACAGAATTCAGAACATAAGCCGTTCTTACAGTATTTTCCCTGTACACCAAGTCAGAACCATAGGATAAATAACAGGGCCATATAAGCAGACAATGAAAGCTCTTACAATTTTTGATGATTACATTTCTCTAAAATAGGCTACATGTGCACGTGCACCACCAAGTCAGAACAGTTGGCGAAATTAAGAGGGGTAAATGGACCGAATTATTAGGGTGAGGCAGATGGGCTATGAACAGCTTGCTACAGCATACATATCTCCCTGGCATATTACATTTATGCAGCAGCATACAAGACATTGTTGGACTCTCCTTGTTGTGCTGTCCTCACTTCCTTCCAAACCACTCATTGTTGAATGTTTATTGTTAATGTTTATGGCCGATGGGTATCGACACGTTTTATCTATAATGTCTCTTCATTATTTCTCTTCATATGACAAGGATTGAAAAGGATTTGCCAGTAGATTGTCGGCTTGATTCATGATGACTGATAGCTAAGATTTTGAAAGTATGATGTTGACATGATCAGTCCAATCAAAGTGACTACATATAGTGTGATTTGACATTTTATCTGTGGCCAATGACCTTGAGCCTTCTTGGATGGGCACGGATAATTTAGAGCTGGCGGGATTTTTCATGCATCGGCAGGACGGAGAACCTACTTCTGGTAAGACGAGTGGCGGGGGAGTGTGTCTATTTGTCAATAACAGCTGGTGTGCGATGTCTAATGTTAAAGAAGTCTCGAGGTATTGCTCGCCTTAGGTAGAGTACCTTAGGATAAGCTGTAGAACATACCATCTACCAAGGGTTCTTATCTGTATTATTCGTAGTTGTCCTTTTACCACCACAAATCGATGCTGGCACTAAGACCACACTCAACTAGAAGCGGCGCTCCTAGTGGCCGGGGACTTTAATGCAGGCAAACTTAAATCCGTTTTACCTCATTTCTTCCAGCATGTCACATGTGCAACCAGAGGGAAAAAACTCTAGAACACCTTTTCGCCACACAGAGATGCATACAAAGTTCTCAATCGCCCTCCATTTGGCAAATCTGACCATAATTCTATCCTCCTGATTCCTGCTTTACAAGCAAAAATTAAAGCAGGAAGTACCAGTGACTCGCTCACTATGGAAGTGGTCAGATGATGCGGATGCTACGCTAAAGGACTGTTTTGCTAGCACAAACAGGAATATTTTCTCTGATTCCTCCAATGGCATTGAGGAATATACCACCTCAGTCATCATCTTCTTCAATAGGTGCATCGACGACATACATATCCCAACCAGAAGCCATGGATTACAGGCAACATCCGCATCGAGCTAAAGGCTAGAGCTGCTGCTTTCAAGTAGCGGGATACTAATCTGGACTCTTACAAGAAATCCCGCTATGCCCACAGATGAACCATCAAACAAGCAAAGCGTCAATACAGGATTAAGATTTAATCCTACTACACCGGCTCTGACGGTTGTCGGATGTGGCAGAGCTTGAAAACGATTACGGACTACAAAGGGAGACCCAGCCGCGAGCTGCCCAGTGATGCAAGCCTACCAGACAAGCTAAATGCCTTGTATGCTCGCTTCATGGAAAGCAACACTGAAGCGAGCTTGAGAGCACCAGCTGTTCCGGACAACTGTGTGATCACGCTCTCCATAGCCGATGTGAGCAAGACCTTTAAAACAGGTCCACATACACAAAGCCGAGGGGCCAGACAGATTACCAGGATGTGTACTCGAAGCATGCGTGGACCAACTGGCAAGTGTCTTCACTGACATTTTCAACCTCTCTCTGACCGAGTCTGTAAAACCTACCTGTGTTTCAAGCAGACCACCATAGTCTCGGTCCCCAAGGAAGCGAAGGTAACCTGCGTAAATTATTACCACCTCGTAGCACTCAATTCGGTGAGTTTGAAAGGCTGGTCATGGCTCACAGCATCATCCCGGATACCCGAGACCCACTCCAATTTGCATACTGCCCCAACAGATCCACAGATGATGCAATCTCAATCGCCCTTTCCCACCTGGACAAAAGGAACACCTATGTGAGAATGCTGTTCATTGACTACAGCTCAGCATTCAACACCATAGTGCCCATGAAGCTCATCACTAAGCTAAGGACCCAGGGACTAAACATCTCCCGCTACAACTGGATCACCTCCCTCTGCAACTGGATCCTGGACTTCCTGATGGGCCGCCCCCAGGTGGTAAGGGTAGGCAATAATACATTTGCCATGCTGATCCTCAACACTTGTGCCCCTCGGAGTGCGTGCTTAGTCCCCTCCTGTATTCCCTGTTCTACCATGACTGCGGGGCCAAACACAACTCCAACACCATCATTAAGTTTGCTGACACAACAGTGGTAGGCCTGGTTACCGACAACGATGAGACAGCCTATAGGAAGGAGGTCAGAGACCTGGCAGTGTGGTGCCAGGACAACAACCTCTCCCCTCAACGTGATCAAGACAAAAGAGCTGATCGTTGACTACAGGAAAAGGTGGGCCGAACAGGCCCCCATTAACATCAACGGGGCTGTAGTGGAGCTGGTCGAGGGTAAAGTTCCTTGGCGTCCACATCACAAACCAACTATCATGGTCCAAACCCACCAAGACAGTAGTGAAGCACGACAACACCTTTTCCCCCTCAGGAGACTGAAAAGATTTGGCATGGGTCCCTAGATCCTTAAAAAGTTCTACAGCTGCACCATCGAGAGCATCCTGACTGGTATGGCAACTGCTCGGCATCTGACCGTAAGACGCTACAGAGGGTAGTGCATACGGCCCAGTACATCACTGGGGCCAAGCTTCCTGCCATCCAGGACCTATATACTAGGCGGTGTCAGAGGAAGGCCCTAAAAATCGTCAGATTCCAGCCACCCAAGCCAATGACTGCTCTCCCTGCTACCACACGGCAAGCGATACCGAAGCGACAAAGTCTAGGACCAAAAGGCTCCTTAACAGGTTCTATCCCCAAGCCATAATACTGCTGAACAATTAATCAAATGGGTACCCAGACTATTTACATTGACACCCCCCCCTTTTTTTCTTTTTATTTATTTGGTAAATATTTTCTTAAGTCTATTTCTTGAACTGCATTGTTGGTTAAGGGCTTGTAAGTAAGCATTTCACGGTAAGGCCTACTTGTATTTGGCGCATGTGACAGTTTGATTTGAAATAGTAAAGTACAGGTACCCCAGAAAATAGTTAAATTAAAATTCTTTAAAGTATTACTTATGTACTTTACACCACTGAGTGTAGCTCTATAGATGGAGCCTGCCTCAGGGATAGAGACCCCCCTATATCAAAGTCTTGATGGTTTTCAGACTTTTGACCCTTGACACTGACTCTACAGATCACAGCCATAGGTGTCTGGATAAATTATAGCCAGACGTTCTCCACCAGGGGACGAGGAGATATTGTTGCACCTGTCTCCACATTGACTGATGATGCTACTGATGGCTGTCAGAAACTGACAATGCAATTGATTCACTTTAAACACATTTTTTGTTTGTTTTGGTTGTGGTGCATTCCGTTTCCTGTACTGCATTTGAAAAGACCATAATGTCAGAGATGCCAAATGGAAGTAGGATCTCCTTTTAAGTCAGTACCGGGGACCGGAGAGCTAAACAGTGTAAGGGCCTAGTAAGACTGGAAGATTTGCATCAGAGTACTATTTTTTTTTTCTTACTTTAAATCTATTTACCATTGTTTTATTTAGCATTTCAATATGCCTTTACAAATGCAGCGGCTCCATTTAATTAGGAAATAGCAAACTAAAACGCATTGTTCAGGCATGAAACCGCTGATTTAGGATGACCCTCACAATTAAACAACTTTAATCGGTCAACAACTTGATTCCCTCTCTCATTGTGTCCAACGCAGGGCCAAAGAAGACACTGTGTGTTACTATGGAAACAGGGGCAGTGCCGAACCCATCCGTCTAAATCCAGGTCTGTTTTTCTTAATGTGGAATTGCTTGTACTATTGTTCTATATCATTGCACCATACAAGCCATGCTGTTGAATGATAAACCTTTATGTATGCAGGATGGGTTTTGACTATGAGACTGAGTGCATGTTTTGGGGGATAACATGAACGTTTGGAGCAACCTCTATTCTCTAGCAATGCTGTATGTGTATGCTCCAGCAGGAATCTATGGTTTGAGTAACTCCCTGTTGGAGACCCCATGGAGGAAACTGCAGCATGGGAAGAGACTGTTTACCAGCGTAGTGAACCAGACACTGCCTTGTGACAGCCTGGTCCATGATCTGCTCAACGTCCTCAACAACGAGGAGCTGTGAGTTCACCACGCACTTGGTATCAATAATAAAATCAATGTGACACTTTTAAACGCTTCATCAATAAATGTACCTGCGCACTGTATCAAAACACTTCACATGAAGACACATTCTTGTACACTGTGTGATGCAGGTTGGCATTTATTGGGATGGCTCATGTACTGGAGGCAGCTCTACAGGGTAGTCCCTTGCGGGCACAGCCACAAACGATGTAAAGCCAATTTGGACTTTGCAGCTGGTGGAAATCACTCAGCTCTGCCCCCAGGACAAGATTCATGTCAATAAACAACCTGCCAGTGCGGACCCCACACTATAGTTTTCGTTTACATTTTAATGCCATCGATGTGACACAGCGTAATATACAGTACCAGTCAAACGTTTGAACACTTTAAAAAAAAAAAAAAAAAAAATAGTATAATAATAATCAAGACGTCAACTATGAAATTACACATATGGAATCATGTAGTAACCCAAAAAAGGTGTTTAATTTTTTAGGTTCTTAGTTTCCACCCTTTGCCTTGATGACAGCTTTGCACACTCTTGGCATTCTCTCAACCGTCTTCATGAAGTAGTCACCTGGAATGCATTTCAATTAACAGGTGTGCCTTGTTAAAAGTTAATTTGTGGAATTTCTTTCTTTAATGCATTTGAGCCAATCAGTTGTGTTGTGACAAGGTAGGGGTGGGATACAGGAGATAGCCCTATTTGGTAAAATACCAAGTCCATATTATGACCAGAACAGCTCAAATTTCAAAGAGAAACGACAGTCCATTACTTTAAGACCATGAAGGTCAGTCAATACGGAACATTTCAAGAACTTTGAACGTTTCTTCAGTCGCAGAAACCAGACCGCCACAGGAAAGGAAGACCCAGAGTTACCTCTGCTGCAGAGGATAAGTTCATTAGTTACCAGCCTCAGAAATTGCAGCCCAAATAAATGCTTCACAGCGTTCAAGTAAGAGACACATCAACTGTTCAGAGGAGACTGCGTGAATCAGGCCTTCATGGTAGAATTGCTGCAAAGAAACCAGTACTAAAGGACACCAATAAGAAAATACTTGCTTGGGCCAAGAAACACGAGCAATGGACATTATACCCGTGGAAATGTGTCCAAATGAGAGTTTTGGTTCCAACCACAGTGTCTTTGTGAGACTCAGAGTAGTTGAACGGATGATCTCCGCATGTGTGGTTCCCACCGTGAAGCATGGAGGTGGTGGTGTGATGGTGTGGGGGTACTTTGCTGGTGACGCTGTCTGGGATTTACAATTCAAGGCACACTTAACCAGCATGGCTACCACAGCATTCTGCAGCGACAAGCCATCCCATCTGGTTTGCGCTTAGTGGGACTATCAGTTGTTTTTCAACAAGTGCTCAGCATATGTGGGAATTACTTCAAGACTGTTGGAAAAGCATTCCAGGTGAAGCTGGTTGAGAGAATGCCAAGAGTGTGCAAAGCTGTCAAGGTAAAGGGTGGCTACTTTGAAGAATCTAAAATATAAAACATATATTTTGATGTGTGTAACACTTTTTTTTTTTTGGTTGCTACATGATTTCATAACTATTATTCTACAATGTAGAAAATAGTAAAAATAAAGAGAAACCCTTAGGTGTATAACTTTTGACTGGTACTGTATATTAAAACATAAACCTGCACAGGGCTCGACATTAACGCTTGTCCTATTGTTTTTTTAAATGACAGACAAGAAGAATATAGATTTGAGTTGTCTAAATGGACAAGTTAAGGAAATCACACGATCAAAATATCAAACAATTATTCCAATCACAATTGGATCAGAAGCCGACATTGGAATTTATCCACATAATTAAAAAAAGCCTACATGTCAATGTGTGTGCTCACACGAGGGAGGCGCCAGAAAATGTAGCCCAACTTGAATAACTTTTAATTACATAAATATAGGCTAAAGCTGTCAAGGTAAAGGGTGTTTGACATATATAATCAAGGATAATTAACGTTTTAAGGCTTGATTCTGTCATATTTGAGGCATGGTTCGTTCCGCTCAAATGGTCACAAGACCAGAGAGTAAAGGACAGTACTTTCTACACATCACCCACCTTGAATCTGAGCCGAGGCGGTCTGCATATTGAAACTACTAAATCATGAACTTAATCGTTTAAAACGTTTTATGTCATTTTACAAAGCATATTTTGTTTCTAAGTTGCCTAGACAAAATAAGACCAGAGGCATGACTGTTGCTCGTAACATATTTGAGAGTAACAAACAAGGACATCTAAATGTCTAAATATGCTCACTCATTATGGGTTTGCGAGTACCGCACGTGGACATTCCACATGGCTACGTGAGGTACAAATGTGAACACTCGATATGACTTCGAGAAAGTATAGTCCTGCACACATTACGTGAATGTGAAATTGAAAAAGATAAGTACACTGCTTTTGCTGGAATCCTGCTCTTTTATCTCAACTTAATTGCAAAGCTTTTAGTCAGTGAACTGTTGCTCTCCAGACAGCGCATACCTTTCTCTCTAACAGGTTTGCCAGCTTCAGAATGTACATCATGTTCTTCCGAAACTTACTTTGTCGTATTATATAACTCCATTTTTTTGTTACTTTCAGTTCAGTAATAACTTTCTATTCAGTGTACAGTTTTTTCCCCCATTCACCTGGTAACATTAAAGTTGTGCTAAAGAGTTATACTTTTACAGTTGGTTCCAATCCAAAAGGAGGTTTGAATAAGAATTTGAGAACAGTGTATTTTCTATCAGTACAGTACATTTGGAAAGTATTCAGACCCCTTCCTCTTTTCCACATTTTGTAACGTTACAGCCTTTATTACATTTTTTTTTCTCATCAATCTACACACTACCCCATAATAATAATAATAAAGGGAAAACTGGTTTTTAGTGTTAGCATATTTCTAAAAAAATGAAAACATACCTTATTTACAGAAGTATTCAGACCCTTTGCTATGATATTTCCATTGATTGTCCTTGATGTTTCTACAATTTGATTGGAGTCCACCTGTGGTAAATTGATTGGACATGATTTGGAAAGGCAAACACCTGTCTATATAAGGTCCCACAGTTGACAGTGCATGTCATAGCAAAAACCAAGTCCTGTGGTCAAAGGAATTGTCTGTAGAGCTCCGAGACAGGATTGTGTCGAGGCACAGATCTGGGGAAGGGTACCAAAAAATGTCAGCAGCATTGTAGGTCCCCAAGAACACAGTAGCCTCCATCATGCTTAAATGGAATACGTTTAGAACCACCAAGACTCTAACTAAAGCTGGCCGCTCAACCAAACTGAGCAATAGGGAGAACGGCCTTAGTCAGGGAGGTGACCAAGATCCCGATGGTCACTCTGACAGCGCTCCAGAGTTCCTCTGTGAAGATGGAAGAAGCTTCCAGAAGGACAACTATCTCTTCAGTACTCCACCAATCAGGCCTTTATGGTAGAGTGGCCAGACGGGAGCCACTCCTCAGTAAAAGGCACCGCCCGCTTGGAGTTTGCGAAAGGCACCTTAAGATTTTCTGGTCTGATGAAACCAAGATTGAACTATTTGGCCTGAATGTCAAGCGTCACGTCTGGAGGAAACCTGGCAACATCCCTATGGTGAAGCATGGTGGTGGCATCATGCTGTGGGTATGTTTTTCAACGGCAGGGACTGAGAGACTAGTTAGGATGAGGAAAGGATGAACGGAGCAAAGTACAGAGATCCTTGATGAAAACCTGCCCCAGAGTGAAGGTACGTTAACCTTACAACAAGACAACGACCCTAAGCACACAACCAAGACAACGCAGGAATGGCTTTGGGACAAGTCTCTGAATGTCCTTGAGTGGCCCAGCCAGTGACCGGACTTGAACCTGATCGAACATCTCTGGAGAGACCTGAAAATAGCTTTGCAGCGACACTCCCCATCCAACCTGACAGAACTTGAGAGGATTTGCAGAGAATGGGAGAAACTCCTCAAATACAGGTGTGCCAACCTAGTAGCATCATACCCAAGAAGACTGAAGTAAAGGGTCTGAATAGTTATGTGAATGTGATATTTCAGTTTTGCATTTTTTATAAATTAGCAAACATGCCTAGACACCTGTTTTTGCTTGCTCATTATGAATCATTGTGTGTTGATTGATATATATCAATATATATAAAAATAAATCTCCCCACATCAATCAATATATATATATATACACACACCTTAGCCGAATACATTTAAATCAGTTTTTCACAATTCCTGACATTGAATCAGAGTAAAAATTCCCTGTCTTAGGTCAGTTAGGATCACCACTTTATTTTAAGAATGTGAAATGTCAGAATAATAGTAGAGAGTGATTTGGAGCCACTGCTCCAAAACCGTTGAAAGCCAGACTACGGTTTGCAACTGCACATGGTGACAAAGATCATACTTTTTGGAGAAATGTCCTTTGGTCTGAAGAAAAAAAATCAAAAATAGAACTGTTTGGCCATAATGACCATCGTTATGTTTGGAGGAAAAAGGGGGAGGCTTGCAAGCCAAAGAACACCATCCCAACCGTGAAGTACAGGGGTGGCAGCATCATGTTGTGGGGGTGCTTTGCTGCAGGAGGGACTGGTGCACTTCACAAAATCGATGACATCATGAGGGAAAAGTATGTGGATATACAGTGCCTTGCGAAAGTATTCGGCCCCCTTGAACTTTGCGACCTTTTGTCACATTTCAGGCTTCAAACATGGATATAAAACTGTATTTTTTTGTGAAGAATCAACAACAAGTGGGACACAATCATGAAGTGGAATGACATTTATTGGATATTTCAAACTTTTTTAACAAATCAAAAACTGAAAAATTGGGCGTGCAAAATTATTCAGCCCCCTTAAGTTAATACTTTGTAGCGCCACCTTTTGCTGCGATTACAGCTGTAAGTCGCTTGGGTTATGTCTCTATCAGTTTTGCACATCGAGAGACTGACATTTTTTCCCATTCCTCCTTGCAAAACAGCTCTTGGATGGAGAGCATTTGTGAACAGCAGTTTTCAGTTCTTTCCACAGATTCTCGATTGGATTCAGGTCTGGACTTTGACTTGGCCATTCTAACACCTGGATATGTTTTATTTTTGAACCATTCCATTGTAGATTTTGCTTTATGTTTTGGATCATTGTCTTGTTGGAAGACAAATCTCCGTCCCAGTCTCAGGTCTTTTGCAGACTCCATCAGGTTTTCTTCCAGAATGGTCCTGTATCTGGCTCCATCCATCTTCCCATCAATTTTAACCATCTTCCCTGTCCCTGCTGAAGAAAAGCAAGCCCAAACCATGATGCTGCCACCACCATGTTTGACAGTGGGGATGGTGTGTTCAGCTGTGTTGCTTTTACGCCAAACATAACGTTTTGCATTGTTGCCAAAAAGTTCAATTTTGGTTTCATCTGACCAGAGCACCTTCTTCCACATGTTTGGTGTGTCTCCCAGGTGGCTTGTGGCAAACTTTAAACAACACTTTTTATGGATATCTTTAAGAAATGGCTTTCTTCTTGCCACTCTTCCATAAAGGCCAGATTTGTGCAATATACGACTGATTGTTGTCCTATGGACAGAGTCTCCCACCTCAGCTGTAGATCTCTGCAGTTCATCCAGAGTGATCATGGGCCTCTTGGCTGCATCTCTGATCAGTATGAGCTGAAAGTTTAGAGGGACGGCCAGGTCTTGGCAGATTTGCAGTGGTCTGATACTCCTTCCATTTCAATATTATCGCTTGCACAGTGCTCCTTGGGATGTTTAAAGCTTGGGAAATCTTTTTGTATCCAAATCCGGCTTTAAACTTCTTCACAACAGTATCTCGGACCTGCCTGGTGTGTTCCTTGTTCTTCATGATGCTCTCTGCACTTTTAACGGACCTGTGAGACTATCACAGTGCAGGTGCATTTATACGGAGACTTGATTACACACAGGTGGATTGTATTTATCATCATTAGTCATTTAGGTCAACATTGGATCATTCAGAGATCCTCACTGAACTTCTGGAGAGAGTTTGCTGCACTGAAAGTAAAGGGGCTGAATAATTTTGCACGCCCAATTTTTCAGTTTTTGATTTGTTAAAAAAGTTTGAAATATCCAATAAATGTCGTTCCACTTCATGATTGTGTCCCACTTGTTGTTGATTCTTCACAAAAAAATACAGTTTTATATCTTTGTTTGAAGCCTGAAATGTGGCAAAAGGTCGCAAAGTTCAAGGGGGCCGAATACTTTCGCAAGGCACTGTATTGAAGCAATATCTCAAGACATCAGTCAGGAAGTTAAAGCTTGGTCGCAAATGGGTCTTCCAAATGAACAATGACCCCAAGCATACTTCCAAAGTTTTGGCAAAATGGCTTAAGGACAACAAAGTCAAGGTATTGGAGTGGCCATCACAAAGCTCTGACCTCAATCCCAGAGAACATTTGTGGGCAGAACTGAAAAGGCATGTGCGAGCAAGGAGGCCTACAAACCTGACTCAGTTACACAAGCTCTGTCAGGATGAATGGGACAAAATTCACCCAATTTATTGTGTAAAGCTTGTGGAAGGCTACCCATAACGTTTGACCCAAGTTAAACAATTTAAAGGCAATGCTACCAAATACTAATTGAGTGTATGTAAACTTCTGACCCACTGGGAATGTGATGAAATAAATCATTTCACGTTCTTAAAATAAAGTGTTGATCCTAACTGACCTAAGACACTGAATGTTTACTCTGATTAAATGCCAGGAATTGTGAAAAACTGAGTTTAAATTTATTTGGTTAAGGTGTATGTAAACTTCTGACTTCAACTGTATATATGTATATGTAATCCATTTTAGAATAAGGCTGTAACTTAACAAAATGTGGAATGAGTCAAGGGATCTGAATACTTTCTGAATGCACTGTACATCCCTGACTCTTTCTGTTACAAAACTCTTAAAAGTAAAGAGAAGGTTTGAGTGAGAACGGATTCTTTCTCTATTCTTCAGGAACACTCCTGACCCAGCCCAGGAGAGCCAGGGTGAAGGGTACAGCAGCCCCATGCTCCGGGCCCTGTCCTCTGTGTGTGTTCGCTCCCCGCATTACGGCACCAGGTCAGATTCCTCCCTGTCCCTGACAGCAATTAGCTTGCCCAGAGTCACAATATAATAGAGTGGCCTATAAACCTTGCCAATGTCCCACATAGTGTTATTTAATTCTGTGGTCATGGTCTCACCAATTAGCTCTCCCATTTGTCATGCGGGGCCTGCCCTCAGGGGAAGGCTGTGCTAGAGGGTGTGAGAGCAGGGTCATATTCATAGGGTACACGGGAAAACAAAAACAATTGTTTCTTATTTGACAAATCTATTGTCATATTCATTGGTGCACACCGTAGCAAACGGGAAACGTTTTGTGAACGAAAACGAGTTTCTTATTGGACAAATCCAGGTAGTACCTTTTTGTTTCAGTCCATGTTGCTCTGTTTGGTGCATAATGAATACGCCCCATACATCATACAGCCCCTTGTGCATATAATCTCATCTATAACCAGCCTGCCCTCTGGCCTCGAAGTCGTGTGATTATGAAAGGTGATTGGGGAACTCCAGAATCACAATGTTTTCCCCATATTTGAAATGCACAAGCCACTCTTGTTTCACCCCTCTATTGTTTCTGATGTTTTGTCTTCCTGTTTCAGGACCAATACCATTATCCTAATAGACGCATCAGGGAATGTGACCTTCACAGAGCGCACCATGCTCAACTGTGACGTCAGCCAATGGAGCACAAGCTCTTTCCAGTTCAAAATCCAGAACTGAAGACCGCTAAATGGCTCTATATGGGAATCACACTCTGTGCCTTTCTGCATCCAACCTCCTCCCTATCCCTCCTTCTTCCACAGCAAGCTCTGGCTTCACAATAGTGAAATGAACATGAAGATTGATTTGCTATTTAAAATGGTGGTGGGAGAGAGTCAAATTATGGCACTTTTTTTCAGAGAGATTGTTGCACTGTTCATGGAATTGTCTTTGGGGAATACGTTTTAGCTTGACTTAGACGTGTGAATTAATTAAATAATACATAATGGGTGCTATTCTTATTTTGTTAATTGGATTCAAATATTATTTTGAGGTGTGTGCTTAAGTGTATTGCCAAAGAACAAATGTAATTTAATAACCAAAGTAAATGATTTACATTTAACATTGCATCTATTTTCTCAACACTGGCTTTGTGGCTCAGTCTGCCTTCTACTAGCCATGTTTGTTTGTATCTTCAGTTGAAGTGTAAAATGCTAACACTCTTAGAAGCAGCAGCAGCCATCAATATCCTTCTAAAATTCTGTAATAAGAATGACTGGTTTGGGTTCCTCAAGTCAGGTGTTTAACTTTTCTGTGACAGAATTCTGAAGGCAAATTGCAACAGCCTGCCTTGTAGAATAGTAGTTATCATTGCCACAGATTTTGACTTTGCGACCGAGGTTTGCTTGTTAAGTAAAACAGAGGAAAGCACTTAAAATGTTTTTCAAAGTGGTAATCAGTGTTTTTCTTTGTTTTCCTGCCTTGTTCCACATACTGCATAGGAGAGACATTTCACAGCAAGGAAAACAAACTAAAATGATTATTTTTGTCACTCACATCTGCAGTGTTCGGGTTTCTGGTTCAAACACTTATTCACATTTGTGAGAGTTACAATGGAGATTGGTGGTTACAAATTGTGTTGATGTTCCGCCAATGATGAGGATCCTTCAGTGGTTTTCTAAGTTTTATGTTACTGACCTCCGGTATCCGTAGAAGTTCAGAAACCTCTGTTTACCACATCACTGGTGTCTTGATATACATTGTGAATATAGTACTTTTAATCTGTATTTATATAAACATTTTCTGTGTTTGCAGAACACGGGAGTTGCTATAGAACTCCAGCAAAAAATGGCTAGCTGTATGTTGCTTATGAGTGCATTTCACACAACTTTTAGATTTTAAGGCTTTTATGAATGTTCTGCTTCATACACTGCTCAAAAAATAAAGGGAACACTAAAATAACACATCCTAGATCTGAATGAATGAAGTATTCTTTACATAGTTGAATGTGCTGACAACAAAATCGCACAAAATGTATCAATGGAAATCCAATTGATCTACCCATGGCGGTCTGGATTTGGAGTCACACTCAAAATTAAAGTGGAAAACCACACTACAGGCTGATCCAACTTTGATGTAATGTCCTTAATAAAACAAGTCAAAATGAGGCTCAGTAGTGTGCGTGGCCTCCACGTGCCTGTATGAACTCCCTACGACGCCTGGGCATGCTCCTGATGAGGTGGCGGATGGTCTCCTGAGGGATCTCCTCCCAGACCTGGACTAAAGCATCCGCCAACTCCTGGACAGTCTGTGGTGTGGCGTTGGTGGATGGAGCGAGACATGATGTCCCAGATGTGCTCAATTGGATTCAGGTCTGGGGAACGGGCGGGCCAGTCCATAGCATCAATGCCTTCCTCTTGCAGGAACTGCTGACACACTCCAGCCACATGAGGTCTAGCATTGTCTTGCATTAGAAGGAACCCAGGGCCAACCGCACCAGCATATGGTCTCACAAGGGGTCTGAGGATCTCATCTCGGTACCTAATGGCAGTCAGGCTACCTCTGGCGAGCACATGGAGGGCTGTGCGGCCCCCCAAAGAAATGCCACCCCACACCCACCGCCAAACCGGTCATGCTGGAGGATGTTGCAGGCAGCAGAACGTTCTCCACGGCGTCTCTAGACTCTGTCACGTCTGTCACGTGCTCAGTGTGAACCTGCTTTCATCTGTGAAGAGCACAGGGCGCCAGTGGCGAATTTGCCAATCTTGGTGTTCTCTGGCAAATGCCAAACGTCCTGCACGGTGTTGGGCTGTAAGCACAACCCCCACCTGTGGACGTCGGGCCCTCATACCACCCTCATGGAGTCTGTTTCTGACCGTTTGAGCAGACACATGCACATTTGTGCCCTGCTGGAGGTAATTTTGCAGTGCTCCTCCTGCTCCTCCTTGCACAAAGGCGTAGGTAGCGGTCCTGCTGCTGGATTGTTGCCCTCCTACGGCCTCCTCCACGTCTCCTGATATACTGACCTGTCTCCTGGTAGCGCCTCCATGCTCTGGACACTACGCTGACAGACACAGCAAACCTTGCCACAGCTCGCATTGATGTGCCATCCTGGATGAGCTGCACTACCTGAGCCACTTGTGTGGGTTGTAGACGCCAGCATTCAATAGTGACCAAAACATCAGCCAGGAAGCATAGGAACTGAGAAGTGGTCTGTGGTCACCACCTGCAGAACCTCTCCTTTTATTGGGGGTGTCTTGCTAATTGCCTATAATTTCACCTGTTGTCTATTCCATTTGCACAACAGCATGTGAAATTTATTGTCAATCAGTGTTGCTTCCTAAGTGGACAGTTTGATTTCACAGAAGTGTGATTGACTTGGAGTTACATTGTGTTGTTTAAGTGTTCCCTTTATTTTTTTTGAGCAGTGTATAATGTTGGTGTCATCATCGCAAATCAACTGCATTATACTTCAACCAGTAAAATGGCTCTTAGTGTTAGGGTTGCGTCAATTCGAATCTGGTATCAGGATAAATATGACATTGAGTCACCGATTGTATATTATGTATTTTTTATTAGTTAAGCAATAAGTGGTAAATGCAGTTTTCGTATATACGGGCTCTCTGTCCCACCTCGCAGGGCAAACCGAGAACTGACTCGTTCCTGACAAAGATATTATAATATACTCTGAACAGAGGTAGTTCCTGCTTCCGAGCAGGCCTGTCAGAGGAGAGACTGGGCGTGGTTTAAACTCACCCAGCCTATCTTTGATTGTTGGCACAGAGGCTGGTCCCAGCCCCCTAAGCGCTTCAGCAGTCAGTCGTTGTAGCTGTGTAGAATATACAGTTATCAGGCACCTGGCTCCTGTTATCTAACAAAAGACCGTTTGTTCTTGCAACACTACGTTCTGAATGTGCCCCCCCAACAAGTCAAAAGTTCCTGTCTTCGTGTTATTCTGTGTATAATGTTGAGAAAGGCCCATGGCCCTGAAACTGTTAACAATGTTTCAAGTCAGCTATGTTGCATAACACATTAACACATACATACATCCACACAAGCCAACAGCAGATAATATTCAATCACATATATGGTAACGGGCTATAGTGCATAACACAGAATCCTCATATTAGGCTGTAGGAAAAAGCTAGCCAATGTCAATGAGCGTTAGCATTCTAGCTAACAATTACTGCATCCAAAATACTTATTTGCCAAGATCACAACCAAATATAATTTTAGCGATTGTTAAAGCAAGAATCAAAGCATCATTGTAAGCTATGAGAACCCCAAAAGTTATTTTGTTTAGAAGTAATAAAACGGTAAATCTAGGCTATGTTGAATTTGCGCAGATGGCCGTCAAGAGTAGCGCGCATCTATGCGTCACGTCAGTGTCGTATACTGGAAAAGGGTCTATTGCAAATGTTATGTATTCTTTCAAGAATAGATCTGATCAGGCAATTTTAGACAATCGCAAGTTTATTAACGCAATGTCGTGTATGGTTTGTCGCTGAATAAACTGCCATTGCAACGGTTGTCACAGTTTCTATGTTTAAATATTGATTCTTATGTCATTTGCAGAAACTTTTGAATCTTCAGTAAACACGATGGGTGTGTCTGAGTGTTGTTCAGAGGCTCTATTTAGGTTAGAAACAGCAGGGTTCTCATTTTAGGATACTATGCAGATACAATTGCATACAATGTTTAATGTATTATGATTTATCTTGTTTCACTGATCGCTACTTTGCATACAATTTTACTGGTGAAGACAGTGGGTGAAGATGATTGCCACCCAGCGTCAGTATGTGGCAACTGCAATTCGCAACCCAATTGTGCCTACCGTTCTCATTGGTCAACTGTGATCTATTCTAATGTTTGATTGGTCGATTTATTCCCGCAGTGAGTCAAAGGCCTGCCTTTGTCGGTTGTTGATTAGTGTGCCCACGTAGAACTAAATGGTGATTGGACTCTTCACCGCTCAATCGTCAAAATGCCGGTATTGGGGGTGGTGTTTCAGAAGAATCCTGCAGCTGTCTGCAAGATGGCGGAACGGGGAAGGGATCTGTCTGGCCTCGTTAAAAGAATAAAATAATTTAGGTTAGCTAGCTAAGGGAAGAACATTTTGTAAATGAAATATAGGTGAGTGATCAAATGTGCTCATTGTTTCTGTGTTTAATATTTAGCCCAGTCATATTGACACCTAATTGTGTAGCTTAACCGCTTAGCTTCAAGTTTGAGCTAAGCTAGCCAGGTAGCTAAAGTTAGCTAGGCTAGTGCGTAGAAGGACAGTACAAATTGCTCGTCTTTTGAAATCGTTCAGTTTCGAAGGTGCCCCATATTTGCTAGCCATTAGCCAAAGTTTTAGCTTTAGATGACTTTGTAGGGTGAATCCAGTTTTCTAAATATCTTGCACAGACAGCTAACGTTAGCATTCTGCAATCAAGGAAGGATTTTTCTTGCTTGCTTGGCCTGTGGTGCTGGCATTAGTAAGCCATCATAAAAATGCTGCATAATGTGCATAGCTACCTTGGCTACATGTTTTTGCACCGCAATGTTGCTCTCTTGGCATCAATTATTGACTGACATGTCTCTGTTTTTCTAGCTCTGACGGAGGATTTGCCAGTGGAGGAGTCGCAGTGCCTAGAACCCGAGTAATATAAGCTGAATGCATTGTGATTTCCAGTAATTGAGACAGTGATTCTAAAAAGCTGTCTACATTAATGAAAAGAACAATGTAGTCAGCTTAGCATATTCAACACTGGTACATGATCAACACAGGGAAGTTGTTTTGTTCGAAATCTTGTGCAATGTGCTTCTGCATGCATTTTAGCTAAATACTTATAAGAACAGGTTGAAAAAACAGTCAGGGTGACCCATAGAGAATTTGTTGTATTTAGTGATTCATAAGACAGTCAACATGGAGATAGATGACATATTACCCCCCTTGCCTTTGGAGCCACCTGATGATTTAAACTCAGAGGGCCTTAATGGTAAAGCGCAGCCTCCACCACCTCCCCTGCAAACGTCCAGTGACGCAGAGGAAATGGACGTTAGCTCTGGTGGTGATGGACAGACACACACCCCAGCAGGGGACCAGGGCCTGGGGCTCCTCGCCAAGGGCTCCATAACCTTCAGTAATAACCTGTCAGATGAGGTCGAACCCAGCTCACTGTGCCCTAGAACAGCCCGCCATGCACCCCCTGTCAGCAAGTTCCTACCAGAGCTTAAGTTACTACAAGACATTAAGATCAGTGTCAGCGTTGTAGATAGCAGCAGGAGCAAAGATAGGAAGGTGCTGTACACAGGGATCGGTCAGGAGGGTGGTGGTGTAGGGGAGACCAGCTCAGAGGGCCTTAATGGTGAGTTGTATGATGCCAATACAGAGCTAGGAGCTGTTGAGGGTGGCTCAGGACTGGGGAACGGGATGGTCTGTGGCAGTGCAGGGAGGAGAGGGGAAGAGGCAGACCTGGAGAACAAAGTGGAATTTGCGGTCTTGGACGAGCTGGAGGACTTCAGTCAGGACTTCCTGGATACGGAGAATGTGGAGCAGGGGGGTTTCAGGTCTGAGGAAATGGTTCAACCGGAGAATGCTGACGAGGAGAACCTGAATTACTCATATGAGGTACGTAACCAAGGGGCCCTGTCTTTGCCTCTGCAGAGCCTTGTCATTGTCCACTCACTGATCTTTTGTGCCTTGTTCACACTGTAGTGCTGACCTAAAACCGTAATGGCTTGGATATTCTTTTCACATCATCCTTTCCAGCACAGTTCCAGCAACTATGGAAGATGCGTAACAACGATACAGATAACGATTTTTGTGTGGAGAACTTACCGATACTGAAATATCTGCCGTAATTAAAACATAACTATTTTTCATTTCCCCAGTGTAAAAAAAGTATTTTCCACACAGCATTTTTATAAATTGCCAGCATTTGTCCAAGAAATATACTTCAAATGTTTTCTTACTTTGTGAAATGAATGATTCATCATGAGAATGGCTGCCAGTGTTCAGATAATCGTAAGTTTTTTAATTTTTGTTATCCTATTTATCGGTGGAATCATTGTCCGACAATAGTGACTAAAAAGCCAATATCAACAGACATCGGTGGACCGACATAATATCGGTCAGGCTCTAGTGACAATGTTACCCCAGTATGGTTTGGCTCTGTAATGTGAAAAGGGTAATCGTGTATAGCCATTTTTCTGGTGACATTGGAATAAAATGTCAGCTTGTTCATCGTAGTTCTGATTCTTGATGGAAGCAGCGGAAATTCCTTATCTTTTCTACTTGAGATTGAGGTTGACATACACTACTGGTCAAAAGTTTTAGAACACTTACTCATTCAAAGGTTTTTCTGTATATTTACTATTTTCTACATTGTAGAATAATAGTGAAGACATCAAAACTATTAAACAGAAAAGTATATAACATCAAAATATTTGAGATTCTTCAAATAGCCACCCTTTGCCTTGACATCTTTGCCGATTCTTTGCATTCTCTCAACCAGCTTCATGAGGTAGTCACCTGGGTGGAATTTCTTTCCTTAATGTGTTTGAGGCAACCAAGTGTGTTGTGACAAGGTAGGGGTGGTATAATACCAAGTCCATATTAGGGCAAGAACCGCTCAAATAAGCAAAGAGAAACAACAGTCCATTACTTTAAGACACGAAGGTCAGTCAATCCGGAACATTTGCAGCCCAAATAAATGCGTCAGAGTTCACGTAACAGACATTCAACATCAACTGTTCAGAGGACACTGTGAATCAGGCGCTCATGGTCGAATTGCTGCAAAGAAACCACTACTAAAGGACACCAATAAGAAGTGACTTGCTTGGGCCAAGAAACACAAGCAGTGGACATTAGACTGGAGGAAATCTGTCCTTTTTGATCTGATGAGTCCAAATTGGAGATTTTTGGCTCCAACTGCCTTGTCTTTGTGAGACGTGGTGTGGGTGAATGGATGATCTCCGCATGTGTATTTCCCACAGCAACGCATGTAGGACGGAGGTGGTGTTATGGTGTGGGGGTGCTTTGCTGATGACACTGATTTATTTAGAATTCAGGACTTAACCAGCATCCCATCTAGTTTGCTCTTAGTGGGACTATCATTTGTTTTTAAACAGGACAGTGACCCAACACACCTCCAGGCTGTGTAAGGACTAGTTTACCAAGAAGTCATCTGGTAAACCTGGCCTCCACAATCATCTGACCTCAACCCCAATTGAGATGGTTTGTGATGAGTTGGTCCGCACAGTGAAGGAAAAGCAGCAAACAAGTGTTCAGCATATGTGGGAACTCCTTCAAGACTGTTGGATAAGCATTCCTCATGAAGCTCTTTGAGAGGTGGCTACTTTTTGAAGAATCTAAAAAATAAATTTAGTTCAACTGGGGGGGTTACTATATGATTCCATCTATTATTTAATAGTGTTCATGTCTTCACTATTCAACAATATAGAAAATAGTACAAATCAAATCCTTGAATGAGTATGTGTTCTAAAATTTTGACCGGTAGTGTAGTTGGTATGCTTGGTGTCTTCAAAAGTTCAACCTTATTTGAATCTCCTCTCATCCACTTTGTGTCCAAAGCTTTTGTTTGTTATGCATGCCAGATATTGGTTGCAAACATGACTTGAAATTCCCTCTTGTGAAAGTGCTGACAAGATGGCGTAGCCCTAACTGAATGGACGACATGGCAGGTTCGGGCTGCCGCCACCCCTCGATTCTCCCCCACACGCTCAACCACAGTCTTTTCCAGGAGGACTTCGACAATGATGTAGACGCTCTGCTGGAGGAGGGCATGCCCGTGCCCAAAAAGATGCGCCTGGCGGAGGGGGCTGCTGAGTATGCAGGGGACAGTGACCACGCGTCGGACGGGGAGGGAGGCGTTCAGCCCATGATGACCAAAATTAAAACAGTCCTGAAGAGTGAGTGGTGGATGTCTGGCGCTGATCTGCCTTTGGTAACGGTGTATCTGAGCCTGACACACATTGATGTTATGCGTTCATATCTTATCTTATGAATGCATAACATCACGTTTGTGAGAGGACGCTGATGGTGTGCGATGTGTAGTCGTGTCTGTCTGCAGACGTTGTCGTATTGTGTGTGTGTGTTTGACGCTGATGTGTAGTGATGAGTGTGTGTTTCCCAGGTCGTGGGCGTCCACCCACTGAGCCACTACCTGATGGATGGATCATGACATTCCATAACTCTGGCATTCCAGTCTACCTGCACAGAGAGACCAGAGTAGTGACCTGGTCCAGACCTTACTTCCTGGGGACCGGGAGCATCAGGGTAAGATGTGGAAGTGATAAGACCGATGGAAACTGCTGTACATATGAGTCTTTTAGAGGGTTAGGAACATGTTAGGAACCCCA
This sequence comes from Oncorhynchus mykiss, assembly GCF_057628025.1. Classification (NCBI taxonomy): domain Eukaryota; kingdom Metazoa; phylum Chordata; class Actinopteri; order Salmoniformes; family Salmonidae; genus Oncorhynchus; species Oncorhynchus mykiss. The sequence continues at coordinate 35,680,487 of NC_143027.1, read as the reverse complement.
TTGTTATACACTGAATACTGGTGTAATATTTACATTTTTGGTAGGAATGGTCAAACTAAAGGAATAAGGATGAATGTCCATTTATTTCTCCTCAAACAACGGTAACAACCTACTTCTAACCAAACCCCTTGTGCCACTGCGTACAGAAACACGACCCTCCCACCAGTAGCATCCCCTGCTTGCACTATAGGAAGATGAAGGATCACGAGGAAAGGCAACAGAACGGAGAGGTGACACCCAACGCTGAGGTGTCTCCAGTGAAGCCTGGGGAAGAGGCAGACTCCCTGGAGAGACCAGACGAGCCTGACTCCACAGCCCAGGAGGACCCTACCACTGTGGCCCTTGGTCTGACCCTGGGGGATGGAGAGGTGGAGTTGGAGACAGGCCTGGTCATAGAAGGAACCATAGAAAGGTGTCCTGTCCCGCACGGCAAGATGGCCCAGGGGGCTCTGGGACAGGTCAGGGCCAAGGTGGAGGTGTGTAAAGATGAATCCATAGGTAAGGGTCAACACACTCCATGACGAGCAATTGTCTTGCCAGCAGGTAGTAGTTTTGAAAGCCATGGCTGATTGATATAGTATGTTTCATATCTTGTCAACTTAGGGGATAATAGTGTGTTGGTGGGTATTTCTAAAGAACAGCTATACACGTCAAGTTTGGTTTCTAAAGCAACAATATAACTGATACCCCTCCCTTATTGAAACCCCAACCAGAAATTGAGGAGTTCCGCAGCTACCTGGAGAAGTGCTTTGACTTTGAACAAGTGACTGTGAAGAAGTTCCGTACCTGGGCAGAGCGCAGGCAGTTCAACAGGGACATGAAGAGGAAGCAGGCTGAGTCCGAGAGACCCATTCTGCCTGCCAACCAGAAGCTCATCACTCTGTCTGTATCAGATACCCCCACCAAGAAAGGTACTGGATGCAGAAGAAGAACCATAGGCGTCATCTGAATTGGCACCCTATTCCCAAAAGTAGGACACTATTTCGGGGATAGTGTCAACTATTTCAGTGTGGAGTATTGAGCTAATCGCATCAACTCTTTCCCTCTTTATTTTTCTCAGAGTTTGTCATTAATCCAAATGGGAAGTCTGAAGTTTGCATCCTACATGAATATATGCAACGTGTCCTGAAGGTCCGACCTGTTTACAACTTTTTTGAATGTGGTAAGACCCTCTTTTTGTCTCTGCTCCCCGTCCATGATGTTGACTTTCAACTAGCTTGTCCAAGAGACAGTTTTTTTTCTTAGAACAAAACACATCACCAAAGCACTAACCTGAGAAAGGGCCTTTATGCCGTTGTCACCAAATTAATCCTATTTTTCCATCTCCCCCAGAGAACCCAAGTGAACCCTTTGGCGCCTCCGTCATTATAGACGGAGTGACATATGGCACAGGAACTGCAAGCAGTAAAAAACTTGCCAAGAATAAAGCTGGTACAGTACTTTCATATCATTCTTTGAATTTCTATCCTCTTAAGCAGCTGCAAAGGCTGTCTGTGAACTATAAATAATCAGAAACGGCTTATTTACTGATGTCTCCCCTGTAGCTCGAGCCACACTGGAGATCCTCATCCCTGACTTTGTAAAGCAGACATCTGAGGAGAAGCTTGTAGAAGGGGATGAACTGGAGGTATCAGCCTGCCAATCATTGGAAAGGCCCTTAATTAAATCAATATCTTCTTTTCGTGTTTGGTCGGATAACATGTCTCTTTTATAACATTGTACTTTACTAGCTAGTTGTTAATTTGGCTGAATACTAATGTCCATTCATGTGTCTTTGTTTCCTGCAGTATTTTAATCATATCAGTATTGAAGATTCTAGGGTGTACGAACTGACCAATAAAGCAGGCTTACTCTCGCCATATCAGATTCTACACGAGTGCCTTAAGAGGTGAGACTCAAGACATGAGGTGTAAGCATAATACAAAGTTCTGATTAATCTGTTAACCTTGAATTTCAACTGTCTCTTGTGCCCGGTAGAAACCATGGAATGGGTGACACCAGCATCAAGTTTGAGGTGATCCCAGGGAAGAACCAGAAGAGTGAATATGTGATGACGTGTGGAAAGCACACTGTGCGTGGATGGTGTAAGTTACCCCCACACTGACCCTCCAGTCACCACAGCAAGTCCCTGACATGCTCCATGCCGCTCTGTGTTAATGTAGTGTAAAAGCAGCATTACGAATTGCAAATGCTTTGTTTTTTGTCAGAGCCATGTATAGAGAATTCAGACAACTTTTACTCTGAACACCATGTTTGCGCCTTTGGATATCTACACTATATATGGGTAAGAATTTCCCTGCTCAAAGCCGAGCTGTGTTAATGCAGTGTAAATCTAGTTAGCATTACTAATGGCTGCTGCTCTGTATGTATATGTCCTGTTTTCCAGGCAAGAATAAGCGTGTGGGAAAGCAGCTGGCGTCGCAGAAGATCCTACAGATGCTGCACCCCCACGTAAAGAACTGGGGGTCACTGCTCCGCATGTACGGCAGAGAGAGCAGTAAGATGGTGAAGAAGGTAGGTACTACCTGTACACCTCATATACGGTACCTCGGCACAGATGCTCCTCTGCTGTTGGAGGCCCATAGGTCAGTTAGGGTCATATAGACTTCAGCTCATCAGAAGCAAAACTGATTTGATGGCATGTGCTGCTTCTCTTTCAACCAGATGTGAGTCTCTCTCATTTCTATAAACGGATGTTTTTTTTTTGTTTTTTTTCTTCACAGGAAAATTCAGACAAGAGTGTGATTGAACTTCAACAGTATGCCAAAAAGAACAGGCCAAATCTTCACATCCTGAACAAACTGCAAGAAGAGATGAAGAAACTGGCTAAAGAGAGGGTGAGTGTTACCTTTAGAGTGTAGAAGCTCCAATTTAGATTCTGGGTCTCTGGTGTAACCTCTGCATCGGGGAGTTTTACGTCTGTCTGGGAGTTTTACGTCTGTCTGATAACCCTGTCAGGTTCCAAAGCGGCACTGAATCCAGTGTTGGACATAGAGGTACGACAGGGAGATCTCTCCCGCTTTCTGACACTCCTGCAATTCTTCTGGTCTTTGCTCCATTTGCAATGTCTCTGCACTGTGGTGTTACTCATATTTCATATGGTTGCTCCAGCCATACCTTATTTCAGACGCTGTCATAAATCATGTTTGTACGCAAGTGTGGCCTGGATTATGATCTTGAATTATGTTTTATTGAGAAATTCCTCAGTTCGGTGCAGCAGTTCAAACTGTTAGGACAATTTCTGCGTTGTATTCATTAGGCACCAAGTGGTAGAGAATTGACAAAAAGGACTACCTGAATTTGTCCAATTCGAAATACACTGAACCAAAATATATGTAAAGTGTTGGTTTCATGAGCTAAAATTAGATCCTTGAAATGTTCCATACGCACAAAAAGCTTCTCTCATTTTGTGCACATTTGTTTACATCTCTTTTAGTGAGCATTTCCACTTTGCCGAGATTATCCATCCACCTGGCAGGTTTAGCGCATATCAAGAAGCGTATTAAACTGCATAATTATTACACAGGTGCACCTTGTGCTGGGGACAATAAGGCCACTCTTAAAGTTGGTTTGCTGATGTCAACGTTGTGAAGTGTCCCTTAGTGGATTTGGGGTTATTGTATGTGCAGGCATAAGCTACGGACAATTAATACAATGGCATTTTATCAATGGGAATACTGTGAAGAGATTGACACGACAATGGGCCTCGTTCTTCAGCATGATAATGCACTTCGCAAGGATCTGTACACAATTCCTGGAAGCTGAAAATGTCCCAGTTCTTCCATGGACTGCAAACTCACCAAAAATGTCACCCATTGAACATGTTTGGGATGCTCTGGATTGACGTGTATGACAGCGTGTTCCAGTTCCCGCCAATATCCAGCAACTTCGCACAGCCATTGAAGAGGAGTGGGACAACATTCCACAAGCAACAGCCTGATCAACTCTATGCGAAGGAGATGTGTTGCTCTGCATGAGGCAAATGGTGGTCACACCAGATACTGATTGGCTTTCTGATCCACACCCATATCTGTATTCCCAGTCGTGTGAAATCCATAGATTAGGGACTAATGATTTTATTTCAATTGACTGATTTCCTTACCGTATATAAACTGTAATTCAGTAAAACCTTTGAAATTGTTGCATATATATTTGTTCAGTGTAAATGTTTTTGTTTTATTTTCTGGTGCAAAATGTTTTGCTACGGTGTGCCCTAATAAATACAACCCTGCTGTCTTTGTTGTGCTTCAGGCGGAAACCAGGAAGAAGCCCAAGATGACCATAATGGAGTCGGCCCAGCCTGGCAGTCAGCCGCTCTGTACTGTTGACGTCTAGGAACTATCACTGCAACCAACCTAACATGGCACTGACCAATGGTAGCCATAGTCACTGTCAGATAAAAAGTCGCGCCACCAATCTATCATCCAATTATGCATCATTGTGTAAGGGCAATACAACACATTTATACTATAAAGGTGGTCATCTTAGCACTGTTTCTCCAAGCTGTTTGTTATTTGACCCCCCCCCCCCCCCCCCCCCGTTCATTGTTAGTGGCTTGGGTAAGAATAGTACAAATGCACTAACTGACAGTAGAGTGAGCACCATCTACCTCTTGATGCAATCTCTACGCAGCAGCGCTTCTATAAATTGAACCACAGGGGTGCAGACAGACCGGTTGAGATGACTTGACATGTCTATGAACCACAGCAATTTCTGTCAGCCTGTTTACTCTGTAGTAATGACTGCTGAAAATCACTAGCCCCCCGTGTTTTATAGTTGCGATTTAATTTCTAATACACTCCATACTTTTAGGACACTGAACATTTCGAGCAGGTTTCCTTATATGCTTAAAGCATAGCCTATTCAAAGGGATTTGTTTGCGGTCTCTGCTTTTGCTATTCTGGTACGTTGTGGAAAACCAATTTATATGCTGTTGCAATTTGGATATTGTTGATGTGTATAATTTGGATGGTGATTAGGGTCTCTGAGTATGCTTCGTCTAAAGAATGACAAGCTTACGTTTTCATTTGCACGTGAAACATTTACCTGATAAGAAGACACAAATGAAGTTTTCTGCACAACTCCAGTGAGTCCAGTCATACTTCTTGTTACATGCTCATGTTCTTAGTATGAGAAATGCATTTTGAATTTATAATGGAATGGACATTAAGAGGGACTAATAATTTGAGTTGCCTTTGTTCTGGATATACAGGATGAAACATATCAATGGACAGCTGATAAGGCTGGTCTGTCTAGCTAAGATCTTGTTTCCACATTAGCACTGCAGACAACAAGCACAAGGGCTTGAAGTACTGTAGTCATTGAGGAAATATACACGGTAAAGTTGTTACATATTTAAGGCGGCCTATACTTTTGGACTTTTCTTTCTGTAATTAGATTTTAGCCACTTCATTATTTTTTATTTTTTTTGACTAATTAAAGCAAAACAATACAACATGCAGACTTATTATTTAGCCATTCATTTAAGGACCCATATACAGATGGGAGAACAATTGGCTACATGTTGCCTTAGTTGACCCATTCCATGAAGGGCTCCCATCCCAGAGAACTCACAGGGCCCAAGTCCCCCTTCAAGGGAAATGGATTGACCAAGCCCCTCCTGATACAGCATTTGTTTAGCCAGTTAAGATGTGTCATAATGCGACAAGACATTAATATTGATGTTCTGGAAGAATTGCCTTTAGCATGTACAGATTTTTAATTAAGAGTTGTTTTAATGGTTTGGTCGTCTATAACAAGGTTTGTTTGCCATTATTGTGTGTGTGTGTTCTGATCAATCACGTTTTCAAGCATTGTGTAGGATAACTACGATCCTCTGCATAAGGCAATCTTCGGAAATTAAGTTGGCACACTTTACCTCGAACAAAATACGATCATGTCATTTATAATTAAATCCGATAGCTAAAGAAGCAGTGTGAACCAAAGCTTAAATACAGTCTTATGCATTTTTATAGAATACTGTAGGTTGCTGCATACAATACTTAAATATAAATATTACACACAGGAAAGGATAAAGATGCAATACCTGCTGGAACAAAATATAAACTGATGTGCATTCATTGTGTGGCATTCGGTTTGTGCGCTTTTCCTGAATGTTTAATGCAGCTGATCAGAATTCACCATTGTACACGGGCACAATGCTGTTGTATTGAATGACCCCCACACACACACACCTCATATTTGCGTGTTCTGTCTTGCCAAGTGTTAGTGTGTAAAGAAAATATGCCTTTTACACTTTTTAGAGTTGTAACAAGTTGTTTGCTAGAGATATTGCTGCCTAGAAAATGAAGTATGTAACAGCGACTTGGGATCGCTGACTTTCAGTGAAATTGGTTTATGCAAATAAAATCGTCATGACTTAGGCTGGCTCCTGCTTGAAATGACCCCTGTCTGTATTACTGTCCCCAAATTAACCAGAGCTTATTTTTGGGGAGTGGGGTCTTTGTAATTCATACATGCATCAAGACGTCAACCAAGGATCTATTAAACTGAAATTCACTTTTATCCTGCCCCAAATTGTACTAAGATATCTACAGAGAACCCACATTAAATGAACAGCCTCGAGTCAAGTATTCACTCTTATGGCACGCATAACTCGCATAGTAAGTTGCATGGACTCACTGTGTGCAATAAGTGTTTCATGTGATTTTGAATGACTACCTTCTCTACCCCACACAATTATCTGTAAGGTCTCAGTGGAGCAGTGATTTTCAAAAATATTCTGCAAAGGGGACCTATTGGTAGATGTGTACGTTTTTAAAAAGCATACATTAAATATCCCTTTGGGTGGTGTACTGATACAGGCATTCTTAGTAACTCAGTTGCTGGAGAGGAAAGAAACCGTTCAGGGATTTCACCATGGGAGACAGGTGACAGGATGTTATACCTCACTCAATAAAGTTGTTCATGGCAGACTTAGCATCACATGCCACATAAACCAGCCTCTTCACATGCTCTGATTGCCAGAATGACCTTGGGATCTAGACATTAGGTAGTTGATCAATTAGTGTTTCTCCTTCCACACAATTGGACAATACAGTGCATTGACAAACTGATAGAATGTGTGGGAGAGGCTCCAGTATCTTTTTGAGCATACGTAGGCCTGCTCTGGGTGGGTCCACGATGGCTGTGACGTTTGGGGATATGACAGTGCTGAGCACCATTTGAAATGTCTTCAGCAGCCTTTCCACAGTGGAACTCAATGTTAATCAGCCCTGAAACGTTTTAGTCACAGTTAGGTTTTTGCTCTCATACCGCTACTGCAAAATTATTGAGGACTGAATAACTCTGGGCACATTGGTGCAGCTTGACCAATCTGATTATGCCTCTTACCGTTGACTTTGGCGTCCTTCTCTGTTTCCTGAAACATCTCTATCCCAATCACTTTCCTCACCCTCTGCAGGAAGCAGAAAGACAGTGTCAACAGAGTAAATTACTTTTCCTTCGTCACACATTACCAGACAGATTCATCCATACCGGTTGTGGTCTATACCATTTCAATTTCAGTTTACTGTTACTACAGTTTACTGAAATGAAATGTAACCCCAACCCTGCTTGATATGTACAGTTGAAGTCAGACGTTTACATACACTTAGGTTCGAGTCATTAAAACTAGTTTTTCAACCACTCCACAAGTGTCTTGATAACAAACTATAGTTTTGGCAAATCGGTTAGGACAGCTACTTTGTGTATGACAAGTAATTTTTCCAACAATTGTTTATAGACAGAGTATTTCACTTATAATTCACTGTATCAAAATTCCAGTGGGTCAGAAGTTTACATACACTAAGTTGACTGTGCCTTCAAACAGCTTGGAAAATTCCCCAAAATGATGTCATGGCTTTAGAAGCTTCTGATATGCTAATTGATATAATTTGAGTCAATTGGAGGTGTACCTGTGGATGTATTTCAAGGCCTACCTTCAAACTCAGTGCCTCTTTGCTTGACATCATGGGAAAATCAGAAGAAATCAGCCAAGACCTCAGAAAAAATCAATGTTGACCAAAGATTGTACTTTTTGGAGAAATGTCCTCTAGTCTGATGAAACAAGAATAGAAGTGTTTGGCCATAATGACCATTGTTGTGTTTGGAGGAAAAAGGGGGAGGCTTGAAGAACACCATCCCAACTGTGAAGCGCGGGGGGGGGGGGGGGGGGCAGCATCATGTTGTGGGGGTAGGAGGGACTGCAGGCGAGACTGACCTCTGACCTCAATCCTATAGAAAATTTGTGGGCAGAACTGAAAAAGCATGTGCAAGCAAGGAGGCCTACAAACCTGACTCGGTTGCACCAGCTATGTCAGGAGGAATGGGCCAAAATTCCCCCAACATATTGTGGGAAGCTTGTGGAAGGCTACCCGAAACATTTGACCCAAGTTAAACAATTGAAAGGCAATGCCACCAAATACTAATTGAGTGCGTGTAAACTTCTGACCCACTGGGAATGTGATTTTCACATTCTTAATATAAAAGTGGTGATCCTAAGACAGGGAATTTTTACTGGGATTAAATGTCAGGAATTGTGAAAAACTGAATTTAAATGTATTTGGCTAAGGTGTATGTAAACTTCCGACTTCAACTGTATGTACGATGCCATGAGTCCTTATTTAAAAGTTTAAAAAACATTCTCCCTGCAGCTCTCAATAGCAAGGTTTCCCAAACTCAGCCCCCCCAGCACTACACAGCTGATTCAAATAATCAAAACTTGATAATGAGTTGGTTATTTAAATCAGCTGTGTATTGTTAGGGCGGTCCTGGGGGGCCCAGGACCGAGTTTGGGAAACCCTGCTCTAGAGTACCTTATCCAGGGAGATGCCAATGGTTCCTGCTCTGCAGCATACATCCAGCACAGTGCTGTCCTTGTCCAGCTGGGCCCTTTCTCCTACAGCTGAGGACAGCACCTCTGCTGCCCATGTGTTCACCCGCTCAGTGACATATTATACAGCTATAAATCATTGTAATGCCATACTTCAGAGACACTAACTTGGATGAGATGCTCTTAAAATGGCTGAGGAAATACAACTTCCTGGAGCTCAATTTAATAATGCCAAATGGACCGAAGATGGTGGGTAAAAAGGATGAAGAGTCTACAGCTATGATACATGACATGGGATACTCACCTGGAAAAAGTAATAAGGGGATATCCTGAACTCCAGGCCAAGAAGCTCCTCATGAATACACTCCTCTCCAGCTACCAGCTCACACGTCAAGTCCTCTGAGTTAGGGGATTGCCTTCGTGAACCGAACATTATCTGTCAATCACAACATTCCCATGTGCATTATTGCACCGTTAACTTGTTGTTTTTCTGATGATCTTACCTTTGTCTCGCTGAAACAAAGTACAGAGCAGTTACATCACTCTTTGTCATCCTCTGTGATATACTCTTTCACAGAGGCTCTTCAGGGTATTTGATTTCTGCAGAGTTGAAAAAGGGCAAGAGAATCCCTAATAAACAGTTAAATGACTGACAGGATTTGAAAGGAGTCACTTTCACTTTTTCACATTGTTCAGTTATACACAAGCTTGGGCTGTGGCACAGAAATGTACACATTTATGCGTTCTAATCTAAGAATCACTACCATCTGTATTACTTTAGTATTAACCACTTTGAAACCTGATTTCTGCACCTGTGGGTTAAAGAACACCGCCACGGCCTGCTTGGTCCTTGTTGTGGTCTGCACTGTTTGCGACTTCCAACGGACCTCGTATGCCTCAGGCCTATACACGGAGTATGGGGTTGTCCTGTGTAGATAAACAAATAGCATATGATGGGTCTAAAGAAGTAAGAATTGGCTATATACAGCACAAACTGATTTGAGACCACCCGGCTACTGTATTGCTGTGTGCAACTATATTTTGTATTCCTTCTGGTTGCATGATAAAACCAGTTAGTAGGTCAAATAGCGTATTGGGCAGATCTGATGCCGTGGACAGAATCTTTCACTGAGATGTGACATTGAGTCCTGTGATCAGGGAGGGATCAGTGCAGGACAGAGATGAGGCCTCCCTCTCAGTAAGATGTCTTTAATACCTAATACATTTTTGGAACTCGCAGACCACTTTCTTGGCCTTAGTGGCGACGTGGATGCAGTCTGAGGGTCCCACCACGGCACAGGAGCCCCCTTTGTACAGACTCTTATCATCTTCTCCATTCGCTCCAATACCAATGACGAACTCACACTTGTTCCTGTATTCAGTCTGCATGATAAGAGTAGGGGAAAGAGGATTAGGGTCAAAGTTGTGCATACCCAAACAGGGAGTACAGTCAGTGCATGTATTTTTTGAAGACACTAGGTTGTCAAACCCCTTGTTGGTAGCTGAGAGACTCACTCATTCAATAGGATGACCAAAATGTCAGAGTGCATCTGGATTTAATTTCAGCTTCTTTCAGCAACTGCAAAGCTTCATCCAAGGTTGCCAGGTCAGGCAGCCACATATAGGCCTAACAGCCTGGGGGTTTCAAAACAACAGCACTCAGAGAGAGGTTCTGTAGGGATTTCTGAAGAGCAATTCTACAGTAGGCATTGTACCTGAGATGGATATGGATGAATGTCTTCCAGAGGGCAACTTCTTCTGAACAAACAGCCAGAGCAGCATCGCTTTGTTGGTGTTGCCCATTTATCTGAACAGAAAAGGGGAGGACATAAAAACAACATGATGCACAGTCAGTTTTCCTTTGTTTGGTTTGAGTTACACACCTTTCCTCTTTATCAATTGTTAATGAAGACATACTCAAATAAAGACATCCAATTGTTCTGTTCATTAGACCAAAGGAAGGACAACTATAAAGTCATCTCATTAGTACATTTCTTTGGTGTCTTTCATGTCTGGATATAAAAATAGACAGGATATAATGCAATCGACTGCAGTAATCCTATCAATGCCCCACTTAAGGCCATTCTTTGTAAGTGAACCAAAGCCCACACGTGGCATGGGTTTATACATGTCTCTGTACCTGACCAGTCTCTGCAGCACCCCCTCCACCTCCTGCTTCTTCCTCCTCAGCTGCTCATCATAAGGTACATTCCACAGTGGCACCACCACGTTGGCAATCTGCACACTGAGGGGTGCCACATCCTGCTCTGGCTCCTGCTTCTTGGAGAGGGGGTTGCCCGGCATCATCCCACCCCCTCTTCTTGAGGATAGGGTCAGTCTTCCACTGCATGCCATGCACCATCTTCATGGCCTTGTCACTCTCCTCCTCATTCTTTGAAAATCTCAGAGGTGAAGATGTCCACTTGGACGTAGCTGTGCAAATTATTAGGGTCGGAAAAGAGGCTGCTTTCTCCTCCTCCTTCAGCTTTGGGTTCATCTGTTTTCACCCCGTCCGTCACATCTACTGGCTCTTTTGTCCCCCCTTATATTAAATGTTCTTTGGGGTCAGATGCATTCTCCTCTTTCAGTAATGGAGAAACATTCACTGGGAAGTCACCAACATCTGTCCTGTTCTTGTTAGTGGGGATAGTTCATCTGGACTATCAGTCTGCATTTCATGTCAAAATACACATTTTACACATACATTATTTCTGCATTGCTTTATGTATGCATCAAAGAAACCTGAAGCTCTCACAGACCTTACAGAGTTGTTACAGTTAGTGTAGCAAAGTGGCTGTAAAGAAGATTTAGCAAAGCACATTTTTAAAAGCAGGAACTTAATATAGCACTGAATTTTTTTTTACCTAGGACATTACTATACATAAAAGCAAACAACCAAGTTACCTTCACTTTTTCTCTGATGAAGAACATTTGTTTTATGGGGAATTCAATGATAACTAGAATAAACAACGGGCTGCCATATTGTGGGACACGTGCTAATATGAACTTCGACACGAAGCTAGAAACAATTTCATCACTGGATTCTTCAACTGAAAATATAGAAGATGCATATTCTCCATGATTCCTGTTACTTGTGTAATAGTGGGATAACTCTATATATTTATATATTTTTTCTGACACAGGAAGTGAGGAAGCTGCTAGATCTACAAAAAAAGTGAATGGGTTGTTGTTTGCGTTAGCCACTGTCAGGTTGTTACTTTTGTTGACAATGAAATTGTTTCTAGCTACTTACCTATCTATCCAATGTTTTAACCACACATGCCACTTTTGAGATATGTAGCAACATTTCACAGTTACCATTTTACAACACAGAATGAAATGTCTGCAGTACTCGAGTGCATTGCAATGCAAGTATATTACCATTTTTAATAAAGAAAACAATAATACACCGAGTGTATTCATGTTTCGTAAAATAATATCACACATACCATTATGACATTTGTAGAGCATTTTATACGCTTTAGAGCCCTTTAAAATACTGTCGAAAGGGGGGATGCTGGGATGGAGGAAACGCGAATGGGACATTTCGACGCGCGAAATCTATAGCAAGAAGAGAGAGGAACTCAAGGCGAACGGAGAGTTTGGTTTTGAATCAATCAAACTAAATTCCGTAATCTACAAACATCTACATTAACATGGCAGATCCGAAGGTACGTTTGTGAGTTTTAAACTTATTTATGTGCCGTCCATTTAATTAAATGTACATTTAATTTCAATTGTGATGTTTTGATTGGCATTCTCAAAGTTTATCTTGCTAGGGTTGTGCCGGCTAGGGATGCTGATTTTTAACAACCTCGTTAAGCATCAGCATTGAAGGTCTAAAGTGTAAATTGGTCTCAAAACAATGACTTACTGGCAATGGTCAATCAGTTATACCTTTGTTGTATATGTCAGAAAAGTGGGTAACTCGATACTTTTGCCGCCCTTTATATCTGCTCCAAAGCTAAATGGCTGGCTAACTAGCCATCTAGTTAGCTAGCTAGCTAACAGAACAATGATCTAAATATTTGATTATGTCTGTGGTATAATCGTGCCACCACTACTTTCAAAATGATCATTTAAACCTAATATGTATTTGGGTATACATCCATGTACAATATTTGGCTTTGAACCTAGTTGTATGTTATCCTGACAGTAATTGTTAGCCAGCTAGCTAACAAAAGCCAGTTAACTAGCTAGTTAACGTTAGCATCTTTTTAAATGGCAATATTGTGGAAGTGTCCTGAGCTTACAATGTTTGTTTGCATTTTTATTTAAGAGTGGATAATTGCATTTAACTAGCTATATGTCATTGACACGATGGTTAAACCTATTTTCCATCTCTAGTTAACTAACTTGCTAGCTTGGTACTTTCCCGAATGGCCTAGCTAACGTTAGCTGGCTGGCTTGCTAACACCAGGCCGAAAGGAATGTCAACTTTCTCAGTGCGTGTTTACCATCTATCCAGCTAGAAAATAAGTGAACATTGACATACTGTTTGAGTTATGGCACTGTTAGCTATATAATCAAGCCGATAACTTCATTAGCTAACGTAACAAGACAACGATTGAAATGACTTGCTAGTCTTGTACGGAGACATGTTGCTAGCCATACAGTTACGTTACTCCGAACGCATGGAGCCTCGCGCCCCTTTCATACATTTTGTTCAGGCAGTTAACGTTAATCAATTAATCTTAAAGTAGTATCTAGCAAGATGGCTTGCTGATATTTGTGTCACGGTAGTTTTTTGGTAGCTGACTGCAAATTTGGCTAACTCATGTACAAACAGAACTAACGTCAGTTATTTGTTTAAATTGGGCCTAGTTGTCCAGCTAACATAAAAGTTATTGTTTTGTAATTTATTGTCCACTTGCTTCACTTTTCTCTTCCTCTCCTCTTGAGCGTTTTTATGTAATGTTAGGCCATATTATCATGTTCTGTAGTAAGTGTGAGATCATATGGATTTGCAAGGCCTTTTAGAAAGCCATCCAGCAGCAAAGATGCTTGGCTCAGCACCAGCACCACTAAGTTCAGTTGCCACAGCAAATTGCACACAAAAGATAACCTCGAAGCCTGATCTCTCAAATCCCTCTATTCACCTCCCTCTGCAGTTAGTTGGTGGAGCCTACTGTTTTTACAGTCTAATACATTGACTAGTAAAGTACATTTCACTAACTTGAAACGAGAGGACAATCCAGGTGAAACTGAGTCTAAACTGGAGGGGGGTTGTACTAAGCTATATGGAATTTCTTTTTAGAAGGTCATACCAAGGATAATTTTGATTTTTGATTATCGTGTTTTTTTTAAGTATCAAACAATACCTGATGATTTATTTATTTTTGGACTGCTATTATCCCATAGAAACGCATCGAATAACAGATACTCCCCAAAAAATGGTCTAAAAGAAGTTTGTTCTGAAACTGTCTATCCTATATCTGAGAGCTACAGTACAATAATATTATTTTTTACATGTGTTTAATTTGTCACTTAATAGGGTTCCCAAGTGGCGCAGCGGTCACAACCAGTCGTGATTGGGAGTCCCATAGGGCGGTACACATTTGGCCCAGCGTCATCTGGGTTAGGGTTTGGCCGGAGTAGGCCGTCATTGTAATAAGAATTTGTTCTTAACTGACTTGCCTAGTAAAATAAAGGTTCGGTAAAAAATGTACTTAAATAAATTTTTTCAACTGGTACCGGGGGACCTTTAAACGTGTCTTGTCAGGCCTGTGGGCATCCTAGAGCTTAACAACAGACCTGTTCGTGAGAGTCTCACCTTTACACAGAGGGTTCATGTTAGTGTGTAGCCCAAACTGTTTTCGGACGCCACAGACAGAAGTTGTCAGATCGGCTGTACCGACTTCAGTCCCAGGGTCGTAGAGCAAAACGGAGAACGTCATCGTGAGTCATCTTTCCGTAGAGGTGTCATAACAGTTTGTAGGCTAAATTGGTCGGACGCTACAGACAATTTTGTGGGTAGACTGATTTTTCGGGATGTCTCATGGTCTGACAAACACCGCTCTGTCACCTTTCACCACTGATATGGAAGGGTTACATAGGCGGTTGCGGTGGATTGAGATGCATCCGATGCAAAAATATATCTTATGTCTAGCCTTTTAAAAAAAATATGCTAATTAGATTTCAGCGCGGCCGCAGACATCTACCTTTGTGGGTTAACGTGTGTGTAAATCTTGTTTCATAGGAAACACCAGAAGAGCAGGAGACTTCAACAGACAATGCAGAAGAATCAAACCACGATCCCCATTATGAGCCCATCGTGTCTCTTCCAGAGCAGGATGTGAAGACGCTAGAGGAGGACGAGGAGGAACTGTTCAAAATGTAAGCTGATGATGAAAACCTTGAATAGCCTAAATCATTGTGCAATACTTAATTTGTAATTCATTTAGGGCTGAATCCTTATATCGAACTTACCTTCTAAATTTGTTGAATTTGCACTTAGGCATGCACTGTCAATGGGAGACTTAAGTAATTTGTTTTACTAAATTGGAAGTGAGGATTCACCTCAAGTGTTATGAAACCATCCAGCCCTCTCAGGGCTCTACAGTGTGGAACATTTTACTTTCCTAAGCTCCTAAATAGTTTGCTGTGTGACCTGGAATTTTAATTTAGGATCCCCAATGCACCTAGGAAAAATTATTACCTCAAATGTTTTTCGTGTTGCTCCTAAATTTCTTTGTGTGTGCCTATATTTTTCAACTTAAGCACACATGCTCCTTGTTTTAAAAGAAAGGTTGGCATAGAGCCCTGCCTCTGTCACCCAGGTATTGTCACTGATTCCATGCACAGCTTCATCATTCTACCCATATTGTCTCTCCCCTCAGGCGTGCGAAGCTCTACCGTTTTGCGTCTGAGAATGAGCCACCAGAGTGGAAGGAGCGCGGCACAGGCGACGTCAAGCTCCTGAAACACAAAGAGAAGGGAACCATCCGCCTATTGATGAGGAGAGACCGGACCTTGAAGATCTGCGCCAATCACAACAGTGAGTCACGG
Source organism: Oncorhynchus mykiss (assembly GCF_057628025.1). Lineage (NCBI taxonomy): Eukaryota > Metazoa > Chordata > Actinopteri > Salmoniformes > Salmonidae > Oncorhynchus > Oncorhynchus mykiss. The sequence goes on along the minus strand of NC_143027.1, from coordinate 35,664,646 downwards.
AAGACTCCCTGTCTCAACCAGTAGTGTTTATCACTGCTGTCTAGCGTGTGTGTGTTGGACTGAAACCTTTTCGTTAACCCATGCATGTTGCCTGTCCACCCACCGAATTACCATTCTAAGTATGAGATGATGGTGAGGTATAAGAAAAACAAGTCATTGTCTCTGAGTCAGAGGCCTAATTCCTTTTCATCTTCTGCTCTTTCAGTTTTTCCTGTGATGGAGCTGAAGCCCAACGCTGGCAGCGACAGGGCCTGGGTATGGAACACACTCGCCGACTTCGCTGATGAGCATCCCAAACCTGAACTCCTGGCAATACGTTTCCTCAATGCAGAAAGTGAGCGTGACAACACGTCTATTTTAGTCACTGCGTTTAGCTTTTAACAATTCAGTCAGCTTTCTCATGCAAAAAGTGTGGCTGGGGTTTCAAATAACTTCTGTCCTTTTCAGACGCTCAGAAATTTAAGGTGAAGTTCGATGAATGCAAGGAGGAAGTCAGAAAATCTCAAGATGGATCAGGTTGGTGTACTTTTTTTTTTTTTTCTCTCCCACATTCTTTCAATCAGTATGCAGACAATACTCTGTTCTCTGCTGCTCACTCCAGCCCAGAACTTTTTATGTCTGCTAAATTAACATACAGAATGTAACAACTCGCTGGCCTACTGTTAGGCTAATGTTGGTATGTTCTGGCACACTTAGAATTGTTTTCTCTGTAATATTAATTACAAAGAACAACCATTGTTGAGCAGGTCACATGTTAATCACTACTCAGTAGATTAACCTTGCGTAATGTATCCGTGGAACGAGAAGTCTTGGAGAAAAACTCAAACTGGAATATTCTTAGTCATTGAAATGGCAGACATCCCCAATGCCTTAAAACATGCTCTTAAATGAAGAGGACTGTTACCGTGCACTGTTGATGTGTAGCCACCCTGCCTCTACATCTGCATTGCTTGCTCTTTGGTGTTTTAGGCTGGGTTTCTGAATAAGCACTTTGTGACATCTGCTGATGTAAAAAAGGGCTTTCTAAATACGTTTGGTTTGGAGCCTCATCTTGGCCACCGTGACACCACACTGACAAAGAGTTCATGTCTCATCTTTCTGTACTTCTCTGCAGGAGGAAACGTTGACCGTGCAAACAAAGTGGCAGAGAAACTGGAGGCACTATCTGTAAAGGACGACAAGACCAAGACACCCGAGGAAAAGAAAGAGGAAAAGGCAGAAGAGAAGAAATGAATCCAAGAACTTGCTTTACTGATCTTCAACTTGTCATTTCCCTCTTTTTCTACAATAGACTCTAAAGAAACTGAATTTGGACTCTTGCATATTGATTTAGTTTTTTTTAACGATTTGTTTGCCTCGAGAGATCGCAAGACCTTGGTGCCACACAAAAAGTATCCATTCATTCAATTGTGCCCCTCCCCACCCGCCCTCTTGTTTCCATCATGGAAAACAAGTTGTCTGTAGACTGCTCATCTGTGTCAACTTGACATACTGTGAAATGAGGCTTGTGATATTGGTAATTCCCACATTGGGTAAGTCTTTTTTTTTTCTGAATGAAGCAACGTTAGTTTTATAGGGAATAGGACTGCTTGTAAGTGCCACACCTAAAATGGAAACGGGCAGAGAGGAGCTGTAATGTCTTGGTATGCATATCAATATGGAGGCTTCCTCTCCTTTGTCTATACTGATCTGAATAGAGATGAGGTGAAACCCCTAATATTTGTCACATTTAATACAACAGGTGTACACTTTACAGTGGAATGCCTACTGCCCTTTGCAACGATGCAGAGAGAAAAATAGCAACCCGAGAGGAATAAAATGCACAAGAATGAAGCTCTATACAGGGAGTCCCAGATCAATGTGCAAGGGCAGGATATATTTGAGGTAGTTATGTACATAAAGGCAGGGAAATGTGGTGGATGCTTACCAGGCAAGAGTTTGCTTTCACCTATCTGCTGTGAGGTTCAGATGAAGGAGAGGAAATTAATGGAGAAAGACACTTTGGACCATTGAGACGTAGCCATAACGTGTTTAACATCGGGTGCATTTTGGGTACTGTAGTCCTTGGACCAGTTATCGGTGACTCGTATCTAAGATGTTCTGCTGCAGATGATTTGATGCACATAATTCATCAAATCACAAAGGTGTTTTTTGTTTCATTTTTTTTTGTTGAAGACCGATCACACCAAATCAAAATGTAAGACGATGGTTCATCAGACTTTGGTATAGGCTACAGTACTTCCTGGCTTGGGTACTCTTCCCGGTGGCTCAAGTCTGTTTTAGGGCATAATACATTCCTTCAAACTGAAACTAAAGCATGTAGAAAATGTATAGTGCAAGAGTGTAATGATGCGGTATCAGGTGTGCTCACCATCCTAACCTGTACCCACTGAGTTGACCCTGCCCCTTAGGTGCATCGACGCGCCAGTGCATCTGTAAATACATGTACAGGATGGAATGTTGCTTTTCATTTGCACTCAAATGGTTTGAGATGTTTCCTCCACCTTCCAATAAAAGCTCTCAACGACCCTTTTGTCTGTCTGTTGCATAGGGTGAGGAATTTCTAAGTGGGAAGAGCAGTAGAGCCAGTCTGGTATGGAAAGTGAAGGCTATCTCAGGCTGCCTTGCAAGATGGTGAGGGTTGAACTTTTTATACATCTAATGGTACACATTGAGTAAACTATATTAAAATGTTCATCAGTTGGTTACATTTGTTTGATAATCAATGCTTGTTCACCAACCTTTCAAGTTCTGTACTGTATCAGTAATGTTGTGACTAGTGAAATGCATTCTAATATATTCCAACTGATGGTGCTGTTGTAGAGAAGGCATATTATTGATGATACAAAGAACTGAAATGTCATTGAACAAATAGGTCCATTTTGATCAACATGTGTCCCTGAAACTAATCAACACCAATATACTGAACAAATATATAAATGCAACATTTTAAATAATTTTGCCGAGTTACTGTTCATATATGCAAATCAGTCAATTGATATAAATTAACTAGCCCCTAATCTGGATTTCACATGGCGTGGGCCTGGGCCCACCCATCCAATCAGAATGAGTTTTTTTCCCCCTCAATAGGGCTTTATTTCAGGCAGAAATAATCCAGTTTCATCAGCTGTCTTGATGGCTGGTCTCCGACCATCCTGCAGGTGAAGAAGCCGGATGTGGAGGACCTGGGCTGGCGTGGTTACACGTGGTCTGCGGTTGTGAGGCCGGTTGGACGTACTGCCAAATTCTCTGAAACGACAGAGGTGGCTTATGGTAGAGAAATTAACATTAAATTCTCTGGCAACAGCTTTGATGGACATTCCTGCAATCAGCATGCCAATTGCATGCTCCCTCAACTTGAGACATCTGTGGCATTGTGTTATGTGATAAAACTGCACATTTTAGAGTGGCCTTTTATTGTCCCCATCACAAGGTGTACCTGTGTAATGATCATGCTGTTTAATCAGCTTCTTGATATGCCACACCTGTCAGGTGGATGGATTATCTTCGCAAAGGAGAAACTCACTAACAAGGATGTAAACACATTTGAGAGAAATAAGCTTTTTGTGCATATGGAACATTTCTGGGCTAATTTATTTTGGCTCATGAAACATGGGACCAACACTTTACATATCATTTTTCAGTATAGTTCAACCTTAGGCTTGACAACATTTTCTTTATTCTAATTCTGTCAAGTGGCAAATATTTCCTTTTAATAAAAACAACTATTAAGCATTTACAGGTAACTGCTAAAATAATGGAAACGAGTAAATTAGGGATACAAAGTAAGAAAGCAGGTGCTTCCACACAGGTGTGGTTTTGAGTTAATTAAGCACTTAACATCCCATCATGCCTAGGGTACGAAAAAAATGCTAGGCGGGCCATTACTTTGACTACCATGGCTATGCCCCGATAGGATGACAATGCTCCCCCATCCACAGGACATGAGTGGTCACAGAATGGTTTGATGAGCATGAAAAGAATGTAAACTATATGTCATTGCCGTCTCAGTCACGAGACCTCAACCCAATTGAACCCTTATGGGAGATTCTGGAGCGACGGTTTGAGACAGCATTTTCCACCGCCATCAACAATAGTTCCATTCACTTGTAGAATCTATGCCAAGGTGCATTGAAGCTGTTCTAGTTGGTGGTGGCTCAACGCCCTATTAAGACACTTTATGTTGGTGTTTCCTTCATTTGAGAAGTCACCCGTACATATACAGTGCATTTTGAAAGTATTTTGACCCCTTTACCTTTTCCACATTTTTCTACGTTAGACTTATCCTAAAATTTATTCAATAAAAATCCTCATCAATCTACACACAATACCCCATAATGACGACGCAAAAGCAGGTTTTCAGAAATGTTTGCATATGTATTAAAAATAAAAAAAACAGAAATACCTTATTTATTATTCAGACCCTTTCCTATGAGACTCAAAATTGAGCTTGGGTGCATCCTGCTTACATGAATCATCCTTGAGATGTTTCTACAACTTGATTGGAGTCCACCTGTGGTAAATTCAATTGATTGGGTGGCCCAGTCAGAGCCCAGACTCGAACCGGATCGAACTCTGGAGAGACCTGAAAATAGCTGTGCAGAGACGCTCCCCATCCAACCTGACAGAGCTTGAGAGGATCTGCAGGGAAGAATGGGAGAAACTCCCCAAATGCAGGTGTTGCAAGCTGGTAGCGTCATACCCAAGAAGACTTGAGGCTGTAATCACTGCCAAAGGTGCTTCAACAAAGTACTGAGTAAAGGGTCTGAATAATTATGTAAATGTCATATTTAAGTTGGGTTTTTTTAAATAAATTTGCAAACATTTCTAAAAATCTGTCTTTGCTTTGTAATTATGGGGTATTGTGTGTAGATTGATGAGGGAAACAAACGGTTTCATCCATTTTAGAATAAGGTTGTAACGTAACAAAATGTGGAAAAGTCAAGGGGTCTGAATACTTTCCGAATGCACCGTACACCTTTCATTTTTCTATTCATATGACAAATGTAAAAAAATAAAAATAATACTACATCTGATTATGATAAGCAAGACAAACAGCAACAGGTATTCTGCACTGGTCCATATTATTCATGTGAGGTGACTTGGTGTAATGTTCGTCAGACAAAACAGCAAAAAAAGAAATAAATGTCAGTCATCTAAAGGAAGACTAATAATCACTTTCGTCATAAGTGTGTGCTTGACGGGGAGGATTCATGTATGTATAAACAATGTTGGGTCCCCTGCAAGAACCACAGGTGAATTTGAGTTAAATATTTTTATTCCCATAAAACAAGTGATCATCTCAAGATTAAATTAAAACTATTATGAGACAAGTGACCCAATATAAAAAATAAATGCAACAATTTCAAAGATTTCACCAAGTTACAGTTAATACAGTGCCTTGCGAAAGTATTCGGCCCCCTTGAACTTTGCGACCTTTTGCCACATTTCAGGCATCAAACATAAAGATATAAAACTGTATTTTTTTGTGAAGAATCAACAACAAGTGGGACACAATCATGAAGTGGAACGACATTTATTGGATATTTCAAACTTTTTTAACAAATCAAAAACTGAAAAATTGGGCGTGCAAAATTATTCAGCCCCTTTACTTTCAGTGCAGCAAACTCTCTCCAGAAGTTCAGTGAGGATCTCTGAATGATCCAATGTTGACCTAAATGACTAATGATGATAAATACAATCCACCTGTGTGTAATCAAGTCTCCGTATAAATGCACCTGCACTGTGATAGTCTCACAGGTCCGTTAAAAGCGCAGAGAGCATCATGAAGAACAAGGAACACACCAGGCAGGTCCGAGATACTGTTGTGAAGAAGTTTAAAGCCGGATTTGGATACAAAAAGATTTCCCAAGCTTTAAACATCCCAGGGAGCACTGTGCAAGCGATAATATTGAAATGGAAGGAGTATCAGACCACTGCAAATCTACCAAGACCTGGCCGTCCCTCTAAACTTTCAGCTCATACAAGGAGAAGACTGATCAGAGATGCAGCCAAGAGGCCCATGATCACTCTGGATGAACTGCAGAGATCTACAGCTGAGGTGGGAGACTCTGTCCATAGGACAACAATCAGTCGTATATTGCACAAATCTGGCCTTTATGGAAGAGTGGCAAGAAGAAAGCCATTTCTTAAAGATATCCATAAAAAGTGTCGTTTAAAGTTTGCCACAAGCCACCTGGGAGACACACCAAACATGTGGAAGAAGGTGCTCTGGTCAGATGAAACCAAAATTGAACTTTTTGGCAACAATGCAAAATGTTATGTTTGGCGTAAAAGCAACACAGCTGAACACACCATCCCCACTGTCAAACGTGGTGGTGGCAGCATCATGGTTTGGGCCTGCTTTTCTTCAGCAGGGACAGGCAAGATGGTTCAAATTGATGGGAAGATGGATGGAGCCAAATACACGACCATTCTGGAAGAAAACCTGATGGAGTCTGCAAAAGACCTGAGACTGGGACGGAGATTTGTCTTCCAACAAGACAATGATCCAAAACATAAAGCAAAATCTACAATGGAATGGTTCAAAAATAAACATATCCATGTGTTAGAGTGGCCAAGTCAAAGTCCAGACCTGAATCCAATCGAGAATCTGTGGAAAGAACTGAAAACTGCTGTTCACAAATGCTCTCCATCCAACCTCACTGAGCTTGAGCTGTTTTGCAAGGAGGAATGGGGAAAAAATGTCAGTCTCTCGATGTGCAAAACTGATAGAGACATACCCCAAGCGACTTACAGCTGTAATCGCAGCAAAAGGTGGCGCTACAAAGTATTAACTTAAGGGGGCTGAATAATTTTGCACGCCCAATTTTTCAGTTTTTGATTTGTTAAAAAAGTTTGAAATATCCAATAAATGTCGTTCCACTTCATGATTGTGTCCCACTTGTTGTTGATTCTTCACAAAAAAATACAGTTTTATATCTTTATGTTTGAAGCCTGAAATGTGGCAAAAGGTCGCAAAGTTCAAGGGGGCCGAATACTTTCGCAAGGCACTGTACATTAAACTTAAAATATGTATGGCATAGTAACCTAACTAGCTGCCTTTGCCACGTTTAATATAATACAATCAGGGTATGCTATGGGGTCAGACCAGTTGGTATTAATGTGTAACCTCATGTTTTAAGCTTATAGCCTGCAATTGCTCTGCTAATATGATTAGATGGAGAATTGGAATGGCATGTGTCATAAACATGAGCCTAAAATAACATTACCTGGCACAGGGTATTCTCTTCTATACTGTCTTCAGTGCAACAAAAAAAGGAATACTTTTTGCACACACTGTATATAGATGTTTCTATTGTGTTTTTCTGTTGTGTTATTGACTGTACATTTGTTTATCCCATGTGTCACTCAGTTGTTAAAATGTAGCAAAAAATCTAGCATTTGGGGGCCCTAAGCGAGATTTGGTTGGGGGGCCCACCCACATCACGAGTAAAACATTTTAGTGGCCCCCTCTTTTTAAGCTGCTGCTTATGTGGATTGTGCCTAGAAACAGCACTGTGTGTACAATATATACATACATTTATTACAGTATATGTAGAATTGTGGTACTATATTTAAATAAAGTGAGTATCTCGATAAATAGGTACAATTATTTTGGCTTTAAAAATATGTTATTAGAAAGGACTCTACCATCCATAAGTGGGACCATTCAGTCACAAGCATGTTTGGACTTTTTAATGGCAACCTGCAATCTGGCTATCTGTTCTATTCAATCTCAATCAATTCCATCAGATGTATTTGTGCAGTAAACATCATTGTCCTCTTGAAAGGCCATATTGGCAATATAATTGATTAGTTGTGTAGCTGCAAGCAAATATAATACTTTTCATCCATGTTCAGTGCCTTCGGAAAGTATTCAGACACCTTGACTTTTTCAAAATCAGGCCTTTATGGTAGAGCGGCAAGACGGAAGCCACTCCTCTGTAAAAGGCACATGACAGCCCGCTTGGAGTTTACCAAAAGGCACCTAAAGACAATCAGATAATTCTCTGGTCTGATGAAACCAAGATTGAACTCTTTGGCCTGAATGCCAAGCATCACATCTGGAGGAAACCTGGCACCATCCCTACGGTCAAGCATGGCGGTGGCAGCCTCCTGCTGTTTGGATGTTTTTCAGAAGCACGGACTGGGAGGCTAGTCAGGATCGAGGCAAAGATGAAGGGAGCAAAGTACAGGGAGATCCTTGATGAAAACCTGCTCCAGAGCGCTCAGGACCTCAGACTGGGGTGAAGGTTCACCTTACAATAGGACAACGACCCTAAGCTCATAGCCAAGACAATGCAGGAGTGGGTTCAGGACAAGTCTCTGAATGTCCTTGAGTGGCCCAGCCAGAGCCCGGACTTGAACCCAATCGAACATCTCTGGAGAGACCTGAAAATAGCTATGCAATCGACGCTCCCCATCCAACCTGACAGAGCTTGACAGGAACTGCAGAGAAGAATGGGAGAAACTCCCCAAATACAGGTGTGCCAAGCTTGTAGCGATATACTCAAGTTGAGGCTGTAATCGCTGCCAAAGGTGCTTCAACAAAGTACTGAGTAAAGGGTCTAAATACTTATGTAAATGTAATATTTTCGTTTTTCTAAAAAACTGGTCATGCTATGTCATTATGGCGTAGTGTGTGTAGTTTGATGAGGAAACAAAACAATTGAATCCAATTTAGAGTGAGGCTGTCACTTAACAAAATGTGGAAAAATTCAAGGAGTCTGAGTACTTTCCGAATGCACTGTATATTCTGTCATTAACACAGAACGGGCAAATGTCCAGGTGCCATTTTTCACCTCATGTTCAGACAGCCTTTTACAAACAAGAAAAGAAAGATGCAAAACACTACACTGAACAAAAATATCAACGCAACATGCAACAATTTCAAAGATTTACCTTAGTTACAGGTCATATAAGGAAATCAGTCAATTGAAATAAATAAATGAGGCCCAAATCTACGGATTTCACATGACTGGGAATACGGACTGGGAATCTGTTGGTCACAGATACCTTAAAAAAGGTAGGGGCATGGATCAGAAAACCGGTCAGTATCTGGTGTGACCACCATTTGCTTCATGCAGCGCAAAACATCTGCTTCACATAGAGTTGATCAGGCTGTTGATTGTGGCCTGTGGAATGTTGTCCCACTCCTCTTCAATGGCTGTGCGAAGTTGCTCTATATTGGCGGGAACTGGAACATGTTGTCATCCCACACATGCTCAATGGGTGACATGTCTGGTGAGTATGCACGCCATGGAATAACTGGGACATTTTCAACTTCCAGGAATTGTGTACAGATCCTTGTGACATGGCGCTGTGTATTATCATGCTGAAACATGAGGTGGTGGCGGCAGATGAATGGCACGACAATGGGCCTCAGAATCTTGTCACAGTCTCTGTGCATTCATATTGCCATCGATAAAATGCAATTGTGTTCGTTGTCCGTAGCTCATGCCTGTCCAGTTTGAGGCAGGTTGGACGTACTGCCAAATTCTTTAAAAAGACATTGGAGGTGGCTTATGGTAGACAAATTAACATACAATTATCTGGCAACAGGTCTGGTGGACATTCCTGCTGTCAGCATGCCGATTGCACGCTCCCTCAAAACTTGAGATATCTGTGGCATTGTGTTGTGTGACAAAACTGCACATTTTAGAATGGCCTTTTATTGTCCCCATCACAAGGTGCACCTGTGTAATGATCATGTGGTTTAATCAGCGTCTTGATATGCCAAACCTGTCAGGTGGATAGATTATCTTGGGCTCCCGAGTGCCACAACGGTCTAAGGCTATGCATCTCAGTGCAAGAGGCGTCACTACAGTCCCTGGTTCAAATCCAGTCTGTATCACATCCAGCTGTGATTGGGAGTCCATAACAGTGGTGCACAATAGGCCCAGTGTCGTCCGGGGTAGGCCGTCATTGTAAATAAGAATTTGTTCTTAACTGACTTGCCTTTAATCATAAAGGATTTAAAAAATCTATGCAAAGTGGAAATGCTCGCTAACAGGGCTGTAAACAAATCTGTGTATGAAAAATTTCTGAGATCTTTTATTTCAGCTCATGAAACATTGGACCTTACATGTTGCGTTTATCTTTTTGTTCAGTGTACAGTGATTTTTTTTATGAACAAAAATTATAGACCAAATATATCTTATTTTCTTCAGTGAACACAAAAAAAACTGTCCCATAGTTTTATGTATGACTTTCCATACGTCTTACGTAATACAATTGGTTTGCTGTACCAAACAGCTGCTGAAAGATGGATTTCTTGTCTTCAGTCTGAAACCTGTTGATGTTCTGAACAGACAGACTGACAGTCAGGATCACCCTGAGCGTTAACAGAGTCAGGGAAAGTAGCCACTTTTTAACATTTTTTTTTTAACAACATCTGCTTCCTATGACTTTCATTGCTTCATCATACAGTTTCATCAATAACTTTTTTTACACTGCAAAATACAACAAACTAGTATACCCCCTTCTCTGTATGCCTTATGTTATTTATTATTCACTTAAGTTATAAATTATCGACACAAAAATCCACTCAAATACAAACATCCATTCCAAGCTTGAGCATCTGAATAAAAAGCAAGATGTTGCAAACATTTTCAAAAGGTTGGGTATATATATAAAAAATAAAATAATAATAATTTTGAAAAACAATGGTGAGTTTTCTTTATTTTATAACACAGCTGAAGACTTCTTTGATTTTCAAGTTTTTTTCACACTTGATTTGAATCATAACAAAACACAATTATACATGACATTAACATAACTTATTATGGGTAGACCTATTTTTACAAAAAACTACTAAGTCACAAAAGTAAGAAATTGCCTGTCAGATGTTTTGGCTGTCCATGGCTGACTGCCAAGCTGGTGGGATTTGTACTGAATATGGAGAGGACTGTTTTGACTGGGTATTCAGAACTGATCACAGACAACAGCCACCACTGTAACACTCAGTAGCACAGGCTTTTGTGTATGTGCTTAGCACTGATCTGTGTCGGGGGTCACTCTAACATAACATTTAAACTAATAGATAGGGTGTTGGACTACATATACAGTGCATTGGGAAAGTATTTTTTCCTCATCAATCTACACACAATACCCCATAACGACAAAGCAAAAACAGGTTTTTAGAATTTTTTGCTAATTTATTTAAAAAAAAGAAAAACCGAAATATTACATTTCCATAAGTATTCAGACCCTTTACTCAGTACTTTGTTGAAGCACCTTTGGCAGCGAAGACAGCCTAGACAGTCTTCTTGACAGTCTTCTTGGGTATGATGGAACAAGCTTGGCACACCTGTATTTGGGGTGTTTCTCCCATTCTTCTCTGCATATCCTCTCAAGCTGTGTTGTCTTGGTTGTGTACTTAAGGGTCGTTGTCCTGTTGGAAGACGAACCTTCACCCCGGTCTGAGATTCTGTGCGCTCTGGAGCAGGTTTTCATCAAGGATCTCGCTGTACTTTTCTCCGTTCATCTTTCCCTCGATCCTGACTGGTCTCCCAGTCCCTGCTGCTGAAAAACGTCCCCACAGCATGATGCTGCCACCACTATGCTTCACCGTAGTAATGGTACCAGGTTTCCTCCAGATGTGACGCTTGGCATTTAGGCCAAAGAGTTCAATTTTGGTTTCATCAGACCAGAGAATCTTGTTTCTCATGGTCTGAGAGTATTTAGGTGCCTTTTGGCAAACTTCAAGTGGACTGCCATGTGCCTTTTACTGAGGATTGGCTTCTGTTTGGCCACTCTACCATACAGGTCTGATTGGTGGAGTGCTGCAGAGATGGTTGTCCTTCTGGAAGGTTCTCCCAATTCCACAGAGGAACTCTGGAGCTCTGTCAGAGTGACCATTGTTTTTTTGGTCACCTATCTGACCAAGGGCCTTCTCCCCCGATTGCTCAGTTTGGCCAGGCGGCCAGCCCTATGAAGAGCCTAGGTGGTTCCAAACTTCTTCCACTTAAGAATGATGGAAGCCATTGTGCTCTTGGGGACCTTCAATTCAGCTGAAATGTTTTGGTACCCTTCCCCAGATCTGTGCCTCGACACAATCCTGTCTTGCAGCTCTACGGATAATTCCTTTGACCTCATGGCTTGGTTTTTGCTCTGACATACACTGTCAACTGTGAGACCTATATAGACAGGTGTGTGTCTTTTCAAATCATGTCCAATCAATTGAATTTACCACAGGTGGATTCCAATCAAGTTGTAGAAACATTTCAAGGATGATCAATGGAAACAGGATGCACATGAGCTCAATTTCGAGTCTCATAGCAAAGGGTCTGAATACTTATGTAAATAAGGTATTTCTGTTTTGAATTTTTTATAAATGTGCTAACATTTCTATAAACCTCTTTTCGCTTTATCATTATGGGGTGTTGTGTGTAGACTGATGAGGGAAAACATTTATTTTAATCAATTTTAGAATAAGGCTGTAACGTAACAAAATGTGGAAAAGGTCAAGGTGTCTGAATACTTTCCGAATGCACTGTATGTTGCTGATAACGTACAGACTGTAGCTTATGGTATACTGTATAGGTAAATACTGGATCTCAGCTAGAGTTTGGATTAATATGCTCCTCTCCTGTAAGCCCTAAAACACCTCCTCAAAACTCAGAGGATAAATGTAGATTAGGAGACATTCAAGACCTGTGTCTCTGAGTGCAACACAGCACCGTTGTGTTGTCTTTTGCTCAGATCAGTCAGCCTATTAAAGATTGTATTGATCTAAAACTCACTGGTTTAATGTAATCTTCCCTCTGTTCCACTCAGTAATGGCCAACATGTTGTTGATGGACCAGACAGACATGGTCATTTGGACAGGATATGTGAAGCACTTTGAATACCTAAGAGGGATGCTGTATGCTTGAATCCAATGGGGTGCTGCTATACGCATAACTTATTGGTTTGGAGATGGCTATCCATACCACTGCTATTTTAAAGAATGTGACTGAACAAAGATGTGTGACATCAATTGTATGAGTTTGTGTGTCTGGCTGTTAAAATCTTGTGGTCTGTGGGTGTGTAGTGAGTGTGTAGTGAGTGTGATGATGACACATATTTAAGCTATAAGGCCCGTGTGGGTTGTGGTATAAGGCCAATATACTACGGCTAAGGGAGGTACGGCTAAGGGCTGTTTGTATGCACAACGCAACGCAGAGTGCTAGGATACAACCCTCAGCTGTGGTATATTGGCCATATACCACATACCCCCAAGGTGCCTTATTGCTATTATAAACTGGTTATCAACGTAATTAGAACAGTAAAAATAAATGTTTTGTCATACCCGTGGTATATGGTCTGATTTACCACGGCTTTCAGCCAATCAGCATTCAGGGCTCGATCCGCCCAATTTATAACAGCAGATAGACCGCAACTGAGAGACGCCGTAAACAATACATTTAAGATCTGTCTGTCTGATTCAGACTTTTCAGTGACAACCAACACAACAAGCCACAGAATTCAACAACACAACACTCTGTACAAACATCAGCCCTCTTTAGGTTGAAGTTGCTCTTTTCCCGGTCGTGGATGTTGTTGCCATTGGAGGTTGTTGCCATGACAATGCTGCCTTCTCCTTTAAGGTTTGGTGCCCCGGGCCCCGGGCCCTCTTACACAGATATCTCATAGGTGGTGCCACCCACCCCGGTCACCTTTTTGACATTACTGTGGCGGCTAGGGCTGAGAGGGTTGCCCTGGGCACTGGAGCTGTTGGGCCCTAGATGGCAGTCCGTTTGCCCATTCACTTTACTTTGCATCATGGCCTCTCTGAATGGGTAGAGAAAAACAAGAGGGCATAGTTATTTGAAAGTGAGAACTAACTTTGCTTTAGATAGAACCCCCCCCCCCTGCACATGGATTATAAAACACAGAAAGTGTGTATTGTTCTTGCATGCATGTTCTGGTGATGTTAGTAGTTGGTGTTATGTCCCAGGAGCATGCTTGATGGAAATGACCATGACACTAGTTAGAGTAATGAAACACATGCCAGTGTCCCTGCTGGTACTAGCGTAAATTACCATGAGTGTTGTATTCATGACCCCAAAATCTGTATGAAATGTTATGAAACAAGGGCTAAGGTAGGTTGGGTTAGAGCGCGGTTGCATGGTGCGGTGGGCCTCGCGGGGCATGGAGTGGCGACACAGCTACATTTGTGTGGCAGAAAGAGAGTTCTACATTATTATTCTGAAATGAATTCCATGGAAGCTGTGCCGTTTCCATGTGTCTTTTGTTTCCCTTTGGAAATGAGTTGTAAACAGGAAGTGGGAAGGAAATCGACTGTGTGTGAATTGTGGTGTCTTTTCCTGTTCAATAAAATATGATAAAAGAAGACATAAGGGGTAAGCCGATAGATAGTGTGTCGTTAGTGATGTTGTGGGTTTGTATGGAGTTTCTGTAGGTGGTGAAAACATGCATAGAGAGACGTAAATGTTAATGTTGCCCTCCCAGATGGAAGGGATGCGACAGGAGGGAAATAAGCATGCAAACAGAAGGAAATGATCGTGGGGTAATGGAACTTTATTCATCCGAAAGACAGATCATTTAGAAAAATACAAAAGTGGACTCCTATGAAGGCACAACATTTAAATCCAGTAACATACACAGTACTTCATTTGGATGAAAGGGTATAATATCTCAAATATACTGTATGTACACAGCACAGGAGGCTGCTGAGGGGATGATAATAACAATAATAACAATAATAATAATAACCACAGGAGGTTAGTGACACTTTAACTGGGGAGAACGGCTCATAATAATGTGAGCGGCGCAAATGGAATGGCATCAAACACCTGGAAACTATGTGTTTGATGTATTTGATACCATTCCACCAACTCCGCTCCAGTCATTGCCACGAGCCCGTTCTCCCTAATTAATGTGCCACCAACCTCCTGTGGTATATAGAATAGACATGTTAACACCTAGCCTAAGCTCTCTGAGGCTAATTACTCATCCTGTGTGGGGGGGGGGGGGGGGGGGGGGACTTGAGCCCATACACTGCTAGTTTCTTCCCAGTCAGCCAGCAGGGCTTCCTGTGGAGACTGAGGTCTGTATCCAGCCCCATTTCATGCACCCCAGAAGACGTTAGGAGGACGTTAGGATTCATACCTTGGGCCACCCAGGCGGGGTGAGTCTGTCCTCTCCAGGGCATGGATAAAGGAGAGTTTCTGGTGGGTGTAGGAGGGGGATTGGGGCATGGCGGGGGAGTGGTGGGGCTGATGGGCTGGGGAGCGGTAGGAGGGCTCGGAGGCCCTTCCTCCCTGCATGCTGCTGTCAGTGTGCAAGGAGCTGGAGGAAGTCCTGGGGGCACGTACCAGAGAGGAGCCACCAGAGGAGCGCAGCACGGGGGTCCGCGGCCCGTAGCTCACCACCCCCATCAGGTTGTCCCTGGAGCCTCCATAGGCCGGGGGTGTGGGGCCTTTGGAGCTCGGGCCCCGGGGCCCGTCTGGGTAGCAGGCGCTAGGAGGCAGGCCGTACCCTCCAGGGCTGTCAAACATGCCTGAGTCCTGAGCCTGATTATAGGCCTGAGCCTGAGAGTGTCCCCCGTGGTGCAGCAGCAGCTTCTCCTTCTCCTCCATCTCCTTACGCTCCTGGATGGATGCCATGATGGTTTTGGAGAGGTTGTCATAGCGCACCGGGGACGGGTCCCGGTCCCGGGGGGACTGCCTGCTCATGCTCATCCCTACCCCCCTGGAGCCCAACATGGGACTGAAGCTAGGGGGGACCTGCTGCCTCTGGCTCTGCAGTTCAGGCCCCCGCACATGGCACATTTTGGTTGGCAGGTAGGGTGTGTGGAAGCCCATAGAGGGCATACCGGGGTGGGCCATGCACTCTGCCTCTGTGGCTGGGGAAATGCTGGGGTTGAGCAGGCTGTCGTAGGAGAGGCTGCCGTTACGGTTGGACAGTGTGTTGGGGGAGAAGACGCTCTTGTAGGGGGTGGAGGTGGCGGTCTCGGGCTGCAGGGTAGGCAGCTGGCCCTTGTCCCTGCGCTGGTGGGCCTGCTTCAGGCTGAGGGAGCGGGAGTTGATGAGGTAGGAGTCCAGCTGCAGTGGGGAGGACTGGAAGGTACGGTGGAGAGGGGCATTGTGGTAGTCAGGCAGGTCCAGGTTGGGCTCTGAGCGGTAGTCAACGTGGCAACGGCCCTCCTCCAAGATGGCTGACGCCTTACGGTGGTCATCTGGCATTACAATCTGACAAGACAAAACAACACAGAAGTAGTGAGAAATATGACTGGATTATTATTTTGACTAGCCATATTATAATAAAAAGGGTTTTATTATATTTCACATTCGCAACTGTGCAGGAATACAGTAAAATACTGGGAAAGCCTGTTTGCGATTACTATCAAATTCAGTCATTTAGTCTGACCTTCTCCCCTGCTGCGTTGTAGTGGACTTTAGGGATGGTGCCGAACGAGGGCCGGTACTTGTACATGGCCGGGGTTGAGGGGTGGGTCTTGCCAGTTAGGGAACTATCTAGAAGGGTAGGACAGAGAGGACAATGTTACTGTGTGAGAGAGAGCCAAACAGTCATCAGATCCCAGCACAACAATCCGCCTGTTGTCTGTTCAAATGATGTAAGCATCCAAATTCATGGTGTTAGAATTGATAGTGTTGTCATCAGAGCCTTTCACGGCTCATTATGCTGTGAAAGTCTTTCCCTCAGTTCAAGCTAGGATCTTGGAAAGG
Organism: Oncorhynchus mykiss; assembly: GCF_057628025.1. Classification (NCBI taxonomy): domain Eukaryota; kingdom Metazoa; phylum Chordata; class Actinopteri; order Salmoniformes; family Salmonidae; genus Oncorhynchus; species Oncorhynchus mykiss. Next base: position 35,647,949 of record NC_143027.1, on the reverse strand, counting down.
CAAACAGGAAAGAATAGACATTCAGCAACTAACAATATACAGACAAACATCATTAGAAATCATCCTTGCATTGAAATCCTTGCTTTTATTTTTTTTAGCACAACAGACAGTTGATATGTCCCACCAATGTTGTCAGGTATATCTTATGGCTCTGGCAGTGATTTTGTCATTGCAAATAATGCAGTAACATAAAACACCACCAAGTGGCAGTAGAGCTACAGTGGGGGGAAAAAAGAAACAGGAAGGTCCATACAATGAAACATGACATTCACTGAGTGTACAAAATCCTAATATTGGGTTGCTGAATGGCACGCATACACAGTCCATTTCTCAAAGCTTAAAAATCCTTCTTTAACCCGTCGCCTCCCCTTCATCTACACTGATTGAGGTGGATTTAACAAGTGACATCAATAAGGAGATCATAGCTTTCACTTGGATTCACCTGGTCAGTCTATGTCATGGAAAGAGCAGGTGTTCCTAATGTTTTGGACACTCAGTGCTGATGTAGCCTTATACATACCATTGCAGTGCATGGGGAAAAAAACCTGCAGTGTATGTCATGTTTTGTAGCATGTTGTACTACAGTACCCATAATGCTCTGCAACTATATCCGGTTTATCTTACTAGACTGTTCAAATAAAATAAAATAAAATGTTACTTGTCACATGCGCTGAATACATCCTTACTGTGAAATGCTTACTTACAAGCCCTTAACCAACATTGCAGTTCAAGAAATAGAGTTAAGAAAATATTTTCTAAATAAAATAAAGTAAAAAATAAAATAAATAAATGAAAAGATAATTAAAAGCGAGTAGCAGCAGTGTAAAAACAAAGGGGGGGGGGGGGGGGGGGGGTCAATGTAAATAGTCCGGGTGGCCATTTGATTAATTGTTCAGCAGTCTTATGGCTTGGTGGTAGAAGCTGTTAAGGAGCCTTTTGGACCTAGACTTGGCGCTTCGGCACTGCTTGCCGTGACTTGGGTGACTGGAGTCTTTGACTATTTTTGGGCCTTCCTCTGACACCGCCTAGTATATAGGTCCTGGATGGCAGGAAGCTTGGCCCCAGTGATGTATTGGGCCGTACGCACTACCCTCTATAGCGCCTTACGGTCAGATACTGAGCAGTTGCCATACCAGGCGGTGATGCAACCGGTCAGGATGTTCTCGATGGTGCAGCTGTAGAACCTTTTGAGGATCTGGGGACCCATGCCAAATCTTTTCAGTCTCCTGGGGGGGAAAAGGTGTTGTCATGCCCTCTTCACGACTGTCTTGGTGTACTTGGACCATGATTAGGTGTGGACACCAAGGAACTTGAAACTCTCAACCTGCTCCACTACAGCCCCGTCGATGTGAATGGGGGCCTGTTCGGCCCACCTTTTCCTGTAGTCCACAATCATCTCCTTTGTCTTTCTCACATTGAGGTAGAGGTTGTTGTTCCTAAAGCTAACACTGTGGTGTCCCATCTCCTTTTTTATTTAACCTTTATTTAACCTTTTTTTAACCTTTATTTAACTAGTCAAGTCGGTTAAGAACAAATCCTTATACAATGGTAACAGAAGCAAGGGGCAAAACTGTCAAACCTTTACTATAGCCCACTCTCAATAGCTTGTTCACTTAAAAGGTTGATTTAGCACAAAAAGGCAGTCATTCATATGGACAGGATCCTTCAGATAAATATTCATATTCTTTTCACCTTCTTCTACGGCAGAATTCCACCTAGAATACAGTAACATAGAGAGGGAGTGATTCATGCTGTAATTATCTCCTCACATTCCCCTGAACACATCTCACACACACTCACAGTCTGGAGCAGATTCACTGAACCAGGCCCGCTCACGACAAATTACACCTAATTTCTCCTCGCTGATGAAGAGTCCTGCCACACTGGAGTTCATTCATCAAGCCCAACTATCTATATAAGTCATGACTCTAGCACTCAAATGAGATGGAGCACTTTTAAGGGGCCAGAGAGAGCAGTTTGGTTCAAAACACCAGAGAGAGAAAGGAGAGAAGGTGAAAGAAAGAGGGCGAGAGAGAGGGGGATAGAGAGGGCGAGAGAGAGGGGGATAGAGAGGGGGATAGAGAGGGTGAGAGAGAGGGCGAGAGAGAGGGCGAGAGAGAAGGCGAGAGAGAGGGCGAGAGAGAGGGGGATAGAGGGTGAGAGAGGGCGAGAGAGAGGGGGATAGAGGACGAGAGAGAGAGAGAGAGAATGAGAGAGAGAGAGAGAGATACACACAGAAAAAGAGAGAGAGAGGAATGTGATGATTTTGCATAGAGTGCTCATTACGTGCTACTTGCCTTTGCTGGATGTCAGCTGGCTCTTCAGCTGGTTGTAGCGGTCTGCTTTGGGGGGCAGCGGGGGCTGGGTGTCTAGGCCTTTATCATCCAAGGCCAGGCCATCCAGACTGATCTTTGACTGGAGTGGGGGGAGGACGAAGGGACGAGGAGTTTAATGTGGTCTTTAAAGTCAACAGCAGGTGGAGGAACAGAATGGGGAATAGGTCTAGGGATAGGACTGGGGACAGGGCAGGGTACAGGACAGGGAATAAGGCTAGGAATTAAGTAAAGACACTGACTAGGAATAGTTCAGTTGAAGAGGACTGGAAAAATGACTAGGGGAAAGAAGGAGAATAGGACTGGGAATAAAACTGTGGATAGAACAGGGCATAAGACTAGACAACGAAGACTGTTGTGTCTACTGAATGTACTGAATCTTACTTTAGACCGGAGGATACTGGTGTGGATCCCGTTGTCGCTGACCTTGATGCTGATCTGTCTGTCAGAGATGTCTGGTCTGATGAAGGGGGGCTGGATGGAGACAGGGGGCTTCTTCCTGGGGTCCACACCTGTGTACCTGTATAGAGGAGAGGAGAGACAAGAGTTGACTTATCATATGAGAGTTATGTGACAATGACAGAATATGGCAAGACAGCACAAACAGATCTGGGACTCAGGCTATACGGGGGTATTGGGGGCGGCTTCGATGGCTGATAACGATTAGACCAAAACTGTTTCATCCCCACCCGGGTAACGTCTCTCTGTGGCTATCTACACTGTTCATTTTAGCAGTGTAATATCTCCCAAAAGGTATTTTTAATCTGGCTGCTGAATATGCGAATATGCGAAAGTGTGTTTGTGCTGTGCTTGATTTCCCCTTCACTGTTGTTCTACAAAGTGATTCAATTCTCCAAGCCATCTGCCTTCCCCCAGGGGTAGCTGGCTTCATCCAGGCAGAACAGGACACACCACACACATACACACACATAGCCACACATACGCATACGCACAAAAGCACGTACAAGCGTCTCACTTTGGACATTGTCGCAGTTCTGTCTCAGCTGTCCACTCAGAATGATTACAACAGAATTGGTACCGTAGCATCCCCCTGGTCGACTTTTTAATGGTCAGTCTGCCCAGCTCCCACCAAAACCCACACCCCCTTCACGTAGGAATCCATGTCCTCCTTACCTGGGCACCAAGGGAGCACACAGGACATACTTGATGTTGCCACAGCAACCCTGCGTGAAGGGATTTACTCCTCCGCGGAACTTGCCCGTCACCTGAGGAACAGAATGCGTTGTTAGAGTGGGAGGAAGAGGAGACCCGAGGCCAGAACACACACACACACACACACACACACACACACACACACACACACACACACACACACACACACACACACACACACACACACACACACACACACCTAGAACTAGCTAGCGGATTTGAGTTGGGAAGTGAAGATGCAATGCTGATATTTTGTCCTGTACGATACATGATATAATGTACTGTATGTGAGTGTGTGTCTGTGTCCCCGTAAGTTGCTCTTGGGCGGGCCCCGTCTCACCTGTTCGTTAGTGGTGCGACCTCTGGCGACAAGGACCATATGGAAGCCTGTCAGGCCCATGACTGGAATGAAGAAGAGCCCTGCTATACACATCACCACCAGACTGGGCACACACAGTCAAGGCATGCACACCATTTTCTGGACCCATTTTAGCAGCTGCAAACCAACCAGCACTGCCAACAATGACCGTATGGCTGTCATCAATGGCCGTATGGCTGCAACTGAGCCATTCAGACAACCCTTTTAGAGGAACAGGCATTTCTGTACACAACAATCAAACATTTTCATACTTCACCAGCAGGGATGTGGTTCATCTGTCAAACCATACAAAATGAGGGGTTCCAGTCTAGTGGTCTATCTTAATGCTTAGACACACTTTTCCACCAGGCCCTTCAGAACAGAACACAAAAGGCACTAGTTATGTTATGGGTGAAATAAGACCCGGCTGGCGGCAGTGTGGAAGGATACGTGATGGTAGTGTGCAGCGTGCCCAGCCGCTCCATGTGGTGCAGCACGAACAGTAGGCCGAAGGAGAACACGCCGACCATGTGGATGCTTAGCGACAGCAGGAACAGGAAGAAGTAACGGTAGTTCCTGCGTCCGATGCAGTTGTTCACCCAGGGGCAGTGGTGGTCAAAGTCCTGAGGAGGGACAGAGAGATGGATGGGTGTTAGACGATGGTCATAGGGCAGAGTGGAGATGAGCAAGATCAGACTCTATACTACATGATGAAGCTCTTCGGTGCATTCAAACACTCAACAGAGATGGTTCGATCAATTCCATAACCTCTGATTGCAAGTCCGATTTCTGAGGTCAGTAAGTTGCTCTTGGGCGGGCCCCGTCTCACCTGTTCGTTAGTGGTGCGACCTCTGGCGACAAGGACCATATGGAAGCCTGTCAGGCTTTTTTTATGAGAATCTAATTTAGCTGCCTTTGATGTCGTTTTTGGTTGCAGTTGAGTATCCACTGAAGAACACTGCATCGTTGGAAGTGGAAGTTGTTTGGCTGACATATAGTAGGCTACCTCACAACCTTCAGTTCAAAGTCAGATTTGACCTCTTTCATGGAGTGTTAGACTGTACATGAAAGAGCGAGGCAGAGCCACATCAGTAGGTTACTGGGGGAAGCGACACAGCTGGAGAATGCCACTTCAAATGGGAAAAAAAAGTTATGAAACCAATATTCTATATTACGTGAATACAGCTTGGATATATGGTGTAAAACATGATGGAAATCCAACAATGAATCATATTGTTCACAGACAGTTGATTTAAAGGTCTTATCTGTGAAAACATACCAGTCAGTTGAAGTGGACACAAATAGCAACAAGGCTAACAGCACATTGTACTGTGAACAGCTGATTACTGGGCGTTTGAGTGCGTGTGGCTTACCTCCACGCAGTTGTCACACACGCTGCAGTGGGAGCAGCGGGGCGGTCTGTAGAAGTGACAGGTGGCACACCACTTCATCCGGACCTGAATTCCCTTGATCTCCACGTTCTTGTAGAGAGGCGCCCGGAAATCATCGTCCTTGTCCTCGTCCTCCTCCGCTGTGCCGCAGGGTGAGAATACACACACCATTAGCAGGAAAGTACACTCACTCACACACACACACACACACACACACACACACACACAAATCTGATTTATATGATTCCATTTGACAGGGGCAACAGGAGGTAGACTTAAATAAGCTAGCTCCCATGGTTAGCTGTCTGTACAAATGTACATTTTATAGACACAATGCACTCTGTAGCCCACACATTTGGCATTTAAACAAGGTAGTGAACAGTAATGTTTAAAGCCCAGGAGGCTGGCATTCAGAGAATGACTCAAAATCCCATTCCAGCCACACCGCTGGTCATTACACCGCTGGTCATTACACCGCTGGTCATTGCACCGCTGGTCATTGCACCGCTGGTCATTACACCGCTGGTCATTACACCGCTGGTCATTGCACTGCTGGTCATTACACCGCTGGTCATTGCACTGCTGGTCATTACACCGCTGGTCATTACACCGCTGGTCATTACACCGCTGGTCATTACACCGCTGGTCATTGCACCGCTGGTCATTGCACCGCTGGTCATTGCACCGCTGGTCATTACACCGCTGGTCATTGCACCGCTAGCCATTACACCGCTGGTCATAGCACTGCTGGCCATTACACCGCTGGTCATTACACCGCTGGTCATTGCACCGCTGGTCATTGCACCGCTGGTCATTGCACCGCTGGTCATTACACCGCTGGTCATTACACCGCTGGTCATTGCACCGCTGGTCATTACACCGCTGGTCATTACACCGCTGGTCATTACACCGCTGGTCATTACACCGCTGGTCATTGCACCGCTGGTCATTACACCGCTGGTCATTACACCGCTGGTCATTGCACCGCTGGTCATTGCACCGCTGGTCATTACACCGCTGGCCATTACACCGCTGGTCATTACACCGCTGGTCATTGCACCGCTGGTCATTGCACCGCTGGTCATTACACCGCTGGTCATTGCACCGCTGGTCATTACACCGCTGGTCATTACACCGCTGGTCATTGCACCGCTGGTCATTACACCGCTGGTCATTACACCGCTGGTCATTACACCGCTGGTCATTACACCGCTGGTCATTGCACCGCTGGTCATTACACCGCTGGTCATTGCACCGCTGGTCATTACACCGCTGGTCATTGCACCGCTGGTCATTGCACCGCTGGTCATTGCACCGCTGGTCATTACACTGCTGGTCATTTCACCGCTGGTCATTACACCGCTGGTCATTTCACCGCTGGTCATTACACCGCTGGTCATTACACCGCTGGTCATTACACCGCTGGTCATTTCACCGCTGGTCATTACACCGCTGGTCATTACACCGCTGGTCATTGCACCGCTGGTCATTACACCGCTGGTCATTACACCGCTGGTCATTACACCGCTGGTCATTACACCGCTGGTCATTGCACCGCTGGTCATTACACCGCTGGTCATTGCACTGCTGCGGTCGTTCGGAAAAAGTACATTTCCACAGGTTTAGTGGATCTTTGCACAACTAGCCACTTTAGGCTTAGTGAAATATTCATATTTCTATGCGGAGTCTATTGCTCCGGAGAGAGATGGAACATAACACGTGATGTCTTTCAGTTCATCAAAGAGCCCATTCAACCTGAAGGAGGATCATCACGGGGCTCCTTCTAAATACACATATTACAGTCCCCCCCCCCGTTCAATACCTGGAGGGAGACGAAAAAGAACAAATACACTCTGAACACACACACACATCCTACTGGGAGACATATCTGTTGTTCTGAGTCTTAGATTTAAAAAGGTAACGGACTGAGAAACTGAATGAAAACATCTCCCCTGCAGCCTGCTCTTTCAAAACAATCCTCAGCAGACATATTAATGAGAGGCTTTATCATCCAATAAACAATAGAAGGCTTTATATTTAAAGGCCTTATATTACAGAATAATATCAGCCTTTATATTTGAACTTGGTAGCCACATTCACTGTACCGGTCAAAAGTTTGGACACACCGACTCATTCAAGGGGTTTTCTTTGTTTGAACTATTTTCTACATTGTAGAACAATGGTGAAGACATCAAAACTATGAAATAACACATGGAATTATGTAGTAACCAAAAAAGTGTTAAACAAATCTAAATATATTTTGTATTTGAGATTCTTCAAAGTAGATACCCTTAGCCTTGATGACAGCTTTGCACACTCTTGGCATTCTTTCAACCAGCTTCACCTGTAATGCCTTTCCAACAGTCTTGAAGGAGTTCCCACATATGATGAGCACGTGTTGGCTGCTTTTCCTTCACTCTGCGGTCCAACTCATCCCAAACCATCTTAATTGGGGTTGAGGTCGGGTGATTGTGGAGACCAGGTCATCTGATGCTGCACTCCATCACTCTTCTTCTTGGTCAAGTAGAACTTACACAGCCTGGAGGTGTGTTGGGTCATTGTCCTGTTGAAAAACAAATGATAGTCCCACTAAGCGCAAACCAGATGGAATGGTGTATCGCTGCAGAATGCTGTGGTAGCCATGCTGGTTAAGTGTGCCTTGAATTCTAATTCTAAATCACTGACAGTGTCACCAGTCAAGCACCCCCACACCATCACACCTCTTCCTCCATGCTTCACTTTGGGAACCACAGATGCGTAGATCATCTGTTCACTTACTCTGCGTCTCACAAAGACACGACGGTTGGAACCAAAAATCTCCAATTTGGACTCATCAGATCAAAGGACAGATTTCCACCGGTCTAATGTCCATTGCTCCTGTTTCTTGGCCCAAGCAAGTATCTTCTTCTTATTGGTGTCCGTTAGTAGTGGTTTCTTTGCAGAAATTTGAACATGAAGGCCTGATTCACGCACGTCTCCTCTGTACAATTGATGTTGAGTGTCTGTTACTTGAACTCTGTGAAGCATTTATTTGGGCTGCATTTTCTGAGGTGCAGTTAACTCTAATGAACTTATCCCCTGCAGTAGAGGTAACTCTGGGTATTCCTTTCCTGTGGCGGTCCTCATGGGAGCCAGTTTCATCATAGCACTTGATGGTTTTTGCGGCTGCACTTGAAGAAACTTTCAAAGTAGTTGAAATGTTCCGGATTGACTGACCTTCATGTCTTGAAGTAATGATGGACTGTAATTTCTCTTTGCTTATTTGAGCGGTCCTTGACACAATATGGATTGGTCTTTCACCAAATAGTGCTATCTTCTGTATACCACCCTTACCTTGTCACAACACAACTGATTGGCTCAAACGCATTAAGAAGGAATGAAATTCCACAAATTAACTTTTAACAAGACACACCTGTTAATTGAAATGCATTCCAGGTGACTACCTCATGAAGCTGGTTGACAGAATGCCAAGCGTGTGCAAAGCTGTCATCAAGGCAAACGGCGGCTACTTTGAACAATGTCAAATATAAAATATATGTAGATTTGTTGAATACTTTTTTGGTTACTACATGATTCCATATGTGTTATTTCATAGTTTTGATGTCTTCCATATTAATCTACAATGTAGAAAATAGTACAAATAAAGAAAAGCCCAGGAATGAGTAGGTGTGACCAAACCTTGGACGGGTACTGTACGTCATACATGATTCACACCAATTACAGAGAAGGTCACAACACTCCTAGAAGCAGGGATTTAGCTGCAGTTTGTGGAGGCAGAAGTTGTACAATTATCCATGTGGCCACAGGCATCTCACTATAGTGGGCATACGTTTCTCTCTGTAACACTCGACCTCTCTCTATAAAACTACTGCTGCTCTCCCCTCGATCTCCATAGCAACCACAGTGAGGAGAGACCAGAAGGACACTGTCATTTCAGGGACATAAACAGTGACCTGGCTGTGCCATATGAGCCCTAGTAATTGTTACCTGTTTATGGGGGGAAGATCATTTCTTAAAGACACGTGCTTATCATTTTACAAGCACAACCACCATACAAGCACGTTACAACCATCAGGTGTAAATGGACCGCATTCAACGATCATTACTAAACATAGGGGCCGGGCTGTCCACCAGGAGAATGCATTGGGGACATATGATGTGCCACAGCGCAGATTATACAGTGGACGACACACACACACACACACACACACACACACACACACACACACACACACACACACACACACACACACACACACACACACACACACACACACACACACACACACACACACACACACACACACACACACACACACACACACACACACACACACACACACACACACACAGTTCCCTTCCTTTACTGTTACTAACAGCTGACTGCAAGTACTGGCAGTCATTTTCCTAAGGCGGCAGCGGACATCTTTAGCCTCGACCAGGGCTTGGTCACTCAGTCACAGGCCTGTATGTAATGCACAGCCTGGTGCAGAGAGGGCACAGTTATTTTCTCCAAAAGGTTGTCTTTTTGAGCTAATGGGTACTGAGAAAACAGAGATGAGAGAGCGAGCGAGAGAGAGCGAGAGAGAGAAAGAGAGAGAGACCCATTTATCTCATACAGACCAATACTGTCAGTGGTAAGGGGCACTGACCTCTGGGGAAGACTCCAGGGTCCATGAAGGTAGCCATGCTGAAGTTGGCCAGCACAAAGAGGAAGACGACGCCATTGTAGAGAGGCACACCGGGGGAGATCGCTTTGGTCAACCAGGGGCACCTGCAGAGGAAAGAGAGAGAGGACAGCCGTTAGGATCCTCCACTCATAGTTCATTCATTATTGACGTACCAAACATGTATGCACACTTGGATGCGCACAAACGTGCACGCACAGAGACATACACACACACACACACACACACACACACACACACACACACACACACACACACACACACACACACACACACACACACATACACATACACACACACACAAACACACACACACACATATTGTCGAATACCGATAAATACTGATAGAGGCATGTAATCAGCCTTTGAAATTAGGGATGGAGGGAGGGGATGCAAATAGGTGACTGCTGCACGCCCCTCCCCCACCCCATCACCTCAACCACACACGCCACCTCACATAGTCTCACCCACACACAGTCAGCAGTGCAAACAAGATTTTCAGCATCTTTAATCCCACGCAAATGGGAAAACAGCAAGCCTTGCAAAAAGGCGGACAAAAGGCGGTGTAAAAGCTGGAATTGCTTCTTCGCCTCTCGAAATTCAGAAATAATAGCAATGGCTTTATCAGCTATGCATGGGACAGATCAGATCTCCTCTCAGCCTCAGATATGTCAATGAGAGATGATTACACATGAGGACAGGACTGTACTGGAGTCCAGAGCTGCGCTATACTACAATGTCTAACATTTCCTGGAATTAGAGAGGAAGTTGCAGACAAATAGACTGGACAGGGAGACAGACAGACAGACAGTTGGCAGAGGTAGTGTGTTGCTGTTGTGGTTGGTACACACAACCTAACATGCTACCTCACTACATAAGGCTCCAGGGTTTTCCAGAAATCCTGTTTGAAAGATTGCTGGAATCAGGAGGGAATTAACAGAAAATCTCTGAATCCCCAAACTGGGATTTATGGAAAACCTAGTCCAGGACTAAAACCGAATCACTTAGACATTTTGTGTGTCAAGCTTGACTTTATCCACAGGCTTATTCATCATCACGTACTGGGAAATATGCACAGATACCTGCAACAATGCTACTTTCAAGAATAACAATTCCAATTTTTTAGCACTGCTCTCTTTTTCAATGGATATGTGGTCTGAAATGTCAAGACATTGTATTGACCCAGGAAAGGTCTCTATGCCTCATCGTTTCTGCAGGGTCTCCCTCTAGAGGCCCACCTGAGCCACAATGCAGAGCCTGTTAACTGTAGTCAGCCATAGACAGAAAGTAAGAAAGAAAGACTGGGTTTTATGTGGCTGTAAATGAGTGAGTGGTGTTAGTGTACACAACATTAATAAATTACATGTCTCCTGGGGGAGGCAGCGGTTTCGAGGAAGCGCCTCTTCGATCATGCCCGCTCGATCAGCGTTACTGCTTTACACACACAGTGCACACATACTGTATGTACACACACACACACACACACACACACACACACACACACACACACACACACACACACACACACACACACACACATGCACACAGCAACGAATTCCTGGTATCTGCTCATGGTGACGATCCTCATGGTGACGACCAAGGAGGGCAGTATAGGGAGAGAGGGAGAAAGAGTCATATAGGAGTACAGTCCACTGGTCGAACCCCTGCCTTGCTTTAACCTAACAATAACAATAATAATAATAATAATGATTAAACATACAGCCTAGAGCTTTACAGTGGTTTAATGTGTGTGACCCAGTTTGGCCTTTGACATAACCCATTGGCAATGGTGTGGGTATGTGTGTGTGTGTGTGTGTGTGTGTGTGTGTGTGTGTGTGTGTGTGTGTGTGTGTGTGTGTGTGTGTGTGTGTGTGTGTGTGTGTGTGTGTGTGTGTGTGTGTGTGTGTGTGTGTGTGTGTGTGTGTGTGTGTGTGTGTATAAGCACCTGTGTGTGTGAGAGAGTGACCCAGCTCGACATTTAACCCCCCCGTCTGCTATAGTGAAACTAACCGTGGCGGTCCGAGTCAAACACTGTCACAGGGTGAGACAGTACAGCTGTGGCCGGCTGGCTAGCTGGCTGGATGGCCTATGCAGATGCAAACAAGAGTAAAACAATCCAGAGCTTTGTCTGTCAGTGTACTGCATGAGGATAGAACACAAACAGCAGCCAGGGATGCAGGGGAAAAGTTAGGTTAGTCAGCCCCACCAATACTAATGATCTCTCCTCTCACATAACAACACCATACAGTACTTAGCCTACTCACTTCTAACAACATGGGTTCAGTTGGGGGGTAACAGAACATAGATTGACTAAGTTCTACCAAATGAACTTGGGAGACATTAGTTTAGCTTCAAATAAATGATCAGGGACAAGTAACACATTTTACCAGCTGTTCCCCCACCAATAAAATCCCTGGACTACGAATGATGTGTTTTGCCCACAGTGATAAGAACAAGGAGAGAGCCAAACAAAGCACAACCGTTTCAGCTGAAAGAGCATTTTAAGAGCCCAGGAGCAGACCACACAATGGGCGGAAAATGTGATTCAGAGACATTTGTTAATTAAGTGGCAACAAAGCCAATCACCAGTCTGTTTTACAGTAAACATAGGCACAATGCTAAATATAGCAAGTTGTCAAAAGTTTAAATGAAGTTTTCCCTGCTTTGGCGACTAACTGAACCTATTTTACCTATATACCTATAACCTCTTGAGTGTAGGGGGCAGTATTTTGATGTTTGGATGAAAAACGTACCCAAATGAAACTGCTTATTTCTCAGGCAGTTTTCTCAGATTTCTCAGAATCTAGAATATGCATATAATTGTCAGATTAGGATAGAAAACATTCTAAAATTTCCAAAACTGTCAAAATATTGTCTGTGAGTATAACAGAACTGATATTGCAGGCGAAAACCTGAGGAAAATCCAACCAGGAAGTGCCTAAGAGAAACGAATCTCCCTGTTCCATTGCATGCCTATCCTCCATTTAAAGGGATATCAACCAGATTCCTTTTCCTATGGCTTCCACATGGTGTGAAGAGTCGTTAGACATAGTTTCCGGCTTTTATTTTGAAAAATGAGCGAGAAAGATCACATCGTGTTATTGGATGGCTGGGTGCCAGCAGCGTTTTGCATGCGCCAACAGAGTGGAGCAGACATTTTCTCTCTCTCTCCTATTGAAGAAGCTACAGTCCGGGTTGAAATATTATTGATTATATATTGTAAAAACAACCTGAGGATTGATTATAAAAAATGTTTCACATGTTTCTACAAACTTTACGGATACTATTTGGAATTTGTCTGCCCCGTCGTGACCGCTCGAGCCTGTGGATTTCTGAACATAACGCGCCAACCAAATGGAGGTATTTTGGATATAAAAATAATCTTTATGGTACAAAAGGAACATTTGTGTAACTGGGAGTCTCGTGAGTGCAAACATCCGAAGATCAAAGGTAAGCGATTCATTTTATTGCTTTTCTGACTTTCGTGACCAATCTACTTTGCTGCTAGCTGTTTGTAATGTTTTGTCTGCTGAGAGAGATGTCCTTCCATAAACGCTTGGTATGCTTTCGCCGAAAAGCTTTTTTGAAATCTGACACGCCAGGTGGATTAACAATAAGCTAGACTGTGTTTTGCTATATTGCACTTGTGATTTCATGAAAATTAAATATTTGTAGTAATTTAATTTGAATTTGGCGCTCTGCAATTCAGCGGATGTTGACGAAAGTGATCCCGCTAAAGGGATGGGTGCATCAAGAAGAACCTGTTAGGGGGCAGTATTTTCATTTTTGGAAAAAAAACATTCTCGTAGTAAACGGGATATTTTGTCAGGACAAGATGCTAGAATATCATATAATTGACAACTTAGGATAGAAAACACTCTAAAGTTTCCAAAACTGTAAAAATATTGTCTGTGAGTATAACAGAACTGATGTTGCAGGCGAAAGCCTGAGAAAAATCCAATCCGGAAGTGCCCATGTTTTGAAAGCGCTGCGTTCCAATGAGTCCCTATTGAGCAGTGAATGGGCTATCAACCAGACTAGCTGGACAAAATGCTATGCTAGGCTATCGATAAACTTACACAAATGCTTGTCTAGCTTTGGCTGTAAAGCATATTTTGAAAATCTGAGATGACAGGGTGATTAACAAATTTAATTTATGATTTTCATGAATAGGAATATTTTCTAGGGATATTTATGTCTGTTGCGTTATGCTAATTAGTGTCAGGCGATGATTACGCTCCCGCATGCAGGAGTCACTAGAGGTCAGGGAGTCCCACTGACACCAGGGTCTCTTTTGCTAGGGAGCCCTGCATTTTACAATTACACAACAAATTACACATAGGAAATACACCAGAAAGCAATACAAAGAGAATACAAAAATACTAAACACACTCATGAAAAACAATCCCATTCCTCAAAGAGGTCTTCAAAGGCACCAATGCATCCAATTGTGGGGAACTCTGAAGATTGTTCCGTACATGAGTTGCAAAACCTGTCACCCATGATAAAACTAAGTGCACTATGGTAAACTGCATCCAAGGGCTTTAATGAAGTGGCAGCTGCATTCATGTAGATGATGTTGCCATAGTCTAGTACCGAAAGCAGTGTTGGGGAAGCTACTCTGAAAGTATAGTTTCAAAAGTGACCAATTACATCATACTAGAAGAAGTTAATAAGTTATCATTTTGTACATTTGAAATGTCAGACAACAAATTGCTAGGTCAGATAACTATGTAGTCCTACTTTTACAGAATGTGTTCTTTAGCCTATTAAACACAAGAACTGTTTCAAGTGAACATTATGCAGGGCTGATGCTCGAAAAAGAATGGGAATGATTGCCTACTACATCCATATTTTATTTTTGCAAAAAAAAGTAGTGTTTAGTAGTTAGTAGTAGTTTAGCAGTGTTCCAGTAGTTAGATACACCACTACATTGAAAAAACAACAAGTGAAAAGACTACCTAGATTATAATTTAGTTCAATTACCACCAAACTACTGCAAAATGTAGTTAAATTATTACTTGAACTACGTGTATTTCACTATTCCCCAACACTGACCAGAAGGAACGTGGACTAAATTATCTGCATTCTACTATTTAGTGAACGGCATGACTTATTTCTATAGCCCATTTTTATTCTCAACTTCTTAGTTAACTATTTAAAAGACAGCTTATCGTCTATCCAAATGCCCAGATCTTTGTAAGCAGGGACATGATTAATGTGGGTACCATCCAAGGTACATATGCGTAAATCATTAGTCATTTACAGTCAACCTAGAGGTTTACTCTAATATGGTTAGATTAACTCTTATAGCATTAAATCATTAGTCAGGCTAGAGGCCCACTGCTGGTGCCAAAAGTGTTCTAATGTAATGAGTCTGGCTCTAGAATCTGCTCAGTGGGCACAGACGTAATTTCAACATCTAGTTTGGTTTTAGGTCATCTGTACATGAAGTGTACAAACAATACTCAAGGGATGAACACCACAGCACACATACACACACTCTAGATTCCATCTGCACATATTGGTTTAAATGTGGGAATTCTGACAGCAAGCCATTGCTACATCCAAAGAAAAGCCTGATTCCTCAGAGACCTGGCCATTGTGAGTGTTAATGTGCCTCCCAAATCCCCTCTTAAGCCTCACCTTGCTCCAGGACGGGAACAATGCCCCTATTGAGGTTTACCAAAGGACACAGTGACATCATCATAAACCTCACCCAGTGTCAGTTTAGGGTCAATATAGATATTCACATTATAGAATCCCCCCTACCTCAGCTCAGGGACATAGATATCACATAATATAACCTAATTTCACTGGCAGACTCCAGTTGGTGTTTGTTAGTATCGTTCTTGCCTATTAAGATGGAGACTTTACAATTAGAAAATTATGTCTACTGCAAACTGCAATGTCACCCAAAGCACAGAACAATCCCTGCTTTGACAGTCAGTTGATTACGCAGAATCTGAAAGAACATTTCCAAACAATCTAACTGAAATCTTTCTAATAGCAATAGAAAACCTGAAAGTGAAAAGTTCTGAGATCTTAGAGTAAGAATTAGCATAATTATTACACAAACAACACAAATTCTCATTTATTTATTCACTTTGATGGGTGTTGGCGTGATGCCTGATGTGATTAGTTTGTTGTATGGTAGTCTAGCTCTATAATGTTCTGTTCAGGCACTACGATATAGATCGGATTCTAGCAAGACATCTATCCCCCACATCCCACAACCATTTGACTACAAAAATCTGGTTGTCAGTTAATTTCCATGCTTTAGATTTGAGCGGAAAACTGCCGGTTTTGAAGCTGCTCTTATCTGCTGGAGTGGTTCTGGGGGAAATGTATAAGCGCAACGTCTGAAACACCATCAAAAGGCAACAGCGTGTCAACCTGGAGTGCTTTCTGCATCCTTTCACCTGAAATAGAAACAGAAACAGCCAGGTATGACTTGCTTCCTCATCCCAACCAACCACTGAGGAGGAAATGTTAGACATCTTAACTACAATATTGGCTCTCTTGTGACTAGATTTATAAGAAAACTATAATCAAATCACAAAAGAATCCTTTGAAAATGTAAATCTAGCTACATCCCCTGCCCATTGTTAGTGAAGGCATTTGAGGGTGGCTCCACTCTTGTGTTGGGCAGAGAGAGGAGCGCTGGTGGGGTTATTGCAGGGCTCCACTCTCCAGTTCACTAATTCATCATTTGCAGAGTGTGCTGGTCCATTGAGGACACAGAGATGTCTGTCTGTCTGTGGGATTTTTGTGGGATTGTTCTCTCATTAATTAAAGTGTTAGTTAGGGTCGTCCCAGTGGGCTGCAGATGGACACCATGTGTTCCTCCAGACTGCCCACTGACCACTTATGTCCTGGGATGGCCAGGCTCAGGCCTCACCACCCTACAATGCCAACCCAGAGGGATAGCCCGGCTCAGGCCGAGCCACCCTATCATTCCACAGGGTTAGTGCCTGCTCTGAAAGTGCCAGTGCCATTCATCAATAACATTGATATAGACCAGGGCCATGTCCAGTGGGGATAAAACTACTGTATTTGAAACGGCGTGGGGTTGTTCAATTTCAAGGTCTGCAGCACAGCACTGATTTTCATATTTTAATCTTTCTCCTCTAATCAGGAACGGATTCAGACCTGAGCGATCAGATGATTGGACTGACTCTCAGGCCAATAAAAAAAAGACCCCTGAATACCCCGGCTACCATAACCTCCTGCAATCTCAATCCCAGCTCTTTCAAATCATCAAATCTCTATTTTTCATCATCTTTTACTTTCTCGTCTCCACCAACAGATCTTTCCCATCCAGAGAGAGGGAGAGAGAGTCAGAGACAGAGAGCGAGAGCATTCACCTTATTGAAGTAATTTTTTACTAGTAATCAAACTCCCACTAACTCTTAGTGCTTAGATAACTGAAGTTTGTATTGGCCCCATAACTGTGGCCCCCTGAGAGCTCGACTCTGCGTCTATAATGGATGCACACTTCTAAGACACACCAGTCTGGGCTCACACACTTCATTAGCATTCCCCACCTACACCAGCGGCTTGGCAGTCAATGGAGACAGCATAGATGTTAAAACAGCCTTTAATATAAATGGGTGACAACGGGTCAGACAAGAAGCAATTCTGCTGATGGGGAGACGAGGAGATGAGGCCAGGAGCGGAGTTTGTTTACTTGCAAGTTAGCTAGATATTTGAAGCTCATTGTTATGCTTGAAATGGCTTTCAGATGAATATAAATGAATGGAAACGGAGCCATTTGAGATCCTCTGGCCGATTAAACTTCCACTTCAGCCATGTAATACTAATGACGGGAGCGGGAGAAAGAGAAAGAAAGAGAGAAAGGTAGAGATAAAAAAGAAAGAGTGAGAGAGATAAAGCGAGAGAGCAAGTGAGAGAGAGAAAGAGAGCGATAAAGAGAGCAAACGAGTGAGAAAGAGAGCCTTGGGTAAAGGCTGCTGTCGCTCTGTGACTAAGAAGCTAAAATGAGAAAGCCTGTGCTGCTGCCGCAGAGAGCACATTGTATTCCAGTGTGAAATAAAAATATAGCACATTTGCATTGAGACTAAATAAAATGCTTTGCACTGTTGCTTTTTATGCCCTATACTTGAATATTCATCAGCAACTTTTCATCAACTCTAAAGAAAAACTATTAAGGAATAAGAATTAAGAAAATAAAATGTAATACTGTGACTTGAGGATATTCAAACTCAAAGTGATTCAGTAATGGAATCTTAATAAGCATTTGTGTGGTAAACTGTTGTGTGATAACACTAGGGATGGGTATCCCTAGATACAGTGGCTTGCGAGAGTATTCTCCCCCGCTCGTATTTTTCCTATTTGTTGCCTTACAACCTGGAATTAAAATGATTTTTTTGGGGGGGGGGGTTATATCATTTGATTTACACAACATGCCTACCACTTTGAAGATGCAAAATATGTTTTATTGTGAAACAAACAAGAAACAAGACAAAAAAACTGAAAACTTGAGCGTGCATAACTATTCACCCCCCCAAATTCAATACTTTGTAGAGCCACCTTTTGCAGCAATTACAGCTGCATGTCTCTTGGGGTATGTCTCTATAAGCTTGGCACATCTTGCCACTGGGATTTTTGCTCATTCTTTAAGGCAAACCTGTTCCAGCTCCTTCAAGTTGGATGGGTTCCGCTGGTGTACAGCAATCTTTAAGTCATTCCACAGATTCTCAATTGGATTGAGGTCTGGGCTTTGATTAGGCCATTCCAAGACATTTAAATGTTTCCCCTAAAACCACTCGAGTGTAGCTTTAGCAGTATGCTTAGGGTCATCGTCCTGCTGGAAGGTGAACCTCGTCCCAGTCTCAAATCTCTGAAAGACAAACAGGTTTCCCTCAAGGATTTCCCTGTATTTAGCGCCATCCACCATTCCTTCAATTCTGACCAGTTTCCTGGTCCCTGCCGATGAAAAACATGGGATGGTGGGGGATGGTGTTCTCGGGGTGATGAGAGGTGTTGGGGTTGCGTCAGACATAACGTTTTCCTTAATGGCCAAAAAGCTACATTTTAGTCTCATCTGACCAGAGTACTGACCAGAGTACCTTCTTCCGTATGTTTGGGGAGTCTCCCACATGCCTTTTGGCGAACACCAAACGTGTTTGCTTATTTTTGTTTTAAGCAATGGCTTTTTTCTGGCCACTCTTCCGTAAAGCCCAGCTCTGTGGAGTGTACGGCTTAAAGTGGTCCTATGGACAGATACTCCAATCTCCGCTGTGGAGCTTTGCAGCTCCTTCAGGGTTATCTTTGGTATCTTTGTTGCCTCTCTGATTAATGCCCTCCTTGCCTGGTCCGTGAGTTTTGGCGGGTGGCCCTCTCTTGAAAGGTTTGTTGTGGTGCCATATTCTTTCCATTTTTTAATAATGAATTTAATGGTGCTCCGTGGGATGTTCAAAGTTTCAGATATTTTTTTATAACTCAACCCTGATCTGTACTTCTCCACAACTTTGTCCCTGACCTGTTTAGAGAGCTCCTTGGTCTTCATGGTGCCCCTTGCTTGGTGGTGCCCCTTGCTTGGTGGTGCCCCTTGCTTAGTGGTGTTGCAGACTCTGGGGCCTTTCAGAACAGGTGTATATGTACTGAGATCATGTGGCACTTAAATAAAGTCCACCTGTGTGTTATCTAACTAATTATGTGACTTCTGAAGGTAATTGGTTGCACCAGATCTTATTTAGGGGCTTCATAGCAAAGGGGGTGAATACATATGCATGCACCACTTTTCAGTTATAAATGTTTTTACATTTTTTTAAACAAGTAATTTTTTAAAATTTCACTTCACCAATTTGGACTGTTTTGTGTATGTCCATTACATGAAATCCAAATGAAAATATATTTAAATTACAGGTTGTAATGCAACAAAATATGAAAAACACCAATGAAGATGAATACTTTTGCAAGGCACTGTAACATGCACATGGGGTGTCATTGTTGGCTCTTCAGCTTGATGCAGTTTATAGGGAACATGTTTGTCTTTTCCACAGTGGATGAGCTCCTCAACTGTGTGTTTGTGCCTGCATTTGTGTAGGCCTGCTGGGCATGATGAGCATTATGCTAACACTCAGAGGTGGGTGCTAGGACCACACACACCGTGGCACAGTGGTCCAATTGGTCTCCACATCTATAAAGACTGAGTCAGTCAGGATGAGTAGGTTGTAAAGCAGCAGCAGTATGGGGGAGGATGAGGAGGGTGAAGACAGCACCTTACCTCTGAGCCCGCCAACCTACTTCCCTTAATCTTCTCAGCTTCCCCCAGCCATCCC
The DNA here is from genome assembly GCF_057628025.1 of Oncorhynchus mykiss. Taxonomy (NCBI): domain Eukaryota; kingdom Metazoa; phylum Chordata; class Actinopteri; order Salmoniformes; family Salmonidae; genus Oncorhynchus; species Oncorhynchus mykiss. The sequence continues at coordinate 35,627,699 of NC_143027.1, read as the reverse complement.
ACTGCCCAATAAGCACCACAAGTGGACTGGGACACAACCAGCCTAGGAGTTACTCACCCCGCATGCACACACACAGACAGACACTAAGCTAAGGACTCTGGGACTAAACACTGGGACTAAAACACTGGGACTAAACACCTCCCTCTGCAACTGATTCCTGGACTTCCTGACGGGCCGCCCCCAGGTGGTAAGAGTAGGCAACAACACGTCTGCCACGCTGATCAATAACACTGGGGCCTCTCAGGGGTGTCAGTCCTCCTGTATTCCCTGTTCACCCACGACAGCGTGGCCAAACACAACTCCAACACCATCATTACATTTGCTGACGACACAATAGTGGTAGGCCTGATCACCGACAACAATAAGAGGAGGGGAGGTCAGAGAACTGGCAGTGTGAGAAAAACGAAGGAGCTGATCGTGGACTACAGGAAAAGTCGGACCGAACAGGCCCCCATTAACATCGACGGGGCTGTAATGGAGCAGGTTGAGAGTTTCAAGTTCCTTGGTGTCCACATCACCAACGAACTATCATGGTCCAAAACACACCAAGACAGTTGTGAAGAGGGCACGACAAAACCTTTTCCCCCTCAGGAGACTGAAAGGATTTGGCATCGGTCCCCAGATCCTCAAAAGGTTCTACAGCTGCACCATTGTGAGCATTCTGACCGGTTGCATCACCGCCTAGTATGGCAACTGCTCGGCATCTGAGCCTAAGGCGCTACAGAGGGTAGTGCGAACGGCCCAGTACATCACTGGGGCCAAGCTTCCTGCCATCCAGGACCTCTATACCAGGCGGTGTCAGAGAAAAGCCCATAAGACTCCAGTCAGACTAGGGTCACATAGACTATTTTCTCTGCTTCTGCACGGCAAGCAGTACCGGAGCGCCAAGTCTAGGACCAAAAGGCTCCTCAACAGCTTCTAACCCCAAGCCATAAGACTGCTGAACAATTCATAAATTCGCCACCGGACAATTTACATTGATCCCCTCCCATCCCTTTTTTTGTTTGTTACCTATGCATAGCCACCTACACGTACAGATTACCTGAACTAGCCTGTACCCCTGCACACTGACTCGGTACCGGTGCTCCCTGTATATAGCCTCGTTATTGTTATTGTGTTAATTTTTATTATTACTTTTTATTTTAGTCTACTTGGTAAATATTTTCTTCTTCTTGAACTGCACTGTTGGTTAAGGGCTTGTAAGTAAGCATTTCACGCATGTAACAAATAACGTTTGATTTGATTTGCTTTTGACACGCGCGTACACACACACACCCTTCATGTAGAGAGACATTCCACTGATCCTCCTCTGTAAGACGCCTGTTTCCTTGATGAAACTAAATACACATCCAGCTGTATGTTATAAACATGACAATCAATCTCTTGATGAAAACCAGATTCCGTTGCCCTGAAGCCAACACACATGATGACCATGTTAGACTGCATCTGGTCTAATCTACCTTAGAGGGAATGACCAATGAGGGCATCTGAGGAATGTCCTGTATTTTGACCATGACCACAGGCTGTGTCCCAAAAGTAGTGTACGATTTAGGGAATAGGGTGCATGGGCCCCAGTCAAAAGTAGTGCACTGTCTAGGGAATAGGGTGCCAGTTGGGACGAACCCAAAGAAAACCCAGAGGTCAATTGGAATAAAGTGAGAGCTTAAGCAGAAGTCCCTGTGGCTTAGCTCTGGCTGGTAAATATGTGGAAGTATTTAGACCACAGTAGCAAGGTCAAATAGTCTCACTGCCCTCCCTGCCACAAGTGTGCTGTAACCCCATATGGGCAGAATGCACCATGGGGGATTCTGCAAATATAGAGACCACCAGCCACACAATTTTGTCCTCTCTCTCTCTCTCAAATTGCCTGACTGACAAATAGGGTGTGAGCCATGCCTGTTGTACATATTTGCATGGCAGAAGTTGGCTTACCTAGCTTCACATTCCTCACCACTCTTATTCTAAACCCAGACTGCAGGCAGTTGTTGGGCCTGCTGCATGTATGGGCCACTGTCAGACCCCTGAGAGCTATATCTGACTAAACCAATGTTCAGATTCCATCAATCTTATCTCTTCACGTTACTCAGAGGCCATCATTTAAATAAAAAAAAGTGGAACAAATGAAAAGGCTGCCATGTGTACTGGGTATTTTCCACGTCAAAGTTCTCTTATCTAGTCGTCCGGTGTTCAACAAAGTTCAAAAATAGTTTCACTTTCATTAAAATATAATTTTCTGCTGCTTCCCTGCTCCTACTACTGGGTTGGAAGACTCAGCAGTGTGCTGGTTGGAGGACTCAGCAGTGTCCTACTACTGGGTTGGAAGACTCAGCAGTGTGCTGGTTGGAGGACTCAGCAGTGTCCTGCTACTGGATTGGAGGACTCAGCAGTGTGTTGTGCAATGCTGAGTTCTCCAACCTAGTAGCAGGAGCAGGGAAGCAACAAGAAATTATATTTCAGTGAAAGTGAAACGATTGACTGCTACTCTGTGATGCTGTGACCTTTGGCCCAATGCACCGGCCCCCCCTCCTCCCGCCACTCTTATCCCTCCAACTCCCTGCCTCCTCTGACACAATCATGACTGTTATGGATTTTATCTCCCAGTGACATCTGCGAGCCATTCCGTGCAAGCGAACAAGGTCAGACCAATTCTCCAGTCACATCCTGCAGGAAGCTGAGATTGAGCAGGACAGGACTGCCCCTGCAGTATACACTCTCCAATCTCTCATACTGGCCGCTAGCAGTCTGTAGCATACTTAAATACTGTGTTTATGTAGTACAACTGTAGAACAGAGGAGATCAGAATGAACTGTCTCTCTATGATAGGGACATCATGATGGAGATGTTAATCAGTGTCTTTCATGCACAAACAAACCACAGTCATGATGAAATCAAATCAAAGGTTATTGGTCGAGTACACAGACTTTAATCGCACCTGCAGCGAAATGCTTGTGTTTCTAGCTCCAACAGTGCAGCAATACCTAGCAATTCCAAACAATACTCACATAATCGAAAAAGTAAAAGGAAAGAAATAAAGACATCTCAGAACGAGCAATGTCAGAGTATGTGGACACCTGTCGAACATCTCATTCAGAATCATGGGCATTAATGTGGATTTGGACCCCCCTTTGATGCTATAACAGCCTCCACTCTTCTGGGAAGGCTTTCCACTAGATGTTGGAACATCAATCAGCCTTTTAAAATGATAAACTGGAGTGATGGTTGCTGATAATGGGCCTCTGTACGCCTATGTAGATATTCCATCGAAAAATCTGCCGATTCCAGCTACAATAATCATTTACAACATTAACCTTGTCTACACTGTATTTCTGATCAATGGGTTATTTTAATGGACAAACAAATGGACAAAAACAAGGACATTTCTAAGTGACCTCAAACTTTTGAACGATAGTGTACGCTGCTGCTACTGTTATGTTCTGCCATTTTATTCCTAGTTATATGTACATATCCACCTAAATGACCTCGTACCCCTGCACATCGACTCAGTGCTGGTACCCCGTGTACATAGCCAAGTTATCGTTACTCATTGTGTACTTATAAATACGTGTTTTACTTTTCTATTATTTCTCTATTTTCTTTCTCTCTGCATTGTTGGAAAGGCTCCATTAGTAAGCATTTCAATGGAAGTCTACACCTGTTGATTCTTACAAAGAATGTGACGAATAACATTTAATTGGATTTAATGAACTGTTCATCCATCAGCTTAATGTATACAAAAGAGGCCATGGCCTGCTAGCAGGAGCAGCAGCAGACTAAAGAAAACACAGGGTGGGGGTTGACACTGTCAGACAGACGAGTGAAGAGTCTACTAAAAATCACTGACGTTCACCCTTCATCTCTCTCGTTTCTCAAGACAGACAGACTTAAATCGCTCACTCGGAAAAGAGCTCCACTCAGAGAAAGCAGAACCCTGGTCTGCGGGTGATACGAGGTAACTGATGGCTGATTCTTTGGCTAGGCGAAGGAGTGAACGTTGCGATGGAGGGCCAAGCTTTAGGACACAGGAGACAGCTCAATGCAATGTAGCTGCAGAGTGAGAGAGAGAGAGGGATGGAGGACTACACATCCACATTGAGCAACACCTTAAGCCAAGCCAAGCGCTCAATACTGGTTTAATATAGGCCTACTCTACAGGATGTATATATTTTTTAAAGAGCCAATTTATCTTTATTAGATCTTCGTTAGATCTTTATTCCTTTATAGTGGATTGATCACGGTTTGATATACTGTAACAGCGAGGATTATCATATTTCAAAAGACGTTTAACGGGAGATGCAGATTTTGCCCTGGAATATGGAATACAGCCTATGGTATAATTAAACACTTATAATATGTGTTTAACCATATGAAGCTAATAACACCATCAGTTCCAGACCTCGCTCTAAACACCCACCCTGTGTTAAATAAAGGTTCAATTAAAAAAAGATATATAAAATGTGGAAAACAGATTTAATTCACTCTCAAGGATACAACACTGTGTTAAACCACTAATATCCTCATTGCTCGACCCACACTCCCACAATGAAACACTAGATGATGTTCTGACGGTCTCTGGCAGGCCCACTACAGCCCTGTAGCGCTGGCCCCATAACCAAACCAAGCCCTAGCCCCCCGTCCACATGCCTGGGTTGGGCTGGAAGGAGCCTGGGTGTTGGCGAGAGACAAAAGAGCCTCTTCCTCCATCCATGGTGGTGTTTTTGTCTTACAGTAACATTATACTATGCTGTTATATTCAAGTATGTTATGTAGTTCACCGTCATGATGTGACCTTGCAGACATTGATTCAGTTTTGATCTAACTTCATTAAATGTGCACCATTATCCTGAGTAGCCTGTTCTCTACTCGTGGAGAACGCGCAGAACGGGATACGCACAGTCGCAGGAGCTTCACTCATAAAAAGGCGGAAACAGTCACTCGGAAGGAAGAAATTACTGCTAGAACCTCCCTCCACCAACATCAGGCCATTCCGTGTTGGCTCTTCATCCATCATGAGTCCTGAGCTAAGGCAGGTGCATTCCCTAACCCTCCCCAAGAGAGACAGACAGTCTCTCTCTCTCTCTCTCTCTCAAGACACACACACATCCAGCCCTGGGGAGGATTGCACACAGACACACAGCGAGAAGGATGGGAGGTATCAAAAGAGATTGGGGATAGCAGCTCTCTGATATCATTTTCCTCCACTCTCGTTCCTCTCCACACATATGCAGGCCTTATTTGCTGAGTACGCGTTACATGCCATTGAAGTAAGGGTCACATTGGGGAACAAAGCAGTCCTTTGACAGAGCGAGCTGCAACAAGACACATCAATGACTCCATTTAGCAATTAAGCCTGGCAGTGTTGGTATGGGAGAGCTCCCAGGACTGCAATGTTCCCTGTTTCCTCAATGGAAATGCAAAGGATAGGAGAAGGGGTTTGTTTGGTGGGAGACAAAAGGGGTGTGTCAATAAACAGAGCTGGCACAGGATATTCTCTCTCTGTAGTCCAGAACCACAGTCAGTTACACTGAGAAATGAAATGACAACACATATGTCTTTCCCTATTCCTAGCGAAATGAACTTTTATTTTATATCAAGGGAGCCCAATTGAAACCAGGGTCTCATTTTCAATGGCGCCCTGAGACCATAAAGTAAAATATAAACACATATAACTAGATACAATAACAAGTAAATTACATTAGAACATCACTAACATCACAGTCATCTTAAACACGTTTGATAGTGAAGTGCTTCAATATGTGACAATATGTTAAGTACCAACCTTTATTTTACTAGGCAAGTCAGTTAAGAACAAATTCTTATTTTCAATGACAGCCTAGGAACAGTGGGTTAACTGCCTGTTCAGGGGCAGAATGACAAATTTTGTACCTTGTCAGCTCGGGGATTTGAACTTGCAACCTTTCGGTTACTAGTCCAATGCTCTAACCACTAAGCTACCCTGCCGCATGTATTGCGTGTATCATCTCTGTCAACAGAGCTGGATGGATGGAGTTGACACTCATCTCTCCACTATAGCTCTGTTAATAGGGCATATATCTGCAAGGCCACATATACAGTACCAGTCAAAAGTGTGCAAAGCTGTCATCAAGGCAAAGGGTGGCTACTTTCAAGATTCTAACATTTTAAATATATTTTGATTTGTTTAAACACTTTTTTGGTTACTACATTATTCCATATGTGTTCTCATAGTTTTGATGTCTTCACTATTATTCTACAATGTAGAAAATAGTAAAAATAAAGGTGTCCAAACCTTTGACTTTTGTATAAACCCGCTGTTACGTTCGTCGTCAGAATGAGGAGACCAAGGTGCAGCGTGGTAGGCAAACATCTTACTTTTATTCAAATGAACACCGAAAAACAACAAAATACAAAACAAACGTAAAGTTCTGCAGGCTACCACAAACTAAGGTGGGAAAAAGGCTGCCTAAGTATGATCCCCAATCAGACAACAATAGATAGCTGCCTCTGATTGGGAACCATACCAGGCCAAACAAAGAAATAGGAAACCTAGATTGCCCACCCTAGTCACACCCTGACCTAACCAAGATAGAGAATTAAAAGGATCTAAGGTCAGGGTGTGACACCTGCCGTGTCTGTCTGTTGAAACGTAAGAGGAATGGATTACACAGAGGAGCATAAATACATGGCGGTGGTGGTGGCAAGAGGAGAAGACATGATACAGCGTTAGCAGTCAGTCCCTACCTCTACTCATTGGCTCTAACCCGTTAAGGTTTGCAGATCTGAACATTCTGGAAAGGTAAAAGCAGGGTAATTGTGGATCTTCAACCATATTGCTTCCAACTTACAGACTGCAAACAGTGAAGGGTTAGGGCCAAGGGGAAGTGGTAGGGAGGGAATTGGGAATTACTGGCTGTTTAGTATGGGAGTCGGAGAATGGACTGGCCATGCTTGCCTCTAAAAGCCTGGTTCCTGATTAAAATGATTACTGTGGATGCCTCTAGATGAAAGACATGCTTGGGTTTGATAAGCACTTGGGTTTTACCATCTGGCCTGCGAGGGGACTTTATTATTCCTCAGACAGGCCAGAGAATAGTGACTCCTAAGGAAGTTGTGGAGCAATATGTAGCTAAGGGCCGGCCCACCACCACTCTCCAATTCACAATGGCACCCTTTTCCCTATGTAAGACTGGTCAAAACTAGTTCACTGTATAGGGAATAGAGTGCCATTTAGGATGCAACCCAGGAGCTCTGAGGGGAAAGCCCAGCTGTGCTGCAGGATAAACAGTGACGTCAGTTAACAGCTAATTCAATCAGAGGGACACTGCGCCGCTCAACCAAGCTTTTTACTACAACAAAATCTATGCCTTTAGGAACCAGATCCCTTTATTAAACCGTTGAGTGATGCCTGGGCATGAATACTGCTGAATGTCTGAATGTAATTCAAATGAATGCGCTTGAGTATGTGACAGTGCATCAGAATGAAGACTGATGATCTTCATCAAGATGGCTGTGTGCTTCCCCTTAGAGAGCCAAGTTCCCTGTCATATTCACATGAGAGGAGAATGCATAAATGAATTAATAAACAAGTCAGGAATATGGCAAATGCACAGTTTCATTCCATTGCCCAGCAGTATGGCATACACACCACAAGGCATAAGTACACTACCGTTCAAAAGTTTGGGCTATCTTAGAAATGTCCTGGCAGCTTCATTAAATAGTACTCGCAAAACACCAGTCTCAACGTCAACAGTGAAGAGGCGACTCCGGGATGCTGGCCTTCTAGGCAGAGTTGTAAAGAAAAAGCCATATCTCAGACTAAAAAGAAAAGATTAAGATGGGCAAAAGAACACAGACACTGGACAGAGGAACTCTGCCTAGAAGGCCAGCATTCTGGAGATCTTCAGTTTCTTTTTGTTTCTTTTTTTTCTTCACCTTTATTTAACCAGGTAGGCTAGTTGAGAACAAGTTCCCATTTACAACTGCGACCTGGCCATGATAAAGCATAGCAGTGTGAACAGACAGCAACACAGAGTTACACATGGAGTAAACAATAAACAAGTCAATAACACAGTAGAACATAAAAAAGAAAAAAAGAAAGGGGTCTATATAGATTGTGTGCAAAAGGCATGAGGAGGTGGGCAAATAATTACAATTTAGCAGATTAACACTGGAGTGATAAATGATCAGATGGTCATGTGCAGGTAGAGATACTGGTGTGCAAAAGAGCAGAAAAGTAATTTCTCACATGGAATAGCCTTCATTTCTCAGAACAAGAATAGACTGACAAGTTTCAGAAGAAAGTTCTTTGTTTCTGGCCACTTTGAGCCCACAAATGTTGATGCTCCAGATACTCAACTAGTCTAAAGAAGGTCAGTTTTATTGCTACTTTAATCAGAACAACAGTTTTCAGCTGTGCTAACATAATTACAAAAGGGTTTTCTAATGATCAATTAGCCTTTTAAATTATAAACTTGAATTAGCTAACACAACGTGCCATTGGAACACAGGAGTGATGGTTGCTGATAATGGGCCTCTGTAATGCCTATGTAGATATTCCATTTTTAAAAATCTGCCGTGTCCAGCTACAATACTAATTTACAACATTAATGTCTACACTGTATCTGATCAATGTGATGTTATTTTAATGGATCAAAAATGTGCTTTTCTTTCAAAAACAAGGACATTTCTAAGTGACCCCAAACTTTCGAACGGTAGCGTATGTGGACACCTGCTCGTCGAATATCTCATTCCAAAATCATGGGCATTAATATGGAGTTGGTCCTCCCTTTGCTGCTCTAATATTCTTCACTCTTCTGGGAAGGCTTTCCACTAGACGCTGGAACATTGCTGTGGGGACTTGCATTCAGCCACAAGAGCATTAGTGAAGCCCATTATTCCTACATCAACCAAACTTCACAGTTTACACTATGCATTCGGGCAGGTAGCGTTCTCCTGGCATCCGCCAAAACCATATTCGTCCCTCGGACTGCCAGATGATGAAACGTGATTCATCACTCCATGGCGGCGAGCTTTACACCAATCCAGTCGACGCTTGGCATTGCGCATAGAGATCTTAGGCTTGTGTGCGTGCGGCTGCTCAGCCATGGAAAGCCATTTCATGAAGCTCCCGAAGAACAGTTCTTGTGCTGACGTTGCTTCCAGAGGCAGTTTGGAACTCGGTAGTGAGAGTGTTGCAACAGATGATTTTTACGTCCATTATTTTTCATACATACTTTCTATTTGGTTTTAGTCGTTTAAGTTTACACTGAAAACTTTTTATATCCCAAAATGTGATTAACTTCTTCGATATAGGGGGCGCTCTTTTAATTTTTGGATAAAAAAACGTTCCCGTTTTAAACAAGATATTTTGTCACGAAAAGATGCTCGACTATGCATATAATTGACAGCTTTGGAAAGAAAACACTCTGACGTTTCCAAATCTGCAAATATATTATCTGTGAGTACCACAGAACTGATGCTACAGGCGAAACCAAGATGAAATTTCAAACAAGAAATGCCCTAGATTTTGAAGGCGCTGTGTTCCAATGAGTCCTTATATGGCTGTGTATGGGTCACAAATGAGCTTAGACTTTCTGGCGTTTCCCCATAGTGTCGACAGCATTGTGACGTATTTGTAGGCATATCATTGGAAGATTGACCATTTTACACTACATATACCAGGTGGTCGCTTGGTGTCCTCCGTCGCAATTATTGCGTAATCTCCAGCTGCGTGTATTTTTCCATTTGCTTCCGAGGAGAAACACAACTGCCACGAATGATTTATCATCGAATAGATATGTGAAAAACACCTTGAGGATTGATTCTAAACAACATTTGGCATGTTTCTGATATTATGGAGTTAATTTGGTAAAAGGTTCGGCGTTGTAGAGACTGCATTTTTTGATTTTTTTCTTAGCCAAACGTGATGAACAAAACGGAGCGATTTCTCCTACACAAATAATCTTTTTGGAAAAAATGAACATTTGCTATCTAACTGAGAGTCTCCTCATTGAAAACATCAGAAGTTCTTCAAAGGTAAATGATTTTATTTGAATACTTTTCTTGTTTTTGTGAAAATGTTGCCTGCTGAATGCTAGGCTTAATGCTATGCTAGGCTATCAATACTTACACAAATGCTTGTGTAGCTATGGTTGAAAAGCATATTTTGAAAATCTGAGATGACAGTGTTGTTAACAAAAGGCTAAGCTTGTGAGTGAATATATTTCTTTCATTTCATTTGCGATTTTCATGAATAGTTAACGTTGCGTTATGGTAATGAGCTTGAGGCTATGATTACGCTCCCGGATACGGGTTTGCTCGACGCAACAAGTTAAGGCATGAAGGTTAGAGCTGCTACATTCAAGGAGCGGAACTCTAATCCCGAAGCTTATAAGAAATCCCGCTATGCACTCCGATGAACCATCAAACAGGCAAAGCATCAATACAGGACTAAGATCGAATAGTCGCATGTGGCAGGGCTTGCAAACCATCACAGACTACAAAGGGAAGCACAGCCATGAGCTGCTCAGTGACACGAGCCGACCAGACGAGCTAAACTACTTCTATGCTCACTTCGAGGCAAATAACACTGAAACATGCATGAGAGCACCAGCTGTTCTGGAAAACGGTTAGATCAATCTCTCCGCAGCCGATGTGAGTAAGACCTTTAAAAAGGTCAACATTAACAAGGCCGCAGGGACAGATGGATTACCAGGACGTGTACTGCGAGCATGTGCTGACCAACGGGCAAGTGTCTTAACTGACATTTTCAACCTCTCCCTGTCCGAGTCTGTAATACCAACATGTTTTAAGCAGACCACCATAAGGCCTGTGCCCAAGAACACTAAGGTAACCTGCCTAAATGACTACCGACCCGTAGCACCCATGTCTGTAGCCATGAAGAGCTTTGAAAGGATGGTCATGACTCACATCAACACCATCATCCCAGAAACCCTAGACCCACTCCAAGTTGCATACCGCCCCAACAGATCCACAGATGATGCAATCTCTATTGCACTCCACACTGCCCTTCCCACCTGGACAAAAGGAACACCTATGTGAGAATGCTATTCACTGACTACAGCTCAGCGTTCAACACCATAGTGCCCTCAAAGCTCATCAATAAGCTAAGGATCCTGGGACTAAACACCTCCCTCTGCAACTGGATCCTGGACTTCTCGACGGACCGCCCCAAGTGGTAAGAGTAGGTAACAACACATCCGCCATGCTGATCCTCAACATGGGGGCCCCTCAGGGGTGCGTGTTCAGTTCCCTCCTGTACTCCCAGTTCACTCATGACTGCACGGCCAAGCGCGACTGCAACACCATCATTAAATTTGCCGATGACACAACAGTGGTAGGCCTGATCACCTATAACAACGAGACAGCCTATAGGGAGGAGGTCAGAGACCTGGCCTTGTGGTGCAAGGACAACCAGCTCTCCCTCAACGTGATCAAGACAAAAGAGATGGTTGTGGACTACAGGAAAAAGAGGGCAGAGCATGCCCCCATTCTCATCAATGGGCTGCAGTGGAGCAGGTTGAGTGCTTCAAGTTGCTTGGTGTCCACAGCACCAAACTATTATGGTCCAAACACACCAAGACAGTCGTGAAGAGGGCACAACAAAACCTATTTCCCTTCATGGGCATGGGTCCTCAGATCCTCAAAAGGTTCTACAGCTGCACCATCGAGAGCATCCTGACTGGTTGCATCACAGCGTGGTATGGCAACTGCTCGGCTTCCAACCGCAAGGCACTACAGAGGGTAGTGCGAACGGGGGGCATGCTTCCTGCCTTCCAGGACCTCTATATCAGGCGGTGTCAGAGGAAGGCCCTAAAAACTATCAAAGACTTCCGCCACCCTGGTCATAGACTGTTCTTTCTGCTACCGCACGGCAAGCGGTCCAAGAGGCTTCTAAACAGCTTCTCCCCCAATACATAAGACTCCTGAACATTTAGTTAAATAGCTACCCAGAATATTTGCATTGCCCCCCCCCCTCTTTACACCACTGCTACTCTCTGTTGTCATCAATGCATAGTCACTTTAATAACTCTACCTACATGTACATACTACCTCAACTAACCTGTACCCCAGCACATTGACTCTGTATCGGTACCCTCCTGTATACACAGTTGAAGTCGGAAGTTTACATACACTTAGGTTGGAGTCATTAAAACTCGTTTTTCAACCATTCCACAAATTTCTTGTTAACAAACTATAGTTTTGGCAAGTTGGTTAGGACATCTACTTTGTGCATGACACAATTAATTTATCCAACAATTGTTTACAGACAGAGTATTTCACTTATAATTCACTGTATCAAAATTCCAGTGGGTCAGAAGTTTACATACACTAAGTTGGCTGTGCCTTTAAACAGCTTGGAAAATTCCAGAAAATTATGTCATTGCTTCAGAAGCTTCTGATAGGCTAATTGACATAATTTGAGTCAATTGGAGGTGTACCTGTGGATGTATTTCAAGGCCTACCTTCAAACGTAATGCCTATTTACTTGATATATGGGAAAATCTAAAGAAATCAGCCAAGATCTCAGAAAAATAATTGTAGACTCCCACAAGTCTGGTTCATCTTTGGGACCAATTTCCAAACGCCTGACGGTACCACGTTCATCTGTACAAACAATAGTATGCAAGTATAAACACCATGGGACCACGCAGCCATCATACCTCTCAGGAAGGAGACATGTTCTGTCTACTAGAGATGAAC